>NC_083634.1:13953000-14318000 GCF_963584025.1 Labrus mixtus | reverse complement strand
CCGCCCACACAAAAGCTGTTTAACACTACACGAATCCCTCATTAACACACTGAAGGCAGAGGATGTTCACATAGTGTGACCATCAGTATTATAGAATCCCGTTTATCATCTTCATTCACGTGCAGTCGGCTCGTGCCACTCGGGAGCGTTTCGCAGTTCAGTGTTTTACACACGGAGACTTCAAGATGAGGACTGAACCTCCGACCTTCAACTGCGAGACGACTGACTCGACCGCTGAACCACAGCTGGCCCAGGTTGACTTCACGGTCTAAAAGCTCCCTTGTAACTGGGGCACCTGTGTCTAGGTGGCGGTTTCGCGCGCCCCATTTGCAGAGGCTGCAGTCTTCGGGGCGGTGCGGGCCTGGTTTCAGATCCGGCCTGGCGCCTTTACTGCGTGTCATGCCTTACTCTCTCTCTCCCTGATTTGTGACTCTACCCACTGTCCTGTCTCTGTAAATTAGGCATAAAAAGCCCCCAAAAAGATCTTTAAAAAATCTAAATAGATGTTTTTTTTTAACACATATGTCTTGCACTGATTTTCAAACTTATACCGGTATCAGACACAAAAAAATAACCAAAGCTCATGCTGTAAGTATTCTTGCAGAGGAAGGACAAGCTAGCAGACAATATTGGAGCTTCATTATCAATCTATTATTAATCCAATGCTGTTAGCTGCTGTAAACGCTGATCAACTCCTCGTAAAAGTTCTATGTCAGCTTTCTGTCTTTAAAGGAAACACAGCCATGCTAAATCAAATAGCACTCTGAGCTAACCATTTCATGAGAACTTTGAGCCAGATGTCTTTTTGAAACCTCTTTTAATGGATTATGAAATGTGCTAGAGACTTCTATGTAATCAATTCCCCAATGTTATGTTTAAAATCAGCATTTCAAAGTTTGACAGAATAAAACAAAGTTTAGATATTGCCATCAGCCTCAGTTTGATTTTGAGTGATAATAAGCAAATGTTTTTTTTTATTTCTGCTTTTTATTCACCGTGTAACACTTTGGTGAGCTTCACAGGTTCTGCAGCAGCAGGCAGACATGCTGACGAGACAAAAGTGTGTTATAAGATAGATGAGAGGAAAAAAAAAAACACTTGAATAAAAGTTCTTTGTTTTGATAAATTCCTCAGGCTGAAGTTTTAGAAGCTTTCTAGGATTTCTCCTCCCATTAAATCCATTTTTATTTATCTTCTTATCAGACTGTCCTGCTCCTCTGGACATAAAACACAACCACTGACTAATGAACTGTGTGTGTGTGTGTGTGTGTTTGTATGAGACAATGGAAAACAGAGAGGTGATATCTGGAAGGGACTCTGCGCACACACCCCCACACTCACAGTTGTCTTGGCTGATCTTTGGAGCTGATTTGCATGACAGATGCAGTCACACAAATGCACACATGTATGCCCGCACATGTAAACAGACAAAGCACACATTGAGGGGAAGATAAGAAAACGGTTATGCAACATCAGAGCGGGGCAAAGGGGGGTGGGGGGGGGTATAACTTGGCCTGGAGGAGAAGCAAGAGACAAAAATGGGAGTGATGCAGAAGAGGAGGAGGAGGAGAGCGCTGTCATAAAATCAGCCATAAACAGAGAGGAAGACACACTGTAAATATTTGTTTAGTCCTGCGCTCGTCCCCCAGAGCCGTTTCACCAAATCCCACATTTTCTCAACTCATCTTTCCTCTTCTTCTCTGTGCTGCTTTTCCGTCTCATCTTAAAGTCTTTCAAGTCACTCAGGCTTCAGTTTAATTTACTACCCCTCTTAAGTCATTGATCAGTGATGCATGAGGGTTAAGATTAGATTGTTGAAAGTTGGACATGCTTGTGAGTTTGTTGAACCCAGACCGCCCCACGAACAACAACAACAACAACAAAGTCAAAACTTATGAAGACACACTCCGCGGCCGGAGTTTTGAAACTCATCTCTACCACATTCCTTCTTTCGTTACTTCACTCTAGCTGTGATGTCATCGCCCTGCTGTCTGTGTGATTCCAAAGGGGATTGGCTGCCAGACAAAAAAAAACAAGGTCCGAAGTGTTGGACCAATTGGATGAAACTCTGTCTCAAACTTTGTCCTCTGATTGGCCTGTGGAGAATAACTTACTTCCTGGGAGAATAAACGCTTCTGGGTCTGTGGTACACACACACACACGCACACACGCACGCACACACACACACACACACACGCACACACACACACACACACCCCTCCTCTCCCACAGGCCATGGTTTCATTCTACCATTGCTATGGTGACTCCTTAGAGACAACAGTAATGAGACTACAACTTTGTGTGTGTGTGTGTGTGTGCGCGTGTGTGTGTCTGACACTTAACATTTTCTCCTTTGTTAGTAATGTAAAACACACACACACACACTCCGCCACACACACACTCCGCCACACACACACACACACACACACACACTGGCAGGAATATGCAGACAGGAATATCCTCAACATGCAGGTCCTGACTTGTGAAACATCCTGACCTGTTGAGCAACACTGGGGTGTATGCGAGTGTGTATGGCAGGCGTGGAAGGCATTAGATGCATGTGACACAGAATCGTAGGCGATTCTTCAAGTACAAATGTGTCAGTGATCAGAGAAAATGTGTCAGTGTGTAGTGGGAAGGTGTGTGTTTTTGCACATTAGACGTGTACCTCCGGGAAGGCAACTTGGTGCATGTGTGTTGGGTGTGAAGGTCGGTCATCTCCGAGCACATTCCTAACATATTCTGGCCTTCTGCTCAGTTAGCGCGCGTGTGTGTGTGTGTGTGTGTGTGTATCTGTGCGTTTCGGTGTGCAATATGTAGCTATAGTCATGACAGCTGTAGCGCTCCATTCATCTGTCAGTGCTAAACCCAAACACAGCCCGCTCCATTTATCACTTCAGACCTGACCGTGGGCTCATTATGGCTTTAAAATGATTGTGGATTAGAGATTTCCAGGAGTCATGTTGTAAATAAAGTGCCAGAAATGACTTTAATTCACTGTCTTTGGACTGAGGAAATGAGTAATCTTTTAGCCTGCTTCGTGTAATTCAGCATTAGATTGCGATATCCAGCATTTCCCACAATTCACTCCCCAGCTCTTCTAGAGAATGTGAAATTGTTTTGACCTGATGATTAGCCGGACTGATAGCTGAAAGCGTTTGAGGAACCGAAGCGTGCGCTGCTGCAATGCATGCCGGAACTGTTCCTGCTTTAAAACTAAATTATTTTCCCTGCTTTCACAACCACAACATTTTTTTGTACCAACAACTCAGAAGCTCGTCTGATAACGTTGTTTGACTGTCTTATCTGCTCCAAGTTGGAAGAGCGTTTCCTCCTCCAGAAAGTCACAGCACCTTCCCTAGAAAGGTTGCAGAACAGGCTGCAGAGTTGTCTAAACGATAACTTCTTAACTCTGAACTGTGCAAAAACTGTTTCCATGTGCTTTTTCTTTAGGCTAAAAACATGTTAAGATTTTTCAATAACTATTGGTCAGATGTAAATACAGAAAGTTCTCGAGGACTACAGACTCTGTACATGTGGCGCGTGCACTAACCGCTACGCTACCGTTTTTACTACCGTTTTTTTTGCTACTTCAGTTTTTTTTATGTCTATTTCACATTGTTGTTTCATGTGTGTTTTTACCTAAAAGCCTGACCAGGGAAAAGAACTGCAAATGAGCCATGGCTAGAAGTCCTATATACTGTACATTACATTGGTGTGCACTTTAATTAGATGTAACAAAATAAAACACAAGGAACTGACTAATACCTGACATTTTTTTTTTTTCCATCCCATAGTTTTTCCAATTCAACAGAAACTTTGTTCACTACTTCAGTGAAGAGACTCAGCAGCAGGTGACATAATGCTTATGTAGCGCTTCAGTCCAGTGGTTCTCAACTGGTGGGCCGGGACCCAGAGGTGGGCCGGGGAGCCATTTTCATTGGGTGCGAATGTGTGCCTGGAAAAATAGCCTTTGAAGAGCTTTTTAATCATGTTTGTTTTGTTCAGTTTCTTGCTTCTTTCTTTCATGTTTTGTACCGACTAAGGTCCAAACGGCGTTGGTGGTGGGTCCTGAGGCTAGACGATTTCAGAGCCATTGCTTTTAGTCTATGAGCCAGAAAGCTAATGCGATGCTAGCAGGTCAATAACAGTTTCACCAGAACTACCTCCAACCTTCAGGAGTTAATTGCCCCTTCAACCCATGCACATCCAAGTATTGACCAAGGCCAAGGTATGAGCTAAGCTAATAATCTGCTAGCTCTCATTTTATATTCTAGTTAAGATAGAAGATGGTATTGATTTTCTATGAGAGATATTTAACATTGTGCTGCAGATGCGTGTTTGGGTGGGATTTAATAGAACAATAATTCATAGGTCAGTCTATATTTAGGCCCCTCAACACAAGCACAGTTCATGTGAACGTGATTTGATTAGGCCCACGTTCACTCACTCCTTTCCTTCCTGCATTTCTTTGATTGACTCTCCACTTCCCCCTCCTCCCTCTTTTCCGCGCCACTGTCCTCCACTCATTTTCTTGAGATTAGAAAAATATCAAAAAAAGGGCAACGAAACAATCAAGAGAGCGCCACTCCCTTCCTGTGACGCGCCAAGAGTGTGGCGTTTTGAAAGATCACTGCGGCTAAATACGTCTCCAGTGACCAATCACGGCGCCTATCAAATGGCACATGGTGACGGCATATAGGAAACTGATCCTCCTGGACGCACACACACACACACACACACACACACACACACACACACACACACACACACACACGCTGACACGAACAGTGCCAGAGGTGCCTTTAGTGCAGAGGAGAGAAGGGAAGAAGTGGCCTTGACTTTACACAGAAACATGGGAGAGGCAGAACAAAGAGACCTTCGAACTGTTTTATGGCGGTGATTGGAAAGTTAACAAAGTGTTTATAGAGAGAGAAAGAAGAGGGACACTTAATACCCCTGTGAACCATGGGACCACTCCATAACTTTGTCTGTGTGTGTCACCTTGTTATATGTCTTCTGTGTGACTCAGTTTGTTTGTTTTTCCCCTACCCTTCCCTTTTGTGTTTCCTCCCCACTTCGTTTCATATTTCTGTGGGAGTGAAAATGAAGAGAGTGAAACGTTTTAGCCACTTAGACAAAGATCATCCGGCCTGATATGTAATCGGAGAGAGATATTAAGAGTCTCTATTTTATTTATTTATTTTCTCTTTCTCTTTCCCCAATCCAGATGATTGTCTGTTTTTCTTGTCTGTTTGCCTTGTTTTATTCGTCTCCCCTGTCTCCTACATACTTTTGTTCTTGTCATATCCCTCACTTGTCTTGTATTGTTCTGCATCACCTAATAAAAAAAAAAATATATATATATTTATTTTTTTTTTAATTTAAAAAAAAGAAGAGGAAGTGCTTCAAATATATAAATTAGAGTGAACGGAAGAGTTTGTAAGCGGAAAAAAAAAAAAGAAAAAAAAAAGTTGAACGTCAATATATATTAAAAAAAAAAAAGAACACACATAAACGACACAGCCATAGCAAAATGTCTCCAGGCGCTGATAAACACGGGCAGATTCTGGCACAGCACACACTAAGAAAAAAAACCCACACAGCATCAAAATAGTTGCAGGAAGGCTCATAAACCTTCCCCAAAAGACAAACACACATAGATCAATGGGATTTAATTTATAACAGAAACAGACATGTGCCGCCACCCACAGCCCACACACACACACACACACATTAGACTAGTGGTTCCTTTTTTTTTCTCCCTTGGAGCCCCTCTACTTGTATCTCAGAACGGCTGGGCCACCTGGACCCACGTGAGAAAAAAAGGAATATGGATGCCCTGGGATAGTCGGGCCTCGTCGATTAGACAAAAAACATGAAAACACAGACAGATTCAACGGGACCATGGAAAACCTCAGACAAGAAGTTCAACATCAGTACAATAAATCTGCAGCTCAGAAATGGAGATAGCGCCGGATAGGATATTTTCACTTTCGCACTTTGCCACGTCGGGATCAGAGAAAGTTGCACTCGCTCTGAAAACACGCTGACGTTGTTTCAACAGAGCCAAATGGAGCAAGAAACGAAAGTAGACAAGTTATAAACAGGAAAGGAGTTCATCTATGGCTTGTGAAACGGAGCGCGAGTGCAACATAAAAAGGCAGTAATAATCCCTCTTTGCGAAGGAACTCCATATGGCATGAAGTCAAGGCTGACCAAGAAAGGTCGTCTATGATCTTTTAAAGACATAGTTCCTTTTTTTCTTCTCCTTTTCATCTAATCAAAGCCACGCTCTGACCTTATTTCAAATCTGCATGAGTAACTGGCTGCGTGTGTTTAGTACAAAATCTTAAATTGCGTCGTTTTATATTTGCACTTCAGTACAAAGTGGGCTGCAGAAATGATCCCTCAAACTAGATTAAGATTTATATTACAAACCACGTTATTCTTTTAAATTACTTTTTTTTTTTTTTTTTTTGCAAGGCGTAAAGTAGTGTTCAAACTTTCACAGGGAAACATGAAAAACTTTGAGGAAGCATCTCCTTGGATAAAGGAATTAATACCGTGCAGTGTTTCAGTTCTTCATGAGATGTAGAACTGAATTTCTTCGGTGTGAATACGAGTGTTTGTGTACGTGTGTGTGTTTGCGTTTGTGTGTGTGTGTGTGTGTGTGAGAGAGGGAAAGTCAAAATGTAGACATCCCCGCCATGTGCACTTACAGATAATGTCATCAGAAAATGAAACATGCGACCGAGTAGAGACAGGGCAGAGGGGAAGCTGTCACACACATTCAAGTCGAGGGTGAGTGACACACTTAACTTCCCCTGCCCCTGGGTCTGTGTGTGTGTGTGTGTGTGTGTGTGTGTGTTTAATAGACTGACCTCCTACATGAAAGAGTGTGTGTTATGTAAACCCCTTGTTCCAAGTTAATTCCTCGGGGGATGTTTGACTTGAGCCATGCAGATAATCTCCATTAGATCGCTACTTATACCTGCCAACATTCATCCTACTACGATTCATCTGGCCCTCATGAACACACACACACACACACACACACACACACACACACACACACACACACACACACACACACACACACACACACACACACACACACACACACACACACACACACACACACACACACACACACACACACACACACACACACACACACACACACACACACACACACACACACACACACACACACACACACACACACACACACACACACACACACACACACACACACACACACACACACACACACACACACACACACACACACACACACACACACACACACACACACACACACAAACACACTTCAGCCTGCTGTGAGCGCACACACACAACCAGAGGTACCTGTTCTCATACATCAATGGAAGACAATTAAGGGATCTAAAATGACCAATTAAAACTATAATAAATAACAGACAATTCTAGTGATTAAGCAAACAGTCATTGAAAAGAAATGCTGCACATCTGCTGATTTCAGCCTGTAGACTAAACAAGTAAAACGAAGACATTTGTTAACGTTTTAAAACATTAAATGAATAATTCTGTATTGAAGAAACATGCGTATTTGCTTCGTTATTAGTTAGTTCAAGATATTGATACTGGAGGGTTCCCTTTTTCGACACAAGACCAATGCAGTTCAGCGTTTTCAGTGATCAGCGCAAAATCCCCCTCAGCATCAGCTGTTTTTTTGTTGCCATACGCTCACAGCACTCGCATTTGAGAAGAGTTCAACTCTCGGAAACAAAGCTGTGCTTGTCAATGCCACTTCTCCCTCACCGTCCAATCAAAAGCAAGAAGGGGTGGGACTTCTGATATCAGGTCTGTCTATAACAAGGGCGCCAGAAAAAACTAATGCGACTCTTCATTTCCAGGTCTGGAGATGCTTCTTATTCTCAGCAAGACAGCAAATTGATGTATTCAGTGTATTTCCCAAATTCTCTCCTTCTTGGGCAGCAGATTATCTTAGCAGTTAAACATGACGTGCCCCATATTTAGAGGCTGCTGTCCACAACAGAGCAGCCCGAGGCTCGACTGCGACCTCTGGCCCTTTGCGGCATGTCATCCCTCCTTCTCTCCTACAAATATGTCCTGTCTCATCGATAAATGCAAAAATGGTTTAAAATAAAAACAATGAGTTCATGAAATACTTAACCTCCGGGCTGTAGCCTAACAACAACAACAAAAGCCTCAGGAAGCGACGATCAACTTTTCGGGGCTTTTGGTGGATGTAGCAGTTTTGCGATGAAGGACATCTGGCCAAGACTTTCCTTAACTGTGCGTTGCCATTGGTAACAGTGAGAGAGGCAGCTTGAGAGCTGGAGTTAAGAGACGACATCTAGGAGGGGATCGTCAGCTGCATGTGCATGTCCGTGTCTGTTTTTAGAGAATCAAACTTCTGACAACAAAATTGTTAAACTTGCCTTAAAAATCCAGCATTTTAAACCCGTATGCAGATCTGTGTTTAGAACGTAATCGATCACAACTTGTGTGCATTTATCAAATCCTGCACGTCTCCCATTTTAAGGTCAACTTTAAACCCAAACCAACCACGTGGTTCAAACCACTTTCACTCCTCCAGTAAGTATGTGGTCACCCCGGGGCGTTTGCTGAACTCAAATCACAGGTAATTCCTAACACACTGGAGTAAGTGTTTGTTTGTGGTTTCTGTGTGTGTCTCCCACCCCCCAATCTGGCCAAGGTATGTAAAATCAATTGCACGCCATTAGAGTCTTAATTGTAGTTCCCCGACGACTCAATTACACCCTTGGGGGCAAACGTTGAAAAAGACCAGGTACAATTGACTTGACCTGTGCACCTTAACAAAATGGGAGGGAAGGCGGACCGGAAGAAAAGGATTGCACAGAGAGAGAGAGAGGAATTCAGGGAAGAGGGGAAAAGTGGAGTAGGAGTGGAAGGAGGAGGAGGATGATAGAGGGAATGAGGGGCAACAAAATTCCCCAGAACCCCCATCTCCCCGGTCTTAGCAACTTCCTGCCCGCTTTCCCACGCTGAATGTGGGAGTACTGGAAAGATTAGAAGTGTTGTTGCAAGAAAATTAGGAGCCAATAACTGGGGTAGGAAGGGTCCACAGGAGGGAGAAAAAAAAAGAGCTGTTGACATGAGAAGGAGGAAGGAGGTGAAGTCAAGGAGAGGAGTGGAAGATGTGAGATGTGAGAAAAAAGGAAGGAACAAAAAAAAAAAATGGGAAAAAGTGAAGGAGGGGGGAGGACAAATAGCAAGAAAAGATGGAGAGCTCCGAGGGAGGAAGTGTCATCCTTCAGTTTATATTAGCGGAGCAGCTTTTGCCTCGTCTCCTCGACACCTACCAGCTGCCCCCAAGACGGAGGGACGCGGGGAGAACATGAGAGAATGACTAATTGAAGGTGCGTAAGCAGTGACAGCGACGGGGAGAGACCCCGCAGCTGAGGCTGGAAAACGGAAGGACGGCCAAAGTAAGACAGAAGTGGAGGGAATTAGACCGCATCCTCTCTGTTGTGGCATGTTGGGCCATTAAGCCAGGATCAGCTATAAACTGGGCGAGTCTTCAGTTTTTGCAAACCATAATTCAGTCTAATTATCTTCCAAGTTCAACCGGGAAACGATGACTAATAACTGACCTTGTTGGACTGTGTGGATAAAAAGGGGGAGACACTCACATTTTCAGATTAAACCTTTTGTGTCTCTGTAACCAAAGAGATCTACTTCCCAATGAATGAAGTGTTAGACTGCAATGAATCAGGGTTTTCCCATTATCCAATTTTCAAACTAGCTATCATGCACCATTGTCAAGAATCCAATGCTTGATATGAAACCTTTAATTGCACCAAGATTGGAAACTAAAATAGTGATTGAAATAGAGATTCACTTTAAGCTGCAGGTGCGTCTGTTTTTACTGAACAGCAAAGATACAGACCTCAGTGTGACCACTATCGTCCACTGCCAGGCGTGGCCACATATCTGTCACATTATGTTAAAACCTGCACACTGTAAGATGATCTTGCAGGAGTGGTTTAATCTTTTTTTTTTTTTTGTCATTGTTTTACAGTCTTGGTCACCGTTGGAGTCCGCTGTAGCTTCTCGACAATGGAACAAAACGAGAAACTTTCTCAGCCTTCGATCAACTCGCCAATTAGGAGCGATCAACGGCACTGGTTTTTTTTACGTCCATCCAGCTCAACAACCTCCTAGGAGAACTCTCTCACCCTTCTCCTCCATCTGTCACAACACAAGTCGAAGCCTCGACCTAAAACATCTCATTCAGGTCGTGGTCGTTAAAAAAAAAAAGAGGAGGTGGAGGCGAGTTCGGGGTCCAGAGGACATAAAAAAAAAAAGGACACGCACAGCGGGATTAGCAGGAGGGAGTAAGCAATGTGTTGTAACAGATGTGTGGCTTTGGGATGTGCCTGCGGATCTTGTGTTACCCTCAGCCACTGGCATGCACTTTGCGTTCAAGCTTTTGGACTCAGAAAAAAAAAAACCAACCAACCCAAGCAGCACTGAGGACGTAGCGGAGAAGGGTTTCAAAAATGGATGTTATGGGACTTTAGACCTTTAAGAGGGGACACAATAAACCCTAAACACTTGGAAAAATACATATCTGTACTGTTTTGTTGGACGGCTTTTCCCAAAATCTCTGTGCTAATGTGAAGTTTTTTGGCACGCCCATGCAGGTAATGCTTTTACCAAATGTGCTCCCATTGACTTAAGTTATTCCCTTCTGCACTCCGGCTGCACACAAGTTTGGAAACCGGTGAATTACGTCTGTTTAATCAAAGAGACCACTTGGAACGAACCCGCCCTTCATATCACATAAATTAGCAGAGCGGTAGTCTCTCTTTCCAAGGTGCTACATCAAACAGTATCAAACCTGTTACAGCAACATTAAGCCCAGCCCGTATTTCATGTCGCCGGTTCCTGCTGTCACTGCGCTTAAATATTTTCATAAAATTCAACCCTCCCGGAGTGCCCTGCTTGATTTATGCCGGCAGAACACCCAGGGAACAACAGCTCGTATAAATCACACACACGTTATCTGCGTGTTCTCAAGATAAAGGTTCATTCTTTCAAGTAAAACAAACTGTTCCTGATCACGTTGGTGACAACTCTATCTGAAAATGCGAACAAGCGCAGTGATTTTAAATAGTCTAGACTTGAAAGACAAACAGGCAAACAACAGTGAGGGAAAGAGAAAGAGAAAGAGCGCGCGATTGGTGCATGGAGGGGTGTGTCTCCATTTGTTTCGCTGCCAAGCCACTGTGGGTTCGTGTGAGTGTTTATGTGCGTCCGTCGGTGACTGTTACTCGTTATGGCAACCGACTTGAGCATTGTGGGAAATTTCTGGACTCTGGGTACACAAGAAAGCATCAGAAATCTTACAAGGAACCTCTTCACGTTGCACAGAGATGCAGAGGGGGAGATGGGGTGGGGAGTGAACGGATGGAGGAAGCAGGAGAGAGAGAGATGCTGAAGATTAATAAGAGGAAGAAAATATCAGTCCCAATCCGACCGGTTGAGCAGAAGAACCTTGTTCTCAAAGAAGGACATTTTGGGGGGGAAAGTATGGCGGTATACTTAAGGTAACATGTTAAACAAAGTAAGGCCTGAAGATGAGGGTGACATGAAACAGATGGAGGATGAAACGGGGGGGAATACCTGCAGAGAAGGTGAAAGGTTGCATCTTCAGATGGGATGTACAAGAGGAGAGGGGGGAAAAGAAGATGAGATAAACCAGATTTAAGAGGAAATGTCTTTGGGGGAAAAAAAGACGAGAAGAAGGAGGCAGTTGGCAGATGATCTAAATAAAGTTAGAAAGGTAAGAAGACTAATTATGGATAATGGATGGTGAATGGAAAAAGGCTAGAACATGCTCGTCGTGAGGGAACATTAAAGGTCTTTCAGAGTCTGTCTGAATCTGGCTACCCATAATCCTGTGAATACAATGCTGACACTAGTTCCTAAAGAGAAGGTGTTTTTTCTTATCATTACATCTTGAAGTTAGCTTTGTTTTTTAAAAAAAAGATTCTCATGAGATTTTGGGGTTTTAGATTTTGGGAAGCCGTTTAATCCTTAATCCTTCACAGTGAGAAGAATCGTTGTTTTCAAAGCCAGGTGTCTTTAGTTTTCCATTCTGTATTGTTTGACATATTAAAAGCAGAGCGGCCAAGACGCAAACTGGACTGGAGGAGATCAAATATTTTGGGTGGCTCTATTCAGAGAAATGGGTTTCCGTCCAGAATACCCTTGTCATCTGTGTAAAGGCATATTAACTGTTCTCATTAATAATAGCTGGATATCTGTGATGCAGTGGCCTCTTTCTTTTCAGCTCCGGTTAGAAAATCTCCCGGGGAGTCACTCGCAACGCAGAATTAAAGCTTCAGTAAAGTTCGCTCGTCATTCCCTTTAAATAGGACTTCCGCAAAGCCACAGACAGTCCGTTTCAATACGTGCATGTGTTTTCACCTTAAGAACCAGCACGGAGAAAAAAAAAGAAGACTGAAGAAGAGCACGGAGTCTGTTTCTCATTTGTCGAGTTATTCTAGAGAGCCAGAGTTGGGCTGCATAATTATAGAAATATAATCCATAGAAAAGCAGGAGACGCAGATTTTGCCAAACAATTGAACTGACAAAGTGATATCTGGGAAAGCCCGGTACAAAAGCACCACAGCGATAACTACAAAAATCTACTCACAAAGAACCCTTTAAGAGCTGCAATAAACAACTTTTTGGACATCGTTGTGAAAACCGAGCATAAATTAACGACAATTCTGAGCGACCCTGCTGCTGGGAACTTATCTAAATATCCTCATTTCCCTGTAATTGGCCTGTGTGGTCTGGATGTTTTTGAAATATGTTTCATTTCTTTTGTGGCTAACAGCGAGCATGCTTTCCCGGCTACTGCAGTCAGAGAAGTGGCCACAAAGCAGCTCGCTCGCGCCAAGATTAACAAAAAGATGAAAAGCTCCGAGTAAGTAAGTAAGCAGTGAAAGAAAGCCAAACACTGCGGCGCACAAGGCAAACCAAGTGGCACCGGCGCTGCTTTTCTCTTTGTGTTTTCATGGAGGCTGCAGGAAGTTGCTTTGACTTGGGGATTGTTTAGGTTCCGAGATTAAAATCTGACACGGTATTATGAAAATGAGTAATTTGCATGACTGGGTCCAAGAAAACAAACATATCACAGTTTGGTTTTTTTTAAAAAAGGTTTTTTTTTTTTTTTCCATGGATGACCAGCATCCAAACGTTCCATGATGAAAAGTTTGCAGTTATTCTAAGGATCAGCTTCATCATCACAGTACAAAGATTAAATGACTGACAAGCACACTCTTTGTTAAACGATGTCACTATTGCACCTCAGGCGACAAATGGCCTATTATCTCTATACCACACACACACACACACATACACACACCCACACCCACATACACACCCACATACACACACCCACACACACACAGACACACAACAATACAATACAGGATAAAATAAGTATTTAAACCTCTGTGTGTGCTTTGGCATATGCTGACACATGTGAAGGCATACAGGCTGACATGTGCTCTGGCCCAGATATGTTCACACACACACACACACACACACACACACACACACACACTTGCATTGTGCACACAAACTTGCTTTGCGCACACACACTCAGACACAACGCAGTGATAACATTGGCCATCAACAGGTCATTCCTTACATGCCATTTGGATAAATAGACAGCCAGAAATAAAAAGAGGGAAAGTGTGTGTGTGTGTGTGTGTGTGTGTGTGTGTGTGTGTGTGTGTCAGTGAAGCAGGGAGAGATGGAGAGAGTAGGAGAGGGAGAGAGAGAGAGAGAGAGAGAGGGAAAACACAGATGAGAGATTGGGATAGTGGAGCTTGTGTGAGTTAATTGAGCTGCTCTAAAATGTTACTTGGCCACACACAATGTCCTAAACGACCAGGCCGCCATCATCACACAGACGTATATACAGACAGTCGATAGACGGATGAATAGAAGACAATGACTACAGACAAAACACAGAGTAGACAAAGGAAAGAGTGTGTTGTAAACATGGGATTTGTATATGCAAATGTTTTACAAAGTCCTCATATGCCATGAAGTCAACTTGTAAAAGTAACAATGGTTCATGATAAAGGATGTGACAAGATCTCGTGCCACTAGATCTCACAATATTGATACATGACGATATCATTTTAGTTTTGTCAAGGCGAAAACTGTCTCACGATATCAGTATACAGAGACGCAGAGCAGCAGCCATCATGACTGAGTCTGCTGTTAAGATGGAAATAACCATGAAGATGCCCCCTACCACTTTTACAGTTTGTGTGGCAGGCAGCATTTCGGGTACCGGGTGGAAAAGAGGAACGGGGACAGGGTGTCGGACGAAACCAGAGCAATATGTCAGCAGTGAGATTTGTTACAAGATGATTACTTGTTGGACAATTTCAAAATGGACCTGCATTGTTTTGCTATTTTAGACTTTCAATCAAACAAACGACTATTTTTCCAGTCATCTGAGTTTTCTTCGTTTCATTTTTTTTTTTTTTTTAGAAAATACCGTCTCGTCTCGTTCTTGTGAGCCCAATATCGTGCATCATCTGGAGCCGATTGAATCACCACAACCCTCGTTACTATGTCGGCTTACTTCCCACAACTCAACGTAACATATTGTAAAACTAACTTCTTATTTTTGATACTATTTCAACACTAAAATCAGAAGTGTGTCTAATTAAGACCTGCCTTTATTTGTCCAAACATGCGCCCAACACCAGGTTTAGTGAAAGGTGGTGAGCCTTATATTGGGATGGGCTTCTATTTTAAGTTTTACGGTAAACTAATGACTAAAGCATAGTGACCGAAGAATATCGAGAGGAGGGTTGTTGTTGGGAAGAAGAGACGGATGGAGTGAAAGAGATCGACAACTAAAAGGAAGAAGACCACAAAGACTTGAGGGAAAGCGAGTCAGACAAGAGCGGAGACAAACAAGGCCGGGACTTAGTGATGAAACCCTTTTTTTTTGCTGAACTAATGGACCAGATAAGACCACAATAACAGACACAGAGATATGTGGTAGAGTTAGCGGAAATAAACAACAAGCATTTTATCCGTATTGGCGCTCGTGTCGGTGCATTAAAAATCCATTGTGGTCTGCTCCAGAGTGGCCCATTTGTGTTTTATCAGGTCGGATTTTACATGAGATAAGGGACAGTCCATTTGGCCTACCGCGAGACCAACAAGTGGATCAGTGCTCGTGTGAGTGTGTGTGTGTGTGTGTGTGTGGGGCTGTGTGAGTCTCACCAGGTTTGAGCCTCCGGTCCAGTAGAGGAAAAATCCATCTGGGTCAACTTTCAGGGTTACCAGGGTGGGGTGCCCACTGTTGGGCTCCTAGACAACAACAACAGAAACAGAGATGTTAGATGAACAGGAGCACAACAAAAAGAAGCATGAGCTCAAATTGCATAAGCAGTAGCCAGCGCACGTAACATTATTACTAAAAGGGGGTCTTATTTCGCTAGATCGCTCTCTTTGCAAACACTAACGCTAAATGTAGAAAACTAGCAAGCTGTGCTGAATGGATGAGCAAGACGCCACATCTGCAGAAAAAGATGAATGAGAGAAATGAGATGAAACATTGTCGGTGCAGGAATGGTGAAAAAGCTTTCTGAATTTTGTTCAGAGCAGGTACTTTACAGTTTCATTGGCTTGGCAGTGCAGGGGCTACAACAACAGATGAATGCCAATTCTGCAGGAAAATTAACGACAGGGATACGTAGGTTAGATTTTGTCAAGAGTCAAACAAGGTTATGCAAAACTTGAAAAAGAAAAAACAGTACGTTTAAGCATCTGATGCAATAGCTAGTCCATCTAAGCAGTATAAATAAAAAATGCCAAATTTGAATGCTTCAATTTGAAATAGTGCTGTCTGAGGGGCCCTATGATGGCCACTGTTTCAACTTCCATTTGTTAAAAACAGCTCAACATTGGTGTAAAATACCTTTCTTTACGGTAGTCTCGAGGCAAATAGCAGAGTACGAGTTAAGCTGGTTAATGGTAGGAAAGGTTGTACGGTGCTTTGGCATTGTGGGATTGAAGACAAACACCAAAACAGACAATTGTGCGTTTTCTGTCCTGCGTAATGCAACAGCTGTTTCGATGCGAGAAACCGCACAATTTGCCCAGCGAGGAGATCTCCTTCACGTGAGGCATAATGACAACGCGGGAGCCAGGATTAACATGTCATTAGCATCGTCATTCAAGGGTCAAACACGAGATACAATGACCGCGTACACAAACACACAGCTACTGGCTCGGTAATTAGTGGTAAGCATGTTGTACGCTGATCCAACAGACAAACACAATACTGTCCAGACATCTCAAGAGACAGGGGTGATGATCCACATCGTTTGTTATCACAGTGACAGATGACTCATGTCGTGAAGCGCATCGATATCAGCATCATCACCACCATCAGACGAGAGGGGGAGAAAGATCCGTCAACCGACCCACAGAATACTTTCTCATTGACGTGCTCAAAGCAAATACAGAAAGTTCACAACAAAGGCTTCACATAAATGACTCATCACTGACCACACATTTGTATTTTTACATGTTCTACGACTAATAAAAACAATTTGAGCAAAGCTAATACATACACGGACATTTCACAGTTCATGTTACAATTGCAAACGCTGACTGATAGGTTGACTGTTTGATTCAAGCGTGAATGGATTCAAACTCTGCGTATCAAACAGCTGATGCAAATCAGTTTCTCAAAAACCTCAGCAGAGCAGGATCCCGAAGCAAAGGCAAGCAAATGACACTATCCAAGCACTATTGCTCATGTATACTCACAGTTATCATGCTCGCCTTGAATAGGGGAGATAAAAACAGGTACAAAATGTGACGTTTGTTCAGATTCAGAATCATTCACAATGTTTTTGCGTAACATTGAAATTTGAGATGTCTTATAGAGAAGTTTACAACTTTATTTCAAATAACTATATTATATTTGATGTTCAACACATCTCGTTACCTAAATGGATCAATGATTTGCTGAAACAGGGAAACGGCTAGCTTGGCTCTGTTCATATTCATGACATTTGCTAACAGGCACTTACTTGCATGACTTATCTAGTTAGTTTCATCCTTTAAAAAAAAGTGTTAAAAATGTATGTTATTTTGACAGTAACCAAGCTAAGAGACAGTGTGGCACATAATTCAATCCCAGCCATAACGACTTTTGTTACCTTAAGACACAGCTAGGCTAGCAGTTTCCCAGTTTGCTAGCCTGTGCTAAGCTTGAGTTTAGCTGCCGATGCTTCTCAATTTTCTGCCCATAAGCAACAGATAGGTGAACTTCCCTTTATGTTAAACTATCTTAAAGAAGTCTACTTGGAAATACTATAGTCCTCTTGCCATCCTACATTTCTACTACATCTTAAACTAAACATACCTTGAGTTTAGGCTCCAAGCTCGGCTAACGACGGAGTTAGCAGTTATGGTGTGTGTTTGAATCGGAAAAGGACAGAAGAGACGGGGGAGACGGGGTTTCAGAGAGGGACAGATGGAGGAAGGTGGATAGAGTGGGATTACAAGACATGTTGAAAAAAGGAAATGAGAAAAAAAAAAAGGTCAGGAGCAGAAGAAAAGAGCTTCAAGTCAAACCAAATCACAAGACCTTAACAGCAGGAGGCCAATACAAATCATTTCTGAAGAGAACATTTTTCTGAAAAAAAGTGTAATCTTGTAGCACCAGTAAACTGTTTAATCGTATGCTTTCACATAAATAGGCCGACCTGCATTGACAGCACATGTTTTGCAGGCTTTCTAATGTTCACTCTGCTCTACAAATTACTGAGCTTGTGACACATTTACTCACCTGAACAAGTGGCAAACTCCAATGCCCATGCTTTGATTAAGGCACAGACCTAGAGTCGGATACTCCTTTGCAGCTGGAAATTTGACGCCATAAAATGTCAACAAAAGAACATTTTCTGAAATTTCCAGGGATGCCTAAGCCCCGCAGCTTCACTTTGTTTATCTTTTGTCTGCAGGATTTGAATAATGTCCAACATTTTCTTTGGAAGATCCAGATGTTCCCAAGAAACATAACCAAATTCCATCTTCGAAGCAGAGGACAGTTACATACACATCAGTATCATATATGCAAGGCAAATGAGGCTGAAAAATGTACCTCTCATACGGTTGCATCTTCCTACACTTTAGTCAAAAAGACGAGGGTTTTTTTTACAGGAAGTATCCAGTTTCAGTTAAACCTCACTGTCTTGAATTTACAATTAATAGAAAATTGAAATGACAGCTTAAGTGGAACAGTATGAGCATACTTGTGTTACATTTGCACAGCTGTTGTACTCATCGTCACTCTTTCTATGAAACTTGCATATAAAACTTTTTTATTTCCCAAAGATGGAGCACATTGCAATTACTTATGTACGGGGTGCCTATGCAAACAAACTCACACAATGAATCGTAAAGCATGATTTCTGTGTGTAGTGTGCAGCAGTAGGTAAAAGAGAACATCCATCAGGGTCAAGAGGTCATGCTCAGCAGAAGAAAAAAAAAGTGAAATATGCTTCAAGAAGGAGACACTCAACTCCCACAGACCTACAGGTTTTGGGTGTAAAATGAATTCAAAATGATTGCAAGCCTGAATACTTAAAATCCTTGAAGTGAAACAGTCATGTTTGCCAAATGGGTGCTGTTGAGGTAAGTATGGAGAAGTGCTGCTGTTTTGAAATGAATAGTCAATGGCTCTCGAGGAACGATTCCGGTAAGGTGTCGTCTTCTCTTAACTTGTTCCTTTCCTTATTTTCATTTTTGGGTCGGCTCAGTTTGTGTCCTGAATTCTCCTCAATCTCTCGTTTTCCTTTTTTTTTCTCTCTAGCCTAAAAATAGATTCAATATCCAGGTTCAATACACACTTTGCAGCAGATGGGGATTTCTATTGGGACCAGACACACAAACACACATGCACATTTACCCAGAAGACTGTGATGTGAAGTCTCATGTGACCACTGATATAACAACAACATCTCCCATATACAGTAGCTGTAAAGCCACAGAGGTAGACGGTCATCTATATTTGCATGTCATGCCTGTTTAGTTTTGCATACCTGGCAGTTGCTTTCTAGAGCTGCCTTTCACAGATAAAGACACACACACAGACACACACACACACACACACACACACACACACACACACACACACACACACACACACACACACACACACACACACACACACACACACACACACACACACACACACACACACACACACACACACACACACACACACACACACACACACACACACACACACACACACACACACACACACACACACACACACACAGACAGACACACACACACACACACACACACACACACACACACACACACAAACCTGCATGTCCATTCAAAAATGTCCTCACTTCATTCATCAAGTTATTTTAGAACAATTTCAAATGATTATTTATAGAAAAGCAGAAATTAAAAATCATTTTCTGGATCCAGCTTTAAAGCGTTGCAGAGTTGAAAAAAATTAATAAAGTAGAGCCCGACCGGAATAATTATCCGGTCGATAATATTTTCCAACATTAGCATTTCATATGACTATCAGCATCAGCTCATTTTATCGCTGATATGTGCAGATATAACTAGGTTTATTCATTTGATAAATTGTTACACTTTTTCTTTATTGGTCAAGACTATTGTTACATCCCTGAAAAAGGGTTCATAACACAAAAGGCCACTTTGGTTTGCATCTTAAATTAAGGGTAAATCATTAGTGCATGCCCTCCACCAACACAAACACCTTGTTTACCGTAAACACACACCCAGTGTTTTCTTCTCTGTTAGACAGAGGGTAGTGTGTGGTAGGTCTGTAAGTGGACCTCTCCCCGTTCCCTAATGAAGCAGAAACCTTCTAAAGTCTCTCCTTCCTTCCTTTCTTTCTTTCTCTGCATCCACAGTTCATTCAGTTTGCCCTCTTCAACACATGGATTCCTTTTTTCCTTCTTTATTAATGATTTGGCTGTGTGCAGACCCCCTCCAGGTCCCCCGACCCTCTGACAAACACCTCCATTACCTGACCATAATGTCAAACACACACACACAGAGGAGACGGACCACCCTCTGAGGCTGAGGTCTTGGACAGATATCAGCTAATGAGACTCTCTTTAAACCCCCCCGTCTATAAACAGCATACGCATGTAGAAAGACAAACACACTGCTGTTCTGTCTCCTTACCGACACACTGTCCCCACCACAAATTCATGTGTGTGTACACTGCCAGTCAGGAGAGAGCCATTAGCGGGGAACTGATAAAAGTAGCTGCTCCAAGTGCACCTTTGCTCCGCCTTACTTCATGTGTTCGGCGTCAGATTAGTGGAGTACTGTGAGAACGAGGGTCAGTGTGCACTCTGACTGAGTGTGTTTGAGCTGCTGCTTTGGCAACATGGCAAAAGTTGATGACAGTCGGTAACCTTTGGACTCGAGAGGTGGGTGCGGGGCCAGAGAGAGAAAATGAGTTGTAGAATACTGAACAGAAAGAGAGAAGTAGAAGGTCGGTCAAGTTAATATTTATTACTGTTGAAGACGTAGAGGAGAAAAGTATTTATCCAGAAAGTGTTACATACTTTAGGTGTACGCATGGTCAGTAGAGAAGCTTGGTCAGTGGTACAGCTTGTCAAAATATGGCGCTGTAAGTACTAGGGAGGGTACAACTACTGGAGTACTCATTGTTGACATCATTATTGTAACATTTCATGACTCATGTACACGTTGTTCAAGGCTACAGTAGTTCAACTTATTAGCTTTACATGTGTACCTGAGCGTTCTGGGTGCACCCACTTGAATACATTCAACATAAACAAATTTGCTAGGGTTGCAAAAATTCTCGATATAATATTGAAATGTTCGGTACGTCAATTTCTTATCCCTTTGGTGTTTCTGTAGCCAAAAAAACTCCTAAAAATGGAAAACCTAAAAAAAAAAACAATCCAATGGCCTCCAATGGGCTGTCAGAAGCAACCAAACTGAAAACAGTGACTAAAAAAACAAGGTGTGCATTGAACCACGGGCTGACATCCCTATTGGTGCGTTATGAGCCTGATTATGGCAATGCCCAGTTAAAAGCAAAGAACAGCAAAATATTGTGACTGAAAGAGAACCAGGTATATAAAATGAAATGATCTTTGTTAGTCCTTCGTAGGTTGAGAATTTCCCCTTTTTTAATAATTTATTTAACTCCTTATTGGTCACTATCTTTGAAGCGATATGGGGTTTTGTTGTCATGAAAAGTCGGGGATATTTTTGGATCCTTGTGTGTTTAAAAAAAAACAAGAACCCTAACCTTACATAAGTGAAGACAGAACGGTAGATGAGATAAAAAAGAAAGAAGACAGACAGAGAGGAAACAAAAGCAAAAAAAAATACAAGAAGCAAACGGAGACTAATCTATGGAGGAAGCGAGAGTGACGGAGAGATGACAAAGAGTGAATGGGGAAGAGATCCCATACACAGATACAGAACAACAGGGATGATGGATGTGTAATGAACAGACTGAAATTATGAGCAGGGTGAAAGGGGAGGAGGAAGGAGGAGGCATGGAAGCAGTCCAGATGTCAGGCCCACACTTCACATGTGGCTGTGGTTGACCTTCCACCCCTCTCTATCCCTCTTCCTCCATCCCTCCATCCCCCTCGTTTCTCACCACTCTGTCAGGATGTCAGCAGTGTTTCTCGGCATGGCGTCAGACCTTCACACAAGCCTGCGTTCCCTCCTTCCCCAGCTCTCATCTCTTAAATCAATCTGATAATGCCAATTTGTGATTCGGGGCTTCGATGCTCTCGATCTAATGCTCAACCAAGACAGACTCTTTCTGAAAACCCGAGCACCGGGAACAACTGGCATGGAACTGGAGCCACTTGTAAGGTCAAAATGACACAGCAGCTCTGCTTACAAAAGGAGATGTGTTTCCAAGGATAGCAACATTTTCATTTGATACATTGGCTGTCACATCTCGGGCGTGAAATACTTCCCAGCGGTTACGCATTTATCTTGCATTGGGTTAGGACTTTCAACACATAACACATCCAATTTGATGTATGATAGGGTAAATTATGATGTTCTTAAAAATAGCTTTCTTACTTATCTCGTCCGAGGAGAGCGAGGATCAGTCAAGGCTGCGCCAGAAGATAATTTTGTTATCAGCGCTGTGGCATCATAAAAACATTCCATGGCATCATATAAAATGTAGTCTTTATACTGTAGACTGAAGCAGGTGATAAAAAGGAGCTGCTCCACTAGTCCCAACATGCACACACAAAGCAAACAGGAGGAAGGGTTCAAATGATTGTGTGTGTGTTCCAAGTCCATTTTTTTTTTAACCATCGCTCAAGGGAAATGAAGTCTTGTACCATCCGTAAAACAGATGGTGGAGATGTAGCAAAAAGTTGAAGCAAATCCTCCTTTGGGGAAAACCTCTAACTATTACAAACCAACCCATATGATTCCATAGACTGTTAATAACAAGGATTTTTAGTCTTGGTGATGCCACCCATTGGATTCTGAGGCCGAATGATGGCCGGAAATGTTGTCTCAAACTAGGCCGACCTAGAAACCGGTGAAGACGTTGAGCTGAAGCCTTCACTTCCAGGCAAACAGCTACAATGCCCCCGCAGTCAGATCAGCTACGCCCCCATATGCATGCACGTAGACTAGATATGAAAAGAAGCCTAAAGTGGTGTTAGGTGACTCCTGACTACTTTCTGGATTATCCTGAGGTGGATCATGTTTTGCTCTCCACAAGGGCTTTTCCTGCTACGCATTCTACGAACAAAAACCAGAGCCCTTTGGATACCAAAACCAGATCCTGCATCTACAGCATTCAGCATTTATATGCAGAATCTGAAAAGAAAGATTAGATTTGATCTAATGAATTTGGCCTTCAAATTTCCCTACACATGCAAAATGTCATGGCGTCCTTTTGTTTTAAACTTTCCCTTTACTCCTTATTCTTCATAAATTATCTTTGCTAAGTTTAAGATAATAAGTTGTTGCCTTTCGGTTGTGTCTATGTTCTCATCTTGCTCAAAGAAGGTCAGCAAATGTCCCAAAATGTTGGACTTCTCTTTTTAAACCCAGCTTGAGCATCAGCAGTGTCACGTCATAGACTACAATTCAGGTTTAAATAGACTCAGACGCGAAGAAACATGACAAATCAGACGAATGAATGAACTTCCCTGCACGACCATTCATAATCCAGCGTGAAAAGAGAGTATATTTGAAGCAGATGAGGGTAGTGAAAACAAATTGCTCCAAAAGTGCGTAGTCAACATATTTGAGAAAGGAGAACATGTGTCTGCAGTCAGTTTGGTGTGACAACACAGCACTTAGAAACAAGAAAAGCAGCAGAAAAGAGCCTTTGGTGCCCTCAGCCGTTTCCATGATTATAGTTCCGAGCTCCTCTAAGTGAACTGCGGTGCAGCCTGCAAGGTCTGACACAATAATCCCAACCTAACAACAACAACAACAACAACCTTGAAATGCGACATTTTACGGCTCATCATGCTCCACTCTGGCATTTCAACTGACTCTAACATTTGCTTTCCCACAACTCTGTCCAATTAATGATCAACTAGAGATTCTCTGTGACTTAAATCAGCTCCAGGGCTCTTTTTGCACATTGTTCAAACTCAAATATAGTTGCACCCCGTTTCGAATATCAGGCCCATCCAAAGGAGGGCAATGTTGGTGTGAGGTGTAAAGAGGACTTTTTTTCACTCTTACTAAATACATCAATGCTTTGACAGGAAGCCAAGCTGCTCAGTAGACAAGCTGTCTGTCTCCGTTTAGTTAATTGGTTGTTTGGGAGGAATTTTAACTGAATTCCACTTGGAATTCTTCTAAATTGAATTGTGGCTGCGCTGCAGAGGGCGGAGTGTCAGCGGGGAGGGAGGGAGGGAGGGACGGGGGAGAGAAGGAAAACGGTTTGGCTCTGGAGCCTCACAACAAGCTCCAACAGGAAGTCATTCAACGTGTAACACACACAACCCAGAACAAAACAACCGCACGCTCACATATGAGCGCATGCCGAAACAGAGAAGGGAGACGGTCAATTTGGAGCACACACACACCCACCCACCGTCACTGCCACTGCCCCCTGCGTGACTCAGTGTGGAAGTGGAAGTGTGTCATTCAATGGGCCTAGAGTGGACGACAGAGGCGGCTCGGTGACGGATTAGAACAGGGTTGAAAAGAGAGTTAGAGAAAACTGGATGGGAGGGGGAAAAAAGGCAGATGAAGAATTCCACCATGAGGAGGAAGGATGCAGAGATGAGGAAGGGGGTGAAACGAGAGGGACGGGGTCAAAAGTGCTGTTTTCAAGTGAACTGCACATCACTGCCCTTAGGCCCTTTCTGTGTGTGTGTGTGTGTGTGTGTGTCCTTATTCTTTTCAATGTCCTCAAAGTAATACACTCAGTTTTGGAGTGATTGGTCAAATCCCCTATAAGAACAAGGACAGACTCTAAATAGTTGGATTTACAGAATCATATGTCCAGGGTAATAATTAACCCTCATATATTTTTACCAACTCACCCACTTTGGATTGTTCAATTATTCCTTCAGCACAATGTGGGTACATTCATGTGTTTTTACAAAACAGTGCCAGATTGAGTCATGCTAAATTCCAAATGGATGACCAGCAGCGTCCCCAGAGTCTGAACTGAACTTGTAATGACGACGTACGACGCAACATGACTTTGGAACCATTTGCACGATTTGGAAAAAACGGTGCCTTCTTGCCAGCCATTCAAATGCCATATTCAGAAAAAGGCATGATGATTTTTGACTGTGTTGAATAGTCATTTAGCTGGTCCCCTTGCTACTGCTATGTGGGGAAGTTCTTCACAGCCCTGCCTTACACTTCATTCATATTGTGGATTTGGTAAGAAATAAGTTGGACTGCATTATGAAGAAAGAAAATGTGTTGCATCTCCAATGACTTTCTGATACTTAGAAAAAGGAGAGGCGTGGATTTTTTTGGGACATACTGTAGCTCAAACGGGATTACTGGTGAAGCCACTCACACTAAGGAGGAACTGTCTAGATGTTTTCACATATGCACTCCTGCACATTTCTACAGAACATCCGGACGACTGCAGCTGAAATCCTCCTGATCCGGTTGTTCACACATGCACCTCACAGCCGGAGACTATCCCTGTCGGGTCGGGAGCGGGGCGTGGAAACTCCTGAGGCAAGACAAGACCTAAAAAGAATGACTGTTGCACGGCATAAACGTCGCCTCACTGGCTGAATGGATTATCCTGATTTTAACCTGCTGCGTTCTCACATCAGCTCACTAGGAATTAACGCGGCAACAATACGAAGGAGGCTGGCAGGAGAAACTCCGGGTGAAGTCAGAGTGAATCATTTAGCTGATAGCGTTTACACATGCAAACCCCCCAAAAAACTTCAGGTGTTTTTCATGAGTTTTGTGCATGTGTGAAAAAGGCTTATGTTGGTTAAATAACCCATCAGTCCCGTTTGGAGTACTAGATCACGACAGGATGCACTTTACTGCCCCCATAGGGAAATGTGTCTTACATGCCAGTGCTGCATACATTTAGCTGCCTCTACAGATAACTCAATTAAATTGCAGAAAAAAAGGTTTTAAAAGAAGCAATGCAAAAACTATAGCAGAGATCAAGGCGTCATCTGCAAAGAAGAGAAGCTTATCTTTGAATTTTTAAAGCTGCAGCCAGAGAATTTTAATACCGTAAATGACTCATGGACCGTACTGAAAACAATGAATTGTTCTGCAGAAATAAAAACTTCTGCAACGACCTTTACATGCAGAGTAGAAACCAGAATCCAGATGTTTCGTTCCTGGATTCTGGCACGTATAGTCAGACTCCATGTGAGGATATGGAACCCATCCAGTGAAGCGTGATGAAAAAATGTGTTAAATAACTTTGCTGAGTAAATCCTGCACTACAGCTCTTATTGCGTGAGCTGAGGATTCTGGATCTTACTCATTTTCAGACACTTCATAATCTTAAGAAGCCACTATCATGCAGTCACTTCCAAAAACTTTGTTTGTAAAGTCAAAGTTTACTGTCGCTAGAATGGAGTCTTTGACGACCGCTCTAAGAGAAGTGGAGGATCACCCAAACACAACACTTTCTATCTTTCCTGCATCCCTCCTCTTCCTGAACTGTGCCGCTTCTCTCTCGCATTCTTTATCTCCCATAATTCATTTGTTGATTTTTAGAGGGGAAATAGCAAACAGAGGGGAAGAGCGGATGAAAGATAGGATAACGCATACACATGTTTTCGAGAGTTCACACACTAAATCACATCCATAAGCATTTCCCGGGAATTCCCTTTGAGAGAGAGGGGGGGGGGAGTGCAAGACAGAGACAGTTAGTCTGTGTGAGGGAGAAAGGAAATCAAAGGGACATGGCCATTCACTGTTTGCGTGACAAGGACAGACAAACATGTATTCAGTTCCTTAATGTGTGTGTAGATCTCCAATGCTTATGACTTGCATGAATCTGAAACAGCAGTGTTCTGCATTTCTCTTGCATATGGGTGACTGACTGTGTGTGCATGTCGGAACAAGTGTCATCACCACACCTGACCGCTGCATATGCGATAACAGCCATAGAGGAACTGTGAACCTCTGCTTGCAAGATTTCTATGATTCATGGACGCACTGAGGCACACAAACACACTCGCATGCTATTAAATTGTAAGACGGAAATCCAAAGCAAGGGTTCCAAATGAAAGACTCAGACCTACAGATCGGTCAGCTCCTGTGTTAATCATTGATAGCCTCTCAGACACATGGACACACACGCACGTTATTACTATTAAGGTCAATGACACGGGCAGGCACATTGCCAGGGTTGCCAGACATGCATCTGCAGAAATACGCAGAAGAAAAAGTAGTGCGGGAGATGTAATTCAAACTTACTATGCTGACATGATTTGAAGAGAAAAAAAAACAAAACAAAACTACGATGTGTCAGAGAATGGTTTGCAGCTCAAGATCCATTTAAAAAAAATGAAATGGCTGTTTTTTCTTCCCACTCAGGTAGGTGCTTTGTCATCTAATACTCTTGGAAAAGGGGAGAAAGTACAGGAGAGAAGAAAAAAAAAGGTGGAGGAAGAAAGGTGTAAACTGAACCTGAGCCTGTGGAAAACCGGCTTGACAAGAATTCAACACAACACAACACAACACACTCATTTCACTATAGGAGGATTTTTCAACTTAAGTATCTGATTAACACTCACTCACAGACATAGTGGGCTTCTGTGTATGGCGCAGAGTTTGGGGGCTACACACCTGCACCTACACACTTTATGTGTCTTTCTGTCTCACACACACACACACCAGTCTTTTGTGACATACAACAGTGGGCCTACTGTCAAAAGCAGGCTTTCAGCTCTGGTGTTGTCTTGTCTTATAAAAAAAAAAAAAAAAAAAGTTGATCACATCAGGACAACTTCTTGATCAAGACACAACAATGTGATAAACAGCGACACGTGTTTTAAATCCTGTCAGCACACTTCAAACATGTCTCTCTCACCTCGTCCCATTTGATGAACTTGCCCCCCTTCTTCAGAGCTTCGTGGACGGACACGGGTTTGAGCTGCAGCGCGTGGACTCCCGGCTTGGCCCCGGCCATGGCGAGGGACTCCCTGCCCGGGTTGCCAACGCCTAAACCCCGGCTACGGCGAGCTGGACTGCTCGGAAGGAACAACAAAAAAAAAGCTCTTCCGTCCTTCCTCCACTTCCACCCCGGACTTTTTTTTTTTTTTTTTTGCTTTTCCGGGGAGAGGGTTAATTGAAAGACAAGGGGGAGGGAAACTTTTCAAGACAGCGACCTTAAAAGTTAGTGAACCTCAGCAGAAGTTTGGAGAACATGAGGAGTAAAATCCACAGAGAGAAAGACAGAAGTTTGCCGTTTCAGCGCGCAACGCCGCTGTCTTGTCCGCGTCCACGCAGCAACGCGGTGACGCGCCTCGAACTCCCCTTCTTACTCTAGCCTTTTGGTTCATATGTTCACATATTCATTTGTTTATTTGTGCAGGATCCTTTAATCGCGCACTTGAGCCCGCGGAGAGATCCTTTCCTTCCTTCCTCCCATCTGCTCGACCCCTCTCTCTCCTCTCCTCTCCTCGCGCCCTCTCGCTCCTATCAACTTTCTCTGCTTCCTCTCTCTCCTGTCGCCTCCGACGCGTTCCGTCTTCTCTCCTCCTCCGCTCCTCCCTGCATGTTTTCTGTGGAAAAAAAGAGAAGACTCGAGAGGAGGGAGTGAGGGAGTGAGGGAGAAGGACAGCGTCAGATAGCGCTGAGTGAATGAGACATGAGGGGGGAAGTCAGAGTTTGTGTAAAAGGGGTGTGTTTTAATCCAGTTCCTCTGTCTACAACTCTCCTATGCATGACTCCTAAAATGTACAGTATTCAGACTTTAATGAGCAATTGACGGTTCAGCTATTTTCTGAATAAACTGTCTTTTTCCTTACATTGCTGAAGGTTCAAATCCTTCTTGTGCCACCTTCATCTCTCAAAAGCGCTGCAAGTGAAAAGAAAAAGGGCTGCAAAAAAGAAATAACATTAAATGTGCTGCAAATAGATTTAATCATACATGATCATAAAGTCATTTAATCTGGGGGGGGGGGGGAAACATCTGCTTTAAGACAAATGCTGCAAATCCAAATCAGTGGAAGTTTCCAGGACGTCTGGGGCCCGGAGCGGATCAGTTTATTATTGACAGGAGAAAGTGAGGGTGACAAGAAATTGAATTGAACAGTTGCGTTAACATGGGCGGTTCTAGGCAGGGGCCAACAGGGGCCAGTATCACTGAGCTTGGTCCCCTCTGTGGCCACCCCTCCAAAAGGAGTGAACATAAAACAACTGGACTCACTATCTAGTATAAAATACTGTTACTGAAATAAATATAAATCATGGTATTTAATGTTGTGGTATTTAATGATGTGTAAAAGTGGTCTAGAACCGCCACTGGTTGCATACCGGAGATGACAGCTGAGCGGGGGGGGGGGGGGGGGGGGTTTCTGACAGGATAACTTGGGATGCGTGGCGCTGACACTAGCTGTGGAACTTGCTGAGCTGTTGCTAACCCACCCCTCTTTACTCGTCACCTGTCATTTGGGATTTGGACAGTCCGGGTGTGAGGGCTTATAAGGAACACTGGGGGAGACGTTTCAGCCCGTTCAAGGTCGGTTGCCCTTTTCGGGCCACCGTACCATGCGCACTCAAACTGCCTGCTGGAACTTAAAAGAGCACTTAAGTGACTTTGTGTTGTACTGTCTTACTTGTCAAAGGCTAATTAGAAAAAGAATTGTACAAATGAAAGAGAGAATATTTGAGTTTTAAAGGGAAAAAAGATTGCAGCAGCATCAAAGGCCTTATATATATATATGTATATATATATATATATATATATTTCACAGTCTAAATGTGTTACTCTTAATGAATGTGTTGGGTTGTCTTTTTAAATCAGCTCTGAATAAACAGAAAGATGTGATACAGACACAAACAAGCAAGTCATGTTGTGTAAACCAGTGCAACATGAAATATAAAAACACAGTACACCACAGCCATTGGTGTGTGACAGTGTGTGTGGATGGGTCGGATAAGATCCTGATGGGCGGGTTGGCATGTTGCACGGCAGCCTTCTTTCATTCCTGTATGACAGCGTGTACGAAAGGGTGAATGAAGCTGTGCCGATAAGTGCTTTGAGTGGTCGGAATTTGCAGCGTTAAGTGCAGTTGGTTGATCATTTATTCTGTATCGGCATGTTACCGGAAAATATGCTTTCATTGGTGTATTTTCTTACATTTCTGTTGTGTGTCTTGCAAAATATACTTTCACCTCTCCTCTAAAAGAAATATGTGATGTACTTTTACTTTTTGTTTTGTTTTCCCAAAAACAAAGTCCGTGATGATGAGCAACCAAAAGATGCTGATTTGTTTCCATGGAATAATGGAGCATTTGACTTCAGCATAGGGAAATCATAACAACCAATTACTAGCAGCTACTTAGCTTAGCTTAGCTTAGCTTAGCATAAAGACTGGAGGCAGGGGGAGACAGCCAACCTTGATTAAACTCCTGGCTACTTGAATAATAGCGCTCGGCATCAAGTCCTCGTAACAGCTTTGCATGAAAAGTCCAAATCTAAATATTCAACATGCAGGAAAGTAGAAGTAAAATGTAGAAAAAAATGAAATGACTTCCGTTAAGTTCCTCAAATATTGCACAGTAGAGTGCTTGAGTGAATGTCCTTAAAGTCCAGCACAGCTTATTGACTGCCTTGCTGAGAGCTGGCTCCTATTTACTGTTGTTCTCTGCAGGGAGCACGCGTTTAATTAAAGGGCTGATTTAATCCTTCAAATTACCTTTGCCTTTAATTGCTTTGAATTATTTTCCTCTGTGTTGACAGTGACAGATGACCGCCTGATGTTATTAAAAACATGGCGGCTTTCATTACAGCCGTTGGAAATACAGAGTAATAATCTTAGAGGTGTTTTTAAAGCGAAACTGGAGAGGTGGAGATGCAGTCTGAGAATGTGTATGTTGGATATTATATTAACTATTTATAGAATAGACATGTAATAATGTTAAAGGGATTTGGTGGTGACGGTAACTGAAGCTCTTAAACAGTCATCAGGTAACTTTCCCCTTCCTCCACAGTATCAGTTGCAGGGTGTCATGTTTAAGAAGTGTGAGAGAAATGGAGTCAAATCCTGCTGCCAAGCAACATTACACCTTGGACTGCTCATTAAAAAAAAAAAAAAAAGAAACGTTACAGAGCAACAGATTTTTTTTGGCAACCCCCGGTCTTTCTCCTACTCCCTAACTACACCCGGCAGGAATGTCTGCTATGCTGCAGCCTGCTGACTGACCGACTGAGTGAATGCCTGCTGGTGTGTTATTCTAAGTCAAGGAGGAGGGGGGGGGGGGGGGGGGGGGAATCTACAGAAAACCCACGAGAATCAATCAGAAAGGATCCACAAGTCCACATTTGTGTTTAGAAACTTGAAGTGTGCCTGTTACATGACCCTGAGGTGTCCACGTGCAGCAGGAGATACTTTGTTTAACAATTTAGCAGCTTGGCAGACTGGCATTGAGGCGCTGCGGGTTGTGTGTCTGTGTGTATCCGACCTGGATTTGCGTGTTTTTATCCAGGCTGTAACCAAGTCCAGGTATAGTCTCGATGATTCATTTGATCTTGAAGCATCTCACACAGACACACACACGCGCGCACACACACACACACACACACACACACACACACAACCTCTCAAATGACAGCAAACAAACACAAGATGGACACATGCATATCCATTCTTTAAACAGCATGTTACCCGTGCATAAGCGAGGATATTGTGTTTCTCTGGTGCATAATAAAATGCTGATGCGTACACACTCATCTTGTCTTCTCGCACGCACACACACACATGAAAAACACACACACACACACACACACACACAAATGAATAACCTTTTTAGCCAAACAATGTGATGTTGAACGCCGCGTTTGAAGTGTGGGCACCTGTGGTGTCAATAGCTGGCCTCCTCCCTCCTCCCTCCTCCCTCCTCCCTCCTCTCTCCTCTCTCCTCCCTCCTCCCTCCTCCCTCCTCTCTCCTCTCTCTTTTCACAAATACAATCTCTCTCATTGTCTCTCCGTTGCAGATAAAAACACTCCCTCTCTCCTCCTCTGTGTTTTTTCCCCACATCTCCTGTTCTCCCTTTCCAACAGGCGTCCACCTCCCATTGGTCAGTGAGACATAGATGGCGCTCACCTGGATACGGAATGAGGTGTCAAAATATCGTGCAAATGTAGAAGAGGATGCTGTTTTTTTTTTTAATCTTTTCTCAGAATCGATGACGTGGTTCTCTCATGCTCACAGGAAGTGGTTACAGTTGTTGAAAAATATCTACCTCTGATGACGGGAAGGGGTGGGGGGGGGGGGGGGGGGGGGGGGGGGGTTGGTCCCTTAAATGTACTCACTTCAATCAAGTCATATGAACTTTCCAGACTTAACGATTACAGCAACCAAGGGCTGGATTGCTGTGAGATTGGGGCGCCGAATGGTCCCTAGGGGAGGCACCCTTCACTTTGGAGATATCCTGACTTTTCTCTAATCACCTCCATGATAGGAGCATTTTGTGCTTTAAAGCTCCTGTGAGGAACTTTCAGTTTTGTGCCGGACGCTGAGGGCCAAGCGGTACCTACCTCTCTTCTTTATGTAGCTCATGTACGTGGGTGATTAGTGTTTTCTGATTTAAAAAAAAAATAATAAAAAATGCTTTTTAACGGAACAGACAGGACAAACCTCATTCAATGTCTAACATGCAGCTAAGCCTTGGTGAGGAAAAAGCTAGACTGTTTGACAAAATGCTAATAATTGCATTGACTGTCATCTAGGGGTTACAGAGATATACATCAGCACTTTACAGGCATATAGTTAAGCTACAATGAAAGAATCATGTTTTTGCTGATGATCTTGTTTGCTTTTGGTATGAATTTCAGTTTATTTCATTGCCGGCTAAATATTCTATGTCTTGATAAATACTCATTATTTGCCATGAAATGTCATAAATTCCATTGAAGATACTGATATTCCCCTCGTGCAACTATGAGATAGACATTTCTTGATTTAGGTAACATAACTTGGAAATAACGTTAGAGACTCTGCAAGCATGACATTTGATACACCGCTTCATGATCCTCTGATGATTTCAGTGCCGAACTTTTCACTTTACATTTTACTTTTTTTTAATGATGGATATGCTCAAGCTTTGAAATTGATGGCCCCCATCCTGTAGAACCGCTGTGAGGTAAATATGTTTGAAGTGACATTCACTGACCCTTATGTAATGGGTTGTCATGAGGGCGAAATGGACATTCATGTGTGTTCATAGGAAAAAATAATGAAAGGAAACCAAAAAAAAAAAAAGAGTATAAAGACGATTATATCAGAGGAAGGAGGGGGTGGTTTGGAATGAGTGTAGGCTGTCTCAAAATCTCATATTGGACTTTTAATAACGAAGGTTATGAAAAGGGCCAAAAGAGAGACAACAGGGGTTCAAATGGAACAAATTGACACATAGACACAGATGGAAAAGATGTTTTGGAGTCTCTCTCTCTCTCTCTGTATGTGTCTCTCTCTCGCTCTGTATGTGTCTCTCTCTCGCTCTCGCTCTCTCACTCTCTCTCTCTCTCTCAGCCCAGCTCCCAGCCCAATCTTTCTCTCCAACTCAAAGCCAAGGACTCACAAAGACACATTGTATAAAGACACACAGGCATATTCAGGGTCCTTCCACACACTGCCCCCTCTCTCTCTCTCTCTCTATCTCTCTCTCTATCTCTCTCTCTCTCTTTCTCTCTTTCTCTCACACACACACATGCATGCACACTCACTAACACACACACACACACACAGGCGTGTACAGCACAAACACTAGCTTTAATAAGAAAGGTCTGACTCCGTCAACAGGAGCAATAAAAACTTGATCAAATTACTCTCCACAGCACTGCAGTCATTTTGGTTTAAAGTCACCTGACATGAGACTCTTTATAACATTGCAGGGTCATAGTTAATATATAAACAAACTACCATGTGGGTAATTGAGCAAAGTGATGCTTTCAGTTTTCCCCTGAAGAGGCAGTCATATGCAGATAAATTATTCTAGGTAATTATTCCGTCATGATAGTGAGTTTATTACAGTCCACTTTTATAAAGGTGGCTCCAGCTCTCATGATCATCCACTACAGCCTCAAAATGCCCCACAAGGTGGCCTAAAGATAGCCTAAACCAAAGTATCTTTGAATTCTTTTACATTATCGCTGTCACAACATTGCTGCAAAATAATCCTATACTGCCATCTAGTGGCTGCATTGCTGTACTCCCCTCCCCTCTGTCCAGTCCTGTTTGGATTGTGCAACAGTTAGGAATGAGGATTTGTGAGTTTCAGCTCTGCTTCAGGACCCACCTGCTGTGAGAATACGGTGGGTGTGGCTTCACTGTGTGTATGCACACCTGTCAGTAAGAGAAATCTGGGAAAGTATATTTGCACAGGTGAATCAGGATCAAACGATTGTGTTCACATTAAGATTTGTGTTGGGCAGAGCTAACTTTGGTGCACACATGAAAGACTGAATTTGATTTGATTGAAGTCCCGGCCCAGGAAGTGCAGATAGAATCCAGTTTATCAGCTAAATCTGATGCATTGTATCTCCTCTGATTAACTGAGATATGTTGTACATGTTCCCTGACTAACTAAATAATAAACTAAACGAATTGGAAATAATGACAATATGTGAACACACTGAAACCATCAAGTACAATAAAGTACAAAAACAAAGTTAAACTTTAATCATTTAGATAATAATAATAATAATTAAATGCTGACCTTATAGTATTGTGTGATTTTATGATTTGTGACACTCATTATAATATTTCTCATTGAAAAAATTGTTGAGAGTCAGCTCAAGCTGTGTTGTTGGGACTAAACAGTTATGGTTGGGAAGAGAGTATAAATAATAAGGATAAAGAAAAACAATGTGTCCGTTATAATAACCTAAGTGTAACCGATTTAAGGGGTAGAAATGTCTAATGGCAAGAAACAGTTGTGTTGTTGCTGCACAAAGTCGATTTATATGGTACCAAACACTTTCTCAAAGAGCTGACAACTCAGCAAGATACAACTCAACACTGCCCCCCTGTGGTAGGAAGGGTGAATGGATGGCTTTCCCAAACCTCTGGCTCCATGTAGGAAGCAAAGAAAACGTGCCTGTATTTCTAGAAGCAGTTCTCCAAATGAAGCTCAAGAACTTCATGTAAAAAAAAAAAAAAAAAAAAAAAAAAAAGTAAATCTTACAGTCTTGTTTAAAACATCAAGTATGAAAGTACAAAGGAGGAAGTAGAGACTGGAAGTAGATTTCAAAATGAGTCATGCTCTTACAGTACATGTCTTTGCTGTGCCAAGCCCGCCTGCCGGTGAAGAAAAGTAACCACGTACATTTGTTAAAGAATGAAGAACAATTCAAAAAACTTTTAGTCACCATGCTCGGAAAAAAATTGCAGCATACGACTGAATATTGTCAATCAAGAAGAGTGTATACCCTCTGGACACTGAAAAATAAGTGTATACTCCACATAAACCCTGCATTACACCAGGAGTATAAAACATCTGATGATGTCATAACTAACTTAGACACTTTAAATACACGCAGCAGACAGGACTTTACTAACAGCTCTTCTCTAAAAGTTTGAATGTAGAACTTGTATTTGAAGTGGAGTACTCCTATATAGTTGTTTTACAAATAAATAATATCAGAGTATGTATTCTAACACTGATATTAGTGATGGTTTGTACAGATTTTGACTGCAGTTTTGTAACCCTTCATATAGATTTGTTTCAGTTTTGACAGATACAATTTCTGCAGATACTTCCTGAATCTGTCCTCCTTGACCAAAGATTACTTAAGTTCATAATGTTAAAGCAAGAAGGAGCTTTTTCCTTCAACAGGTTTAAAAGCAATCCTTTAAGGTGTACTATAAAGACTCCTTTGAGGCGATTTTCTCACTCCTTGGTTTTTCTTTTGAATGTTTGCGTGCCTTAAGTAAAAGGGGGAGATCAGTGTTGAGCAGTAGCTGATCTGTGTCACATAAGTCTCCCACGGTGCTTAAGCCGGGGATATTCACTATAGAATCTAAAAACATCCGTTTCTGCGTATTTACAAGCTTGAGGTTCTTAGTGAGATTACTTGAGCTCATGACCCCAACATTTTTCTCACTCACCGTTCTGTTAGCCAGCTTTTCACCTCCTCAGTCTTGCCCCAAGGCCAACACTGTTTTAATATCACACAGGAGCTTTACTCTGACTCTGCTCCCCAAAGGTCTGACATGAAACAGAAAGACCCAAATGTTAGTGACAGGCCGTGTTAGCTGGCGTACTGAGGCGTGATGCACACAGCTAGTCTGCATATGCATTTTATTATTTCACCTGATGACACATTGGGTTTAAGCTCAGTGTTTTATGCAGCATGTGGCCGCTGACTTTATGTGTGTTGTGCGTTGCAGATTATTTTATTTGCAAGGACACATGAATGTTTAGGTTACCGTGTGTGTGTGTGTGTGTATGGGTGTGTGTTGGTCTGTCTGTGCTTACTCGACTGTAAGTTTCAGACATGCCCTCTGAATAATTCAGGTTTTTATGTCTTGTTGCTATGGTTGTCTTTGAAATGGCTGCTTGGGCCGGCACACACACACTGACATGAGCATGCTGACAGATGTGAACACCTCCTTAGACTCACCAAAAGGAGGGACAGAGAAAGATTTTATGAATCCCCCCCCCCCCCCTCCCCCCCTCCTTCCTTCCCACCACACCTCTTTACCTCCCCCATCACTTCACACTCCTATTATTATTAAAACTCTTATTAACCAGGCTGGCCGGGATGTGGGGTCCCCTGCTGTTGCAACACAACGAGGAGACTGTGAAAAAATGTGGCAGGTTTCCTGCTAATGGAACACCTCCAAGGGTCTTATCTCTGTTGTAATTCCTGAAATCAAACATTATAGTTATATTCCAAACCCGAACTCAAACTAGAATACCCAGCTGTTCAAGCTGCTTAAGTCAAATCTATAAGAAACTGCGTAATCTTACAAGAGAACACGGCTAAATGGCACACATGGCAGAAATACAAAATTATTTTTTTGGGGCTTTTGTGAAATATATATTTTCTCAAACTGTTAACTCTAGGTGTGAAATGTTGCCTGTATGCATTTCTCACATTACATGGAGACATTTTAAATAGCATACTTACAAAAGCCAACAGTTTGAAGTGGTTAGAGCCCTGGGCAAACTGGCAATTTTGTGTAAATACTGAATATGGACAAAGTGCAGAACAATGCCATAAGCCAAGTCCTTCTATATGCTTTGCCTCTAGCAAGTTAATGGTAAACAGTAATGCCATTGAAAGTAAAAAAAAGGCTATTGAATGGGTCTGAATACCTCACAGTGGACAATAGTTAAGTATTTTAGTTAAAGTGGTTTAAAACGCAAACACACAATCAAATGTGTCTTTGGTGTAGGTTTTGATAGAGGCTGTAGAATAAAGAATAGTGGGCTTCAGGAGGTGGGGGTTCGTGACTATGAGGAGAAGCCATGAGGAGAAAATTGGAGTGAACTTGTTGAGAACAAGTTGAAAAGGGAAAATTCAACATTTTTTCTTTTTCTTTTTTTTTTTCAGTCTACGTCGGAGGCGCGCGCACGCAGCTCTCGTGGCGACAGGCAGAAAGAGGGAAGAGAGAGAGAGAGAGAGAGAGAGAGAGGGAGACGTGTGATTTCTCTTTGTACTGTATGAAGAGTTGAGGCCGGCTCTGCTACTGCTGCTGCTGCTCTCTCTCTCTCTCTTTTTTTTATAGGCAGAGTTTGCATGCTGTAAATAGCCCAATAAGCCGGTTACACTTAAACGTTACATCGCGCTGTCGGTTTCCGTCGGTTTCGAGGAAGCGACCATCACCTGCCAATGTCCATTTGAGTGAATTTGGACAACAAAAGCATCAGGTCAAACGCTGTTTCTTCAGGGGGCTTTCAAGTCACATTCATCAGTCGGGATTTTTCAGTGCGGAAAAAGCGACTCGCTTTGCCTCTTTTTTTTCCCGTCGCCCCTTTTCACACTTTCAACACCTACGGGGGTCGAATCTTTTTTTTTTTTTTTTCTCTCTCTCTCCCCCCCCCCCCCCCTCCCTCACCCCCGTACCATGGCTGCTGTAACAAGCCCGGAGACGAGCCCTCAACCCCGGGTGTATTTCCAAACGCCGGCCGGCACCACGGAGGAACCGGAGACCCCCGTGAGGAAGCAGGGACGCGTAACCGTCAAATACGACCGCAAGGAGCTGAGGAAGAGACTGAACCTGGAGGAGTGGATTATCGACCAGCTGACGGACCTCTACGACTGTGAGGTAAAGACCCCAAACAATAAACCGGCCACGGAACCGGTCGAACGTATCGATTAGGCGGCTCTGCTAAGTAATTGGGCTCCACGGTGCAGCCCCATAAGTCAGTGTATCAGGTCTGTCTTGTCTCCTCCAGAGGCAAACTGTTGATAAAGCAACATTAAAAAGGCCTTTTGCTGCTGCTTTTGGCCTAGCCTCGAGTGTACTATAGTCTACAGTATGTGGGCCATATGCTCAAGTAGATGAGGTAATGTAGAGGGGAAAACTGGCAGAGTCTGAGTGGACGATACCAGAACAAAGAAGTCGTGTAAAAACAGTCAGTTCAGGGTGTTGTGGTTAAACTCACTCCCCCCCCCCCCCCCCTCACACACGCACACTCACTCACAGGTTGGCTAAATGTAGCCGAAGAAGCTTTATAGCCTCATCATGAAACAGTCAGCATGTGCTCTCTGCTCTGATTGGCTGAAGCTGTTTTAAAGCACACCTGTGAATTAATTGACTCCAATATTATTGGCTGACTGGAATGTGCAACTTCTGTCATATTTGTGGGGCGATGCGCGTTGTTGTTGAGCACCTGTTGAGGGTTTTTAAAATACATACTTAATGATGTCAAATCGTATAGTTGGAATTCTGGACAGCTTGGCAATTTTGTGTAAAAACGTGTTTATCTGTGTTTGGTTTACCCTGACTAGAATCCTTGTTGCCCCCCCCTCCCCCTCCCCCTCCCCTCCCTTCAGTCTTTCCTCTTCTAATTGCAAAATTTTAAGTATAGCCAAATGTTGGGGGGAGGGGTGGGGTGCTGTTGGCAAACACCAGACTCATGAGGTGATACTGATTAGTCTAGGTGGGGGGTCCTAGGCACATCTTCTTGTCATGGGGGCCCTCATAATGAACTCCTTTTGGCTGTCGTAATGACTGTGCATAATTATCAGTTGCAGAGAGCTAGCTTTACGGCCTCCATGCACTATCACAAATCAAAGCGTTTTGGTCGTGGTGACAACGCGGGGTCGTAACATTTTCCTGGTGGTGGCAGCTGCGGTGTAGCTTCCTGGCGTCAGTAGTTGGTAAGCTCATGTCGACTTAACTGAGCTGGCCCCGGCCCACATTCTATTCCTAGCGTGAGGAATACAACGACTTAACAGGTTCGAGAGAAATCCTGGTAGGGTAACTGCGCGAGAAAAGTCAGGAGTGCAAGAGGCTGGAATGCGATGTCACACTTTCTCGCACTGAGGTTGGGCTAGTCTACAGAGGATGAAGAAAGTTTGACTTTGACTTTGTTGGTGCGGAGTGAAACAGAACAACTGGGTTTGGCTTCTTGCCTTTATTTCCTGAGACGTGCCTTGCAATTCCCCCCAGTCCAAATGTTCCGCTTCAAACTTGATGTTTCTCAACAGGCTCTTCAGAAGGTCTGGGGGTTTTCTTAACACGTGCACCTAGAAGTCCAAAATCCACTCTGACAAACTGTTTCTAATCGCAACTGGATGTTATTTCAAGCATCATTATAAAAAATGAGTGATGAAACAAGACGCCTCTTTTCATCGTCTTTTTAAGACCAGATCATTCTCTGTCTGGAGTCTTTGTTTGTATCAGTCTTTCCATTTAGACTTTTGTGACGATAGAAATGCATAATAATAAAGTAGCGGGGATACTACAGGGACTCACATGCCAGCAGAAGTGATTAAATGGCCTAGAGGGGATTTTGAAATCAATGTGCTTTGATTGTCTGCCAATAATTGATTGAAATGCAATGCATTAAAGCCATGCAGGGTCCAAAAAAAAAAAAAAAGTATGATAAGAATAGTTCAGGAGGAAATCTTTTCTAGTTTGACCTTTTTCATAATTCACCAAATCAGCAAAGGTCAGTGTTGGTTAAAGAATAAATCTGTTGTCGTGAATAATCTTATCGTGCAGGGCCCCGTGATTTATAGCAGACCGTTCTCATTTTCTTTTAATAAATATTTCCCAGAGTACATTCAGCCATTCATTGACCCATCCCGCATCCATCTTTCATTCCCTAATCCACTCAGTCTGTCAGTCACGCAGGCTTTAATGCACTGACGCTTGATTGCTGATAGTCTGTTTTCCAACTGAGCAAACGGGGCCACATGTAGTCTGAAAAGCTGCGGAAAAGGTTAAGCAATGTCAACGACACCCGTTTCTTTACTACAATATTATAAGTCAGAACATAGTTACATCAGTTTAGTGTAGTATTTTAGTTATTTATGCCATTTTTTTTTTTGGACAAAAAAATCTGTCATTCATCTGTAGTGATGATGTCTATCTTTTTTCGCTACCATCCACAGTGGTTCCCCCGTTTTCATTGTTCCAATCCCGTCTCCCCCTAGACAACAAAGAGATTAATTTACAGTCGGTTCACTGAGACACATTGGACTCATTTAGACGGGGAAATGTGGAGCACGTGCTGCTGAACAGTGTAACTGGAGAGGCAGCTTCAGCCGGTCAGAGAGCAGAGCGGGGTACTGGGAGAACCCTGTTCCCTAACAAAAGACACGGCGCATGTGGCCTTGGATTTTTTTTTTACACCTTTATCTCTTCCTTCATCCCTCCTTTGCTGCATCCTGTGCTTCTTCTTGTCTTGTGAATCATTTAACGCCCTTATTTTCACAAGTCGCCCCATCAGTATTTGCTGTCCTCTTGATTCTTTTCCTTTCTTGGACGCATTTATTGACTATTAATAAAACCTCATGGAGCTTGTTCAACAGGGAATTCATAATGAGCTGTTTCCCCATTCATATAATCCCTTTAAACATGCTACAAGCAGTCAGCCAGTGCTTTTTCGCCAGGCAGCTTGTCAGATATTCATCCAGCCACTTAGTCAGCCTACCAGTCAGAGTTGCTGTGGGTAATCGTAAAGGAGCCGAGCCTTAGTATGATTCCATGGCAACAAGGCTTTTTAAATGTTTATGTTGGTTAACCACGCAATGGGGAAAAAAAGATAGCATCCATTTAGTAAAAGAAAGCTAAGTGAAATTCTATCACTTCCCAAAAGCCTCCGTTTGCATTGTCTTTCCATGAAAGATTATAATTAGAGCATTTCAGTGAATATAATAGCAGGTGCCTGGAGTTGATGTTAATGTGGCATTTGCTTTGTTGAAGAAACAATCCCTGGTTTTGTTAAGGTGCCAAATATAGCAGTAATTCACAGCTAGGGTATGACTGCAGCTGTTCAGGGGAATGTTGGTGTTTGAAGGGAAATATAAGGAATAGGTACAGTCATTTCATATATCAGTTGACTCAGCGTGTAGATGTAACACCTCCTGCACTATGTCCTGCAGTTGAGAATACAAGAAAGCCTGTAAGCAAGTGAGCTAGAAGTCGACTATTTTTTCGAACACATTTGGATTATGATGATTGATGTCAGTTTGAAGAGTTTAATCAGAAGTGTCTGAGTATTTGGAAAAGCCTCAGATACCCCAATTCCCATCCTTCCCAAAGATTCCCGTCAGGAAATGTTTGTTTTCAAAATCACACTGTACCTTTTTCTCACTGACACACTTTAGCGTCTCTTTGGAAAATAAAATCGGGGGGGGGGGGATTACACTCACTTCAAGTCTGCAACTCCACTCCCAGTACAAATGATCAAATTTTGCCATAACCTTGAAAATTACCATCGCCATGGTAACCGTGCTGTTAAATGTTAATTTGCCAGACTTGCAGTATAGTTTCTCTCAGCGCTCTGGAGATCACGAGTAGCTACAGAGTTAACAGTGAAGCGAGTGGGCGGACCAATCGCTGAACTCCAGGGTCCTACGTGGCCGCACGCACACACGCACACACACACACACACACACGGAACATAGATGGGGATAGGTGTAGAACAGAGGCAGGATCGGTGAGCAAGAATGCAGTAAACAGAAGGAAAGGGGGAAAAAGCTAGAGGGGATGAGCAGAAGGAAAAAGTAGTAGGAGTAGGCAGGGATGTCAGAGTGGGAGAAAGTGTTTTTGTAACATGTGTCCTCTGCTATTATGCTACTTGCTTTACACACTTAAGGGTAGATAGCAAGTTATATAATGGTAGTGAGTGAAGTCCTCTTTTTAAACTGCTGTTATACTCAGCGAGGCCCTGAAAACAATCCAGAGACTTCTGACGGCTCATTTAAAGATACAAATGACTTTTTCCCCTCGCGTTTAAACGCATCATTCCTTAGTAGTGTTTCAGTTTCACTCTGCTTTGTTGTCCTCTCAACAGGAAGACGATCACAGAAGTGATATTTCATACCATGTAAACATGCATCCTGGTGTTTGTATGACTGTGAGTGTCAGTCACTCAGAGGAAAATGTGCAAGGGGAGGGGGGGGGGGGGGGGGGCTGGTTGTTGGAACAGCTGTAATTTCATAGCTTTGCTGCTCATGGATTAAGTTGGCCTCTTTCACTGGCTTCACATTTTAAGAGGACACACACATGCACAAAAATACACACATGCGTTTGCTTGAACCTTCAACTTAAAGGTCTGAATACCAATCAGCATGACCCTGTTTCACTGGGCGTGTGTAAGAGGGTGACTACAAAGAGTGGTTGTTACTCAGCTGGAGTGAAAGACTCCAGTGTGTCTTTGTAAACACCCCACACGTTAGCACACACACACACACACATCCTGTTAATAGGTTTCATGTGGCTCTCCATGTTGAACACAGTGTGTGTGTGTGTGTGTGTGTGTGTGTGCGCGCGTTTCTGTAGCCTGACCTACCGACTGACCATGTGAGGTTTTTTGTTTTTGAGAATGAATCAACCAAGTTAGAGATAAAGGCAAAGAATAATTTGAGTGAGGGAGACTGAGCATGTGTTTGGTAATAAGTGTCTGACTAAGAACGGCAGGAAGTGAAGAACACCGAGTACGAGCATGCGCCATGGATTTAAAAAAAAAAACAAGGATGAGAGACAGAATTAGGGATGTGAGTCATTCAGGGGAACATTCACGCATGTTTATACAGGAAATGTGTAAGAACCCTAAACAGTAGATAGAGAAACATGTAAACCAGCAGGTCTGAGAGCAGTTGTAAAGCACCCAATCACATGTTGTACTTAAAGGTAGAGTCAGTAGAAATGTTCGTTTCAGCTTGTAAACACACCATTCAAATTGAGGCCCCTCCTCCTGGGCTAATGGCCACCAGAAGCCCACGTCCACTGAAGGGTTAGCGTGTACGTTTCCGACTTGTGCCTACACTGCGAGCTATCTGAGAATATTCCGTTTTTTGTTATGGGAAAAGTTGATAATTTAGCAAGTTGGCACAAGCTCACCGCTGGCTGGTGTTTGGCACATGCCTGTCCTGATCCACTCCCAAACTCACCTATACGCTGGCATTGGATTGAGGAAACACATCCCGAGTCAACCAAAGCATCAACAATCCAGGCAGAGGACCGAGGTCACCACCAAGTGATGATTGAAGTCTATATTTCATTTTTTAGGAAAAACCTTCTGACTCCATCTTTAAAGCTCCTGTGACGAACTTTTAGTGTACGTTGATCTTTGCATGTGTCTATGGATGCATAGTTTTTAGAAACCTTTGGGACGTTTCTGCTTTTCGTCTTGGTTTCGCTGTTCCCTGTCACAGTCGTTAACATCTGCTCGGTCGCATGTCAGACGGTGACTGACTGCCTCGCACCTTTCCACCCTGTCAAACCTTGAAGTATTATGTTTCAGCACTGGCTAAGCCTGACGAGCCCGTCATTATATCATCTGACTGCAACACGGTTGGGCTGTCAGTCAGGTTTAAAGGGGTTTGAACAAACACCATTTGACCTCCAATAATCTCAAGTCAGCAGGTGGCACATGTGGAGTTTGATGAGGAAATCAGGCTGCTTCCAGCGAACATTATAGCAGACAGTAAATTGTGCCGTGTCATTAGACAGCTTACAAAGTTGTGCAATCCAATCTTAATTGCATGCTAAACAGTTGTGTTGATAGGCATCGAGTAAATATCTCATGCATCCTTAAACATGATGTCTGTCATGTGCAGTACCCTTTTGCGTCCCTGTTCTTCAGACAAGCACTCCTCCAGGCCCTCAGCTATTCACTGTGCATGTTTAATAATAGCATTTTAAAAACTGTACATATGACTTGAACAACTGTTTTTTTTTTTTTTAAAGCTGTACAGCACCCTTGACGTGAGGCCTAATAGTGTTGTAGTTTGGAACACAGTGTTATAGCTACATGTGACTCAGGGGTGTTTTAAATGAGCATTGCTATGAGTCTTTGGCGATGTGTTTTTTATTTGCCTCCACGCTGAAAAACATATTGAAACAATGACATAGCTTCTGTCCAAATGTTGCTACTAGCACTGGCAGCAGCTTGCATGCATAGTAGTCCTTTTCATCATGAAGTCTATTTGCAACTAATGCCAACTGCCTGATGGTTGAGTGAGGTAACACAGAGCCACTCAGGAGGGTATTTTAGTCCCAGGAGGTGCATTAGAGCAGACGCCAGTGGAGCTGATGGTTAACTGCAGGGAAGCATATGTCTGTATATGGCTCTACTTACTGTCTCTGGTTGTGGTGTGCATGCATATAGTGTTATTGTAGGTTGATAACAGACTGTACAGAGTGTAGGCGTGATGTGGACCATTTGATTGCAGTATATTTAAAGATGTTGACAGATGATGATTAAGTTGGGATTTTTTTAATATGAAATAGTTGGAGCTTTCAGCAGGAAGTAATCGACGTGCAGCCTGATGGATTTACAGGAACAGACTGTTCGGAGCTGTGGCGCCGTGTGTCAGCGTTGACTGTGACCCGTCGTCCGTCTGAAGCAGGCAGACAGCCACAGATAGAGAGGTCAGACTTGCCGTTGCCATGTTGGCTTCACGTATCCTCCATGATGTCATCGCTGTCACACCTAACCTAAGCTTTTGTCAGAGCGTAGAGGAGGTCGTGTGCCAAGATCCTTGTGCTGTTAATGGTTTGGGGAAGAAATAAATGGAGGAAATGTGTTTGGACAGATGGACAGGCAGCTTGTCGGCAGACAGACAAATACGCTGACAAACAGTCATCTCTGATGTTAATTAGAAAATCTTCAAGTCTAGTTAAATTGTTAATCAATACAGAAATGCACCATGGGTCGTACGTGTGATCCTTACCTCCAAGTTTGCAATTTAACAGAGCAGGAAGGAACAATTGACCATATTTGGGCAAAGGACCGAGGTACAGGATTGATTAAGTTGGTGAGTCATCATGAACTAGTGGTCCATCTCTTACTCACACACACACACTATCACAATGTTGGAACATGTTTGAGTAATCGATGAACACATGGTCAAACTTGTTCAGTAGTTCCCCTCTTGTTTTTGTTCTATTTCTTAAATCGGATCAGTAATAACAACATAAAACAGTTAGCAGATGTCCCCAGAAAAACTTCCCTTCCCGCCACTGTGCATGCCTTCAGGGGATTGTTTTTAATGTTCAGAAAGATTTTGAGTGGATTATGACTTTAATCTACTTACAGTAGCCATGAAACCCTTCAGAGCGGTTTTATCCTGCTTCTAAACAAACCTCTGAGGAGAGTCAAAGACTTGCCTGGCAGCTCAAGAAGTAAATGTGTGCCCATGTTGGGGTGAATGACCACCTCCTGCATCCACTGTAAAGCTTTTTAAAACTCACATTCACCTCGAAGTGTTTATTTCATTGTAAAAAAACAACAAATTCTGAACTCAATGAGGAATAAAGAAAACACAAACCAGTAAAAATGGAGTCACTGTGTGGTTAATGAAAAGGCCACAGCATAAAGAAAGTTCCTTACTTAAATTTATACATGTTACTGATATATGTAGGAACTGGATATGGAAAATGAGCTCTTAAATCACCTTTAATTTATCAAAAAACTCTACATGTTTCAAAGGGATGCTGTCAGTTTTTAAAGGAGGGTTGTTCGGGGTATTTATAAAGAGTGAGTGTATTAACAACAATAGATTAAGATTACCAAGGCCCCTGTTTGGAGTATAGAACCCATCAGTGTCAGTGAAAGCTACTTTTTAAAAATATTTTCAATGCTTCAACTTACTGCCAGTCAGCCCTTTCCTTTGGTCCCATGTTGTGCTACACATTACCAGTGATTCCTATATATACACATTACCAGTGATTCCTATATATACACATTACCAGTGATTCCTATATATACACATTACCAGTGATTCCTATATATACACATTACCAGTGATTCCTATATAGCCGAGTGACTCTCAACACTGCACATAACAAGTGTTGTGTCCCCGGCAAAGCTTCACACTAACAGATGTTTGAGTCACAAAGTGCCAGACCAAACAAAAGAAACAACCTTCACTTATTTTCTACAGATTGTAAAGATACTTAAACATGAGAACATTACGCCTTTTCCAGCCGCCTGCTGAAAAGTACTACTGTACATCTAACTATTAAGAAAGACTGCTGGGGCCGCTGGTTGAGCTCAGTTTGCAGACCAGGGGATCCAGATGCTGTGGTCCTTTTTTTGCACTGGTTGCAGGTTTGACTTCCATTCTGGATATTTCTTGCAAGCCATCCCCCACATGGCAACACGCTCTGTCTGTTTTTCATTCCTATGTGATAATCTGCTGCTATCCACCACATTGTGTTTTTGACGCTGAACCTGACTGTCCGATTATAAGCAATCATTTCTAAGATTATCCAATATTCAGCCATTGTTGAGAAGTCACAATTTGTGTGCATGATTGAGCTGCATGAAAGACTAAAAAAATTTCTCTAATCCCTTTTGAAACCCACACTCATTACATCTCGAGAACAGCTCAATGGCTCTACAAATAAGCATGGAGTTGTCTTTTGCATGGTGGGCCAACATGAATGGAAAAGTTGTTGAGCTGGAACCTGAATGACCTTGAAGGATTGCCAAACTCTACTCATGTATAAAACTTCCAGGAAAAGTAGTAATTCAGTGAATGGCATGACAACAGAACAAATGAATGGTTGGGGCCTTTGGTTGCTGTAGGAGTTACTCGCCAAGAGTGACATAATGCTAATCTGCTGTAATCCTTGGTTGTATGCATTCTTACTTTAATCTCGTCTCTCGGACCACTTAGCGGATATGACTCTTCTGGCTTGTAATGCAGGCGTGTGCATGTTTTTGTGCGTAGCCTACGTGATCTTTCTTACTTTGTTTTTTCTGCTTGTGTTTCTCCGAGGTTTTTGCCTTTTTACTTTTGATCGTTTGTTCTCATGGTAATTAGTCATTGATGGAATAGAAGGAAAAATCAATTTGTTAGAACGCCTCAGGCTACACTTCCCAATGTTACCAAGATGCACACACACGTGCACCCACATCAATATCACCCTGTGTGTGTGTGTGTGTGAGTCTGATCCTCGGATCAGTCTTCACTCCCGGCTGTTGTAACGACAGACTCAAGAAGAAGACATGGAGAATGGAGGTGGAGGGTGAGAGAGGGCTCTTGAGATTCTGTCTGGTTTCTATATTTCACATGGATGCATGGAGGATTTTGTAATTAGAGTGGGCTGAGAAGAGAGATGGATATTCATTGTTTGTGAGAGAGAGAGAGAGAGAGGTGGGTAGAGTATTTCTATGCAAATCATTACTGCTGCATGAGAAATTAAAGCAAAGGTTAAAAGTTAGCAGTCAAATGTTTTTAGTACTTAAGTGGCTCTCCATCTGACATTTTTGGTTATCTGACAACAACAGTCAGTCAAGACCAAGTCATTTGATTGGACAAGAGGTACTGGTATAATGTGTAACAGCACAGAGACTTGTACTGTTCATTGCTGTCACATAATATCAACACGTCGGTCACATTGGCCCCCTAGGCAACTGTCAGCCATATTTATTTTACTGGTTGCATGTTAATACAAATATAAAGATTCATAAACATGATAGAAAGAAGCTGGTCTAGGGTTGTGTAGACGTATAAGTAGCACCTGTAAAAGAAAGTGTCTGTGTTGCTTGGGAACAGTCTCCAGTTGCAGAACTAGTTGAGTTAGTGGAGCTAATGCTTATTACTTGCTTCTACAATATGCTGCAGCAGCATCCCACTCAAGACTGTGCTGTTGTACTGAATATAAGCACGTCTGTGATTATCTTTGACCTCGTGTCCATGACAAAATCACAACAGTTTTGATATCCTTCTTGTGTGCTGTTGTTTTAGTCTGTATTATGATAACTGTGTTAGTTTAACCCAGCTCACAGCAATTCATCAAATATCTTTGTTTTTACAACTGTGTATGACTTTCCAAAAAAAAAAAAAAATCTTTAGTGGCACCGGATGGCCTAGGGCAGGGGTGGGCAACTGGCGGCCGAGGGGCCACATGCGGCCCTCGTCAACCCTCAATGTGGCCCTCAGGTCAATTTCTATATATCAAAATCTGCCATGAAATCATAAAACCCAGAAATATGTCCGTAATAATATTTGATCACTGCTATATGTTGAGTCAAATTTGAGACATAATTGACTGTTATCGTTTTTCTATCCTACAATTTGACCCCTCTGGCAGTCAGAATTAAATGAATGTGGCCCCTTGCTGTGACCAAAGTTGCCCATCCCTGGCCTGGCGGTTCTATCGTGCGTCCCCATCTATGGAGACTGTAGTCCAGATTTGAAGCGTCAGTGAGTTCAAATCCGACGTCAGCCTTTGCTGCGCGTCATCGTCTACTATGTCCTCCCAACATTTCCTTGTCTCTCTTCAGCTGTCCCAGCCAATAAAGAGGCAAAATGCCCAAATATAACTAACATTTCTGAAGCTTTCATTCCAACTGTGGTGCTATCCTTTTTTTTTCTTTCTGCGATGCTTCTGCTCTCCGCTTTCCTGAGGTCACTTGCCGAACCAACCATTTCTGTCTTGGCTCAAGAGCTTGTGTAGGTGACTCTCCTTCCTTTGCCTGCCCACTCCAAGCTCTGCCTGAAGTTAGTCAGTCTGTCCTTCACTTTCAATCAATTCCAACCTAACACGTGCCACTTTTGCTTCGGTTGCACGTGCGATATAGCGTAACTCATCATGAGATTATAAATAGAAGCATCGAGACGTGTCTCTTGTCTTCAGACTTCTTAGTTAGAGGAAGAAAAGAAACTTAAAAAGTGGGATGACATTGCACAGCAGCTGGGGCAAGCTGTTGCCCTCAATGTAGAAGTTAGTGATCCAGCGGCTGAGCTCCGGCCCCCGCAGCTCCGTGTGTTTGCCAGTACAAGTCTTCCCAGAGAGAGTGTTCTCCCTCGAGATAGGCTGCAGCACGGGCAAGTCCAGTCAACACGCCGAAAACCACTGAACCGTTCAGTCAGACCAAACAAGGCGATGTGTGAATCACTCAACCGTGCTGAGGGCTGCTATGACTATGGGCAGCTTTTCTTTTTTTTTTTTTTTTGAGAGGGGGGGGGGGGGGGGGGGTCAAGGTTGGGTGACATTCATTTTAACTTTCCAAATAGATTTTTGAGCAACATGTTTTTTTTTTTGGGTGTGTGTGCAATCTGACCAAGCCATATCTGCCAGCAGCTCTCGCTCCGGCAAGTCATTCCAAGATATAACTTTATAAAAAGGATACCAACTCTACTTATGCCATATATATGTTATTGTCCCCTAATTACAGTGTAAGAACGACCTAAAATAATGCGACTGCACCCTAATCATATAGGGATAAATGTGTCCTGGCCCGATACAGAGTTTTGTTCCGTGCATTTGGAGCCTGTTTCTCCTGCACCCACACAGCTCTGGGACACAATAGCATGCCCACATCACAGGCCGCGCACTCTGGAGGCTCTGCTTCCTTCTGCTTTACACGACAGAGACGTTTGCTTTTTCTATCTGGAGTGAGATAGCAGGAAGGCTGACAGGGCTGCACAAGCAAAACATATGGAGGCTCTGGTAGGAAGTGCTCAAGGAAGGGGGGGGGGGGGGGATGTTGTTTTGAGACTTGTTTTTAATAGAACAGAAACATAAAGGAGCAGAGTGTACGTACTATACTTCCACTGAGGTGCGTGCAGAGATGCTACAATAAGTTGTGTTTTGTTTCTTTAAACATTTTTTTTTTAAAAAGCACATTTTCCTTCATGAGTCGGACAAAAGGAAAAAAAGAGAAGTTTAAAGGCAACTTTTACCGCCGTGTAAGAGTTAACAACAATGAAGCCAGACGATGTATTCTGGAAGGAAGCAGGTTATAAAGAGACGAGTTCACGTTTGCTGTTTTGGCCTGCAGCTTTTTCTGTCTGTGTTTCATATCACCCAAAACAGGACATCATTTTCTTCCTGGGAGGAAGTACATCCAACTGATAGGACGAGCAATAGAGATGGGGATCAACCACACGGACACACACACACACACACACACACACACACACACACACACACACACACACACACACACACACACACACACACAAAGAAGGTGCATCATAAAAAAGCACATACAAGATGCTTCATGCACATAACAGACTGGATTTAGTTCATTTATTGATTGTGGATAGTTGTGGTTCATGGTTTTGAGTGTGTGAGGCCACATATTCATTACAACAGCCAATCATTTAAAATAACACACACACACACGCACACACACACACACGCGCACACGCATGCACATACGCACACAATTACTGTCGTTGTCAGCTCTACTGTATAAAGTGTTTCTGTTAACTCTAACACACATATTTTCTCACACACTCAGCCAGCTACTTCCCACAGATATCACTCAGCCTCCCCTCCCCCTGCTTTCTCCCAAGGTCACGTGGACAGGCAGGAAGTAGCTGTGTGCTCTGGTGTTTTAACCCTTTCAGTGCACGAGAGAATAATGACCAATTTTTAGATAAAGCCCATCGCCTGGGGTCGCACTGTTTGTCACCCACCCTGGTTATGGGAGGAATAAAAAGAGGTGCAAGAGAGTAGAGCCAAGTATTTCTGTTATTGTAGGAGCTGCCGATTCCTGATAAGCAATCATGTGAGACAGCTGGGGGTAGAGAGGAGATGGAAAACAGCAGGCGACGAGTGACACAATGCATCCCTAATCCTCATGCTCTTGATGACCTCTCCATGACTCCCCTGTTCCTTGTACTCTGTCACAAGTGGTATCATGCCCCCAGCAAGCTGGCCCTCGCACTATGAAGTGCTCTATTACAGACACGCCGAGAGTGATTTATGGGAGAGCAGATAGAGGGAACGCCAAACGGCGAGGAAGGGCATCAAAGATTAAAAGACGCAGGGGGAGAGCGTGACAGGAAGCAAGTTCAGACCCAGCATTATTCAACTATATTTCAGTTCCTGTGTCACACTCCCTTTGTGTGTGTGTGTGTGTGTGTGTGTGTGTGTGTGTGTGTGTGTGTGTATCAGATGACTTTAAACCAAATGACCTATCAGTCACAAGGGTCTCCTGGGCAGATTTTCAAATTTGTAATGTTATTTTGTTATTAAATTGTCTAGTAATAATGTGTTTTATCAGTGAAACTAAATCTTTCTGTTGTTCATGTGGTTTCGCTTCACGTTGCATATTCTTCTTTCTTGCTTAATCTAGTCATGTTAATTTAATAATCAGGCCTCTACATGTAAACAGTAAATACATTTGAACTGGAAGGCTAATCTGTGAGAATTACAGGATAAATCAAGATTTGATATGATACGTGATGTGTCTGCAAAAACGGATATATTGCACAACAATCATACTGGGATACATCATGACGTCTGTTCACTGAAGAATATAAAATGCTCTTTAAAAAGGCAAAGTGCTGCGGAAATGTATTTATTTGCTATAATTACGCGCCAGATTCACCTCGGTTAGGTTTAACCTTTGAACTCTTTCCACCACTGTCAAACTTTACCTCGCTGTCTTCTCTGATACATCCCGCTGAAACCTTCTTCTAGGGCCAATTTAGATCTTTACATGTTACTTATGGCTGGAATTACAGAGTAACCCACAACATGATATGAAACGCAATTGAAAATAAGTGAGATTCTGTGATGACTGATCTGATGGTACATTGCGAAATCTCATTACCTGGAAAATGCCCCTTAAAGGTTAACGCGCCTGTCTTCTTCTCCTTTCAACACGCTGCCAACATCTTCTCTGGCCGGGTAACTTCTGTTCATGTTACTGTCATGAGTCAAATTGGCAAAGAAATCTGTTTAGAGTGCCGCTGTTTTATTTAATAGGAATATTTTGATATTTGGCACCAGCGGTTTGATAATCGTATCACATGAGGAAGGACTTTAATAAATTGCCTAATCGGTATGTGGGTTAAACGAGACCAAACTTCTACTGAGAAATATGAGACGCATCACAGGAGTATCACACCTGTTTAACTTCCTAATATTTCATCAGAATGTTCTTTTCCTTTAACCAAACCTTCTTTTTTTTTTTTTTATCTTCAACCACGCTCCGATACTCACTTCTTCTTTTACTTGTCTCCTCCTGCCCTCCAGCGCACCTCAGTGGATGAGTAAGTGTTCTCTCTGTCTCTGATACACTCATAATTCCTATTTACACAATAGCAACTAGTAATAATAGCTGAGCGTTAAGTGTTGGCACCGCTTAGCTGGGACGACCAAAACACACACTCTCCTTCAAACCATCCCAGCTATGCCTGTACAGAGTGTTTATGAGAGTCTGGAACTTGTCATAATCAGCGTTTGCACATATTTTGGTACCTGTGTCATTCGGCCGAGTCAACCAGCCTAAGGTTTTGGGGTTTTAATGGAGCCCACACATAAACACACACACTCACTCAGCCACTCTGTGAACCACACAAACACATATAAAAGACGGCAAAAACACTTTCCTGCTGGAACTGACCTCAATACAGAGGGAAGTGAAAAGGAAAGGCAGTGAAGCGGTGTGAAATTTCTTCCACGTAACACGCAAGATCACATGTCTCTCCACAACTGTTCAGAGAAAAGAGAACATAAAAGAAATAGCCGATGACGCGTGACAGTGTGGACTTTATCCAGTCAAAACAAGAGCACGGACTCGGGAAGTTTGGAGTGAATGGAGGTATTGTCGTGGTCACGAGGCCCACTTTTCCTTCTTCTTCCTCTTCCTACTTCCTCCATCATGCCTGCTAGAGCCATCTCTTTCCCCTTTGTGTCCAGCTTCCGTCGTCCTCTCTGCACACCGCCAAGCCAAAACGTTGTTTTTGTCTTTGTAGCAAAACAGGCGATCGGCCATCCTGAAGTGTGACTATTTTTATCCTGGTTTGTTTTTGAAGCAGGTAGAAAGCAAAAGTGTTTTTTTTTTTGTTTTTTTTTATCACCCGTCACATCCTCGCTGTTATGCTTTACATAAGTTTACACACACACTTCCACACACACACACACACACACACACACACACACATCGATTATATCACAGGAGTCAGATCTGTTATGTGCTATCACAAGTGGACATGCTGTGTAATCCATGTAGGTGGCCTCTGTGACCTACTTACACATGAAGCACCCCACAGTGTGAAAGCATTGGCTCACATCCACCACCTTTATTACATTACCTTCAGACCCGTGTCATCATTTCATTAACCGTGCATCTTTTTTCATATTTCTTATCATCATTTGTCCGGTGACTGTTTTGGGGGGGGGACTTTCTCAGAAATGTGTACACACATACCCTTGTTGCTCTTATTTTTTTACCTGCATCTTTCTCGGTGTGTATCCTGCAACCGTGTTACGTGCGTCTAAGTAGCCACAAGTGAATCACCGTCACAGCTCTGAAAGGTCAAATCCGATTTGAGGTCAGTTAGAGTGGCGTGAAATCAAGTCAGTGTAAAATGGAAAAACAAAATTGATGATTTTTTTTTTGTTTTACTCTTTCCATGGAATAACCCTGACTTCATCATTTCCCTCTTCTCGGGTGTTTACAGTAGCCAAGTTAGCCTTTTTGTTGCAATAGAAAGGCTCTGACCTACTTGTATGTGTGTGTGTGTGTGTGTGTTTGTGTGGCTTATATTATGTGGCTTATATTATTCCAGTGCGGGAGATGTATCTGGCATTTGATCTGTCCAAGCCTGCAGTTGCTACACAGCCTGCTGTGAGAGTAATAGTACTGCAACCTCTACACACACGTATACGCACAACTTTGCTCTCATACTGTCACATTTAATTCAGCTCTGTTCTGCAGGCAGCCTCCAGACAGACAGACAGACAGACAGACAGACACACACACAGTGTGTCTGTCTGTCTGTCTGTCTGTCTCTGCCTCATTCGGGTGGCTGCATGTGATTCATATTTGCAAAGTAGTCAGGAAGAGAGTAATTACATGTAAAGACCATTCAGAGTAGAATGGGTTCATATCCCTGTTTAAAGTAGGAGTTTGATTTGTTAGAGGATGCTGCTGGCTCAGTTCAATTAGCCTGCACTGTAAACCAGAGGCATCAGTATGCAGCTGCCCTTCACTAACTGATGCATTTTAAACTACAAATGGAAACACTGGATATCTCGAGAGTGTCAAACTTTTTTTTGTTCCACATCCAATACTACTGATCTGATCCTCTGTAGTGAAGCCAAGCAGCTAAATGTTGGTAACATTTTCCCTCAAATCTCATCTCCCCAGAGATTCATCACAACGCCACATCAAGGAATATCTTCAATTTGTTGTTCTCAATTCCTGCAGATGTGCCGTATTCGTCAATCGAACATGTTTCATTATAGAATTCACATTGACTTGTTCAGTGGATCAAACACCCAGACTGCACATGTTTCCTTGGATGTACTCAAAAAGTTCTCCGTCCAGGATTGCCCCTGTGTACCTGCAGACCCCTAGCTATTGTTCCACGGTGCCCTGCTTTGTTTAGAAACCTGCGGCTTGTGCCAATACCTTTGTATATCCACCTTTCAGTCCAGAACACATCTGCAGCCAGCAAGTAAAGTAAAAAAAAAAAAAAAAAACCCTCCAGACTCAGACTAGTTCAGTAAGTCAGACTGCTGGATTGTTTTTGGAAATCCTCCCTCGTGATTCCCTGCCTTCTTTGTGTCTCTTCTCTGAAGCCTGTCTTCCGGCCTTTTTCAACATCGCTCCCTCCCTCCCTCCCCTCTCTCTCTCTTTTTCTCTCCTCTCTCTCCCCCTCTCAGGCTGCTCCCCTCAGCTGCTCCCTTTTTTTCCGACGTGCTCTTTAACCTCTTACCTTCCTTCCTGCGGGCGTTCCCTCCCCCCCCCCCACTGGTAGATTTTAACAGTTTGCCAAATGGTTTTCCAGTAAGCTGGACCCTATAGAGTCCAATGGGTAAGAAATACACTTTGAGGTTAATTGAACAGTTATCAGTGTCGTACATTAACCATGTGAGTGTGCCACAGACTTAGTAGAGCTGCTGAAAGATAACAAACTGAATATTCCTTTTAAGGTGAAAAAAATAATTACAAAATAAGACAACCTCTTTGATTCACTTAAATCACTCAGTTGAAGACATACTGAAAAATTAAGTTTGTCTATCTTCTCATTTTCTTCCTCTTTTTTTGTTCTTCTTTCTGAGCTTTTTTCCCCCCAGCAGCACATGGAGCCCACATGTTGTGCCGATCAGTCTTTGTGTCAGACTTTACTGCCAGTACAATATGTCTGCAGTACGAGCGTGTGTGTGTGTGTGTGTGTGTGTGATGTTTAATCGTGTGCACATCTCTCCGTCCGTCTTTTAGAGGTTTTATTTTGAAATTCGGTAAGAATAAAAGCCTGTGTGTGTGTGTGTGTGTGGGTGTATGAATAAGTGTGAGTTTTGAGTATCTTTTGTGCCTTGTCTGCTAATTTTCTAGGATTTTGTTTGTGTGTGTGTGTGTGTGTGTGTGTCAGTGTTTTTGCACACTTGCTGTCTGCGTCGTCTGTATGCCGACTTTTATGTGTGTCGGTGTGTGCGTGTGCTTTTTTTTGTTACTCTAGCTGCTGACAGTAAGTCTGTCTGTCACCTCCAGTCTCTATCTCACACACACAGCCTGTCCTGCTCAGAATTAAATCCTACACACACACACACCAACCCCGCACACCAACACACCCATGCACACACTCTTCATCCAGCTCAGACTTATTAATGCCCAAATTTTAATTCTTTAATCCACGTGTGTGCGAGGTGTGTGTGTGTAACAGACGGGAGGTTTGTGACGTTGAGGACGTTGCCATTGAAAGAGAGAGGCTAGCGTTTGGTTAATGTGACATGAATGTGCACACTGAGCATGCTGTGTCTGTCTGCCTGTGCAATTGTGTGTTGTTGAGTGTGTGTGTGTGTGTGTGTGTGTCAGTTTGTGTAGGGCAGTTGGGCAGGTGCAGAGACAGCTGGTGTGGGCAACTCTAACCGAGGGGGAGGACGAGAGCGAGGGAGAGATTCCTAGAGAATGACATGAATATAGGGTAGCAATTGAGCTGCAAAAGAGGGGAAACGAGTGTGTGTGATGTTGCCAGTGGTGAACCGCTTTGATGAAAACACACTGAGCCAGTGTGCTTGAGCGAGACAGATGGAGAAAGACAAAGAACTATCACGCCACTTTACACAGCAATAGATGAATTAGTAAAAAAACAGAACTGATTAAGGGCTATCAGTGAACTAAGTTTTTCATTTTAAATATATAAAAAGCAATTGGCCTGTATGTCCGTGCTGGAACTTAGCAAGTGTGTTATTTAACTTCACATTAGAGGCAACAATGTCAGTATCCGTGCAGACGTGCATTTTCTGTAATCGTAGCTATTAATGTTTTGATTTGAATAACAAGCCGACTTTGAGTTGATCATTTTTCACAATCACAAATGACAATGACTCCCTGTATATGTCATCCTTTTGGGATTTACTACCCCCCTCTGAAGTCGGCAAATTGAACGCTCGCTCTCCATAATACTTGTGCTAACACACGTGATGTCGACCAATGTTTGAGCAATTACTCCGACGTTTTGAGAAATTGAAAGATTCCCACCACTCTTACGTCCGTGCGGTGATTTTGGAAGCCTACTGTATTTTTTTTTAAAGAAGAAAGAAGAAATCATTGTGAACCATAAGGTCAAACTTTACTTTAATCACCACCGCTGGGTATGAGAAGTATCCTGAGCGTTCACTTTGAAAAGCTGGAATCAAACTGTGTCACGTTTAAGTGGACATTTTCATCTTAACGACTGAAATCAACGAACATTTTATGAACTACCTGTTTCTTTGTCTCTCCTGTCTTTACCCTGCCACATGGGACGTGATGGAAAGACACCGCCCTCTAGTGCTCAAACGGGGTCATTTATCAGTCACTGCATCACGTCATGCAGAAGGCCTGAAATGCCTCTGCTGGTCTTTTTTTTTTTTTTTTTTTCTTCAGACAACCACATGACATAAACACCCTCAGGGACTAAGAATAGAAAGGACCATGAAGGCTTCTTTCCATATGGCGTTAAGAAAGATTCTCTAAAACGCTTTAAAGAATACGTTGGATATGTTGCTTAATGTGCCCTCCTTTCTTCTTCTTCTTCTTCTTCTTCTTTCATGTTTTACAGGAGGAGGCCATCCCTGAGCTGGAGATAGATGTGGACGAGCTGCTTGATATGCCCAGTGATGTTGAGCGGGCAGCCAGGGTCAAGGTAGGATCCAAATATCAATCCAGTAGAAGCATTTGTTGCCAAAGACTCCGTGTGTGTTTACTGTCTGTCTTTACATGTTTTACAGGACCTACTGGTTGACTGTTTTAAACCTACTGAGGTAAGCGTTTTCCTTACCTCACTTATCTCACTTAGATTCCTTTAACCCTCATATCTGTGTTCTGAGGGGGGGGGAGGTTTTTGTTTCTGAATCGTCATGATGTGTTTTGTCCCTCCTTCTCCCCCTGTAGGACTTCGTCTCAGAGCTGCTCGACAAGATCCGAGGGATGCAGAAGCTCTCCACGCCTCAGAAGAAATGATGGCCTCCCTCCTTCCTCCTTCCTCCTTCCTCCTTCTCCTCCTTCCCAAGATCCTCCCCTCCACCTCAGCCCTGGCCTCTCGTCTTCCTGCCGCACTTTTTTTTTTCTTTTTTTTTTTTTAAGGGGGTTTTCTGACATTCAAGATCTTGCGAAACGTCTTGTTACACTCGTTGTTGTCAGACCCTTTCTTAGTCGCTCTTCTTTCGATATTCTTCTCTTGTTGCCTGGATCCAGCCCTTTTTAAATTGCTGTAATTTTTAGTTTGAGATAAAGCGAAGTAAAGAATGCGTAATAACCAGGCGAGAACAACCACAAGCAAATTATTGGTCTCGATTCAGGCACTCTCCTTCCCTCTCTTGTTTCCCTCCTGCCTCCTTCGCCCCTTTGTTTTTGCCTTACTCCTCTTCCTTGTCCAGCTCTTTTTCTTCCTCCCGCCCCGCTGCGTACCGCCCTCCGTCTGTCTGAGGAGGAAAGAGAAAAGGAGACGAGATGAGCCCTGTAATTACTGAGCGGGAAGAGGAACAAGAGAGAAATCCCGAAACCTCTTAGAAAGGAACGAAGGAGACACAACCAATCGGATTGAAGGAGGGCCCAATCACTGCTAGTATCTCAACCAATGAGGCTCCTCGTTTTGTTATTTTGTGAGTTGTACATGATCCAGCTACCGACACGGATTCTTTTGATATTTTATCTTCAGTTTGAGGGCACAGGGACATTAACTTGACTAGTTTTTCAACTTTTTGGGGGTCCGTACAGTCTTTTCAGATCACTCCCCCCCCCCCCCCCAGTAATCAGAGGCATTTTGCTACAGTGGTGCATTTACAGACTGTCTTTTCCTTGTGTGTGTATTTTTTGTTTTTGGAAAATCTGCACTATGTCATTTTGGGAAGAAAACCTGAGCCGCTGACCACAGGAATAATGTACGGTATATCTCAAGGCTAACGAGAGGAAAAGTTGATCCCTTGATATAGTGGTTGAACCTAAAAAAAAAAAGTCACTGGTTGGCTGTGGTTGTCAAACAGTCCTGCTAATTTTAGAACATAAAAGACCTTCCTTTGAGGCTAGAGTAGAAGTAGTTTCTCTTAGGTTGGGTGTACTGGAATAGAAGTAATAGTCTTTCGAGGTGGGGGGGGGAGAACTATTTTTCTTTCTTCAAATGTGTGGTGCAGTCATAAGAGAGGCTATAAAAGCCACTGCTGTCCAGTCTGCACATATTAAAAATATGTACGTCTGTGTGTTGCTAAATGCTACGTACGTGTGTTGCTACATAATGTACAGCAACATTTATAATAGGGGTGTTTTTTCTGGCCTGTATATTCTGCTGTTCTGTACGAAGAATTAGGTTTTTAGTATAGGACTGGTTCCTTTTCTCTATTTTTTTTTTTTTTTTTTGTGCTGTTTTTTTTTTTTTTTTTTTTGTCAAACACACACTGACAGTCCGACAGGGGGACCCTAACAAAGCTGCCTTGTTTTTTTCTTTGTATTATCCCCCCTTCTCTCTGTCTTTTTCTCACTTTCTCCTGAAACCTTTTGACGTGATTTGATCCAACACACCAGCTCAGAGCAGTCACACATACATGGATACTCTGAAAATGTCATTGGGGCTCCATGTTGGTGTGGGGGACTGCGGCTGTCCTCTGCCTGTCAGCACATTTGACACATTATAAGAGAGAGAGAGAGGGAGGAAGGGAAGCCGCTTTTTTTTACACTGAAGCTGTCTAGATGCATTCACCCTTCTTTTTCCCCTCTTGTGTCTCATTCACACAAACACAGGACACCCTGTGCGGATCAACCGGAATCACATAAGCACATAAAGCTGCCTCTTACACAGATGTGCGCACACACAATCACACACACACAAGGCAATGAGAAAGAGAGAGAGAAAGATAGAGAGAGACAGGTCCATAGCTGTCACAACATTTGTGTGTTTCCCTGCCGCAGCTGCCAATCATCACCAAGAATAAGCCATCTGTTTCTTACCCTGAGCCAATCAGATCAGAGACAGAGCCCAGCAGCCAATGGGAGAAGCAGCAACATTTGCTGTGACTCTTTTGGCCAAGAGCTAACACCTGCGGTGAAAGCAGACCGCCACCGTTCATCTCTTTCTTTCAAAATCAACACACACACACGCACACACACGTACACATTCATTGGCCCTTTTTCACCTTGCTGCTCTGTCATTCCCCCCCGACATCCCCCTCTCTCCTCCCCTTCCTCCTCATCCCATCCATTTTCATCCTTATGTCAACCTCCCTTTCTCCTTTCGACATTTTCTTTTCCTTTTTAAAAAAAACAAAACAGATGTTGCCTTAGGTATTATTTATGTTACACAAACCAAATAAACGTGAGACATTCATTTTTAAAAAGGTAACACAGACTGCTAAAACGCGTGTTACCGAGCAGAACTGCGGCATCTTCTGTCGCTCCTCTTTTTCCTTTTTGAAAAAAAAACAAAAACAATGAGATTCTCTTGTTTGTTTTTTGTTTTTTTTAGAAGTGAGTGTTTAATACGTAGGCCTTGATAAAAGTGATTCTGTTTAGATAAAACAATGTTCTTTACATTTACCATTTGAATACTGGTCTGTTTTTATTGTGATCATGACACTTCTCGATGCCAGGCCTGGGAATCATGTAGTTAAACAAAAATCCATTCAGATACATTTTGGTGCGATTGCTTTTGCCTTCTTGATGTGGTTTCCAAATCAAGCTGGGTCTGCAGTTTTTGGAGACCGTCTGATTGTTGGGGTTGTTGGCAAGCTCAATCAATTGCTGCATTTGAGTGGATTTTCATTTCTAAATCCAGGTTTGGATGATACCTACTTAGACTGTTATTGAGAAGTCTGTTTTTTTACTGTTGGGGAAATTGCAAAAATGAAGTATATATACCGAATATCAACATTGAGGCTAAATACAAGAACTACACCGTACGGATTGGAGGAATGTAGTTGATTTTTTTGGACAAGGATTAGATCAAACCAACAAACAAATGTAGCAATATCAACAACAGGTCTTGTTTTTGCCCAATTTTGTTACACTTTTATGCAACTTTAATAAAAACATACAAAATGGACATTCTGTGTTTGATTTATTTTTTATTGGGGGGGGGGGGGGGGGGGGGGCTCTTCAGTTAAATCAAAATGTGTTTCTACAAAACTTTATAGTCTTCAGTCTAGTTCAGAACATTATCATCTTTACCTTTCATAGTCATACATGTTCAAGTTTTTCAGGGTTTTCAGGAGCCCTTTAAAAATAATAATTTTCTAAGCATTTGAACACAATTTGACTTTTCTTAGTAGGTGAAGAAGAGAAGAACAGTCGATAAAGGATACTTATGTTGTTCCAAAAGTGTCCTTTAATGTCAATGACAGGAGCTAGCTGTATCTATCTATGTCACAACATGGTATGCAGACTTCATTAATATTAATTCCATTTTGCCAAATGCCAAAATGTCTGCCATGAAAAGAGTCTATTGTCCAACTGATATATTATGAAATCCACCATCATTTTTTGCAAGGTTCTCTTAACATCTTCCATTGCTTTGGTGCCATCTTGTGGTTAATTACTGTAGCACAACTACAGGTATACCATAATATGTGAAGCATGACATCTCTTACACAGCCTAGTTGAATCCTCGTGTTCATGTTTTGATCGGTAAACTATCGACCCTATCAGGGAGACAGAGAATCAAAGTATGAAACTCTCAAAGATATCTTAGATATTATAATCTACATGATTTGGCAACAGGTAAAACATTACCAAAAGTGATGTTCATGGTTATCAATGTAGAAAAACATAAACTAAACTAAATAATATTGTATTGCTTTATATTATATTGTACAGTACATTATTTTACATTGAATGATATTATAGTACAGATGAGTACATTACAGTGCATGATAGTATAGTACAGTTCAGTACAGTGCAGTACATAACAGTGCATGGTATAGTACAGTAGACTACAGTACATTACAGGGCATGATACTATAGAATAGAATAAAATAGAATTACTTTATTGATCCCAAACTGGGAAATTGTGGTGTTACAGCAGCAGGTTGTCCAAACACACAATATGAGCAAAAAACCCCACAATATTAGCAAATCTAAACATAATATAATATTAAATACAAAGTAAATAAGCACTAAAAATATCAAAACTAAGAATGGGAATATAATCAACCAGGATTTAACTAAGCATTACTAGTCTTAAATAGGAAGATTAAATATGGAAGATTAAAAGTAAATGTGTAAAAACAGAGTTGTAAATGGACAGTATTGACTATAGTATAGTTCAGTACAGTACAGTACAGTGCAGTAGGCTACAGTACATTATAGTACACGCTAAACAGTGGATAGTAAAATATATTTTTTATATATATATATATTATTTTTTATATATATATTATAATAATTATAATACTATATATTATAATAATTATATATATATATTATATTTTATATATATATTTATATATTTATATATTTTATATATATATTTATATATTTTATATATATTGAAAAAAATCGTAGATGCGCGGGATTTCACGTAGGGGGTTTTAGCAAAAGACTAAATCGTGATTGGTTCACTAAACCTGAGAAACAATCTTGATTGGATAAGCTCGGTTTGTGATGGTTGCTCCAATTGGTCAGCACAGCAGCAGTGCTTGATGCTGATTGGCTGAAGCTCCGGGTTGTAGTCTGTGAAAGTGTCGAACAAACTGACTGCTGAAGTGAAGAGGAAGTACTTTTCAGAATGGAAATATAAGAAATGAAACCTTAACTTTGAACAGGCGAGCAGCGGGAGAAGGTAAGCCGGGCTCTTCTGTCTTGCCATTTGAAGGGAAGGTGCTGTATTTGATAACACGGCATCGCCTGGCTGCTGCACGGAAGACTCGCTGTGGGGATTTCAAAACGTTAGCTAACGATAGTGTTGCACTTGTCACTTTGTTTTATTCGCCGAATATTTGACACGAAAGTGCAACAGCGATTATCGACTGAATCTTCAGTTAAATATGTAAACACACTGTTGATTAAAACATGCCCTAGATTCAGTTTTTGTTTCAATTTGTGTCCGTAACGTTAACCATCTTACTGTGTGACGTCACTGAAACTACCAGTGGTCAAGCTTGTTAAAGTGAACGTACTCCCGCGGTGATGAAACAAAAACATTACTTTTTTCAACCTTTTTTTTATTTATTTGTATTTGTTCGCCATAAAGCGCTTCTAACAAACGAGACCATTTGTTGTTGTTTTTGTTTTGTAGTTGTTGCTCTTTAATAAGAATAGTCCAGTCGTTTCCGGTTTTGTGTCGTGTTGTTTGAAACTGGCTTGACTGAGGTGTTGAAGCCATAAGGTAGCTCGACGTCCCGCCCGCGGGCTTATCACTGTTACTATGTTTAGATTTTATTATTTATATTATATATTATTTATTATATTATAATTTTATTTATTTCGAACCATTAAAAAATAGATGAAAATGAATAAACAAATAATAAAAAATAAAAAATCTGTATCATTAAAAAAAAATAAAAAGCCTATTTCAATATAATACACATTTGACTCGTTCGAAAAGGGATAGGAAGAAGCCTAGGCTTGTCAAGTCCTACCCCCATTCTTCACCATTAACAAATGCAAAATCCAATAAAATAAAATAAACGGACAATACAAAAAAATACTCCAATCGAGCTATTAAGAAAAACAGAACAAAACAAAAAAATTAACAGCTGTGAGATTTACATTCGCCTTAGTCATTTCTGTACTTTTCAAAGATATATCTGTTGTACATTTTTTAAAATTGCATTAATTGTTTCGTCAAGACCGTTCCACAAAACCACCCCACAAATGGAAATACACATACTTTTTAAAATGCTGTTTCTAGTTTAGTTTCCCTCTAAAGTTATAACCCCCCTCTCTGTCTTTGAACAGTTTTTGTATGTTTACAGGTAACAGTTTATTTTTTGCTTTATACATTATTTGTGCAATTAAATTCTACCAGATCCTCAGGTGTAAGGTGGTTTTGTAGGTGTTGCCCCATACTTCCACACAGTCATTTAAATATGGTAACACAAGTGAACACATGTGAGCACATTTGGCTTCAATTCACCATAAAACTACGGAAAAGACTGCTTCACCGTGTTTTAAATATTGTGTCCCTTGTAACCAAGCTGCGTTTCTGTCACTTATCAACTTCAGCCATAATGAGCAGCAACTAAACAAGTCAATCAACACATATCAGTGCCAGTGTGTTAAAGGCATATTATTTCTGCTGCAGTACTGAATGATCTGAAGAAACTGAAATATATATAAAATGTGAAAATAATAATATCTTTATTTATATAGCACCTTTAAAAACAAATGTTTACAAAGTGCTGTGACAGACAGAGCAAATACAGCAAAACATCAACAGAGAGGGCAAAATTATTTAAAAAAATGCAAATAACAGGAATAATATGGAGTCAACAGGCAGGTATGGAGAGGCAGTTCAGTACAGTGAAGGAAAATTAGTTTAAAATCAATCAGGAGAGAACGAAATTAAAATTGAGGGAGAGTGGGACGACGTCACATCCCAGGCTGTAAACACAGAATGAAGATAAAAGAAGGGCTAAACGGGACATTGGTTAAATGAATAAAGCAACAGAGAGCTGAAGAGTTAAATGATAAAAGGAGTAGGAATTTAAAAAGACTAAGAGCAGTAAAATGAATACAGGAAGGGATACATTTAAAGAAGAGAAAGATAAAAAGGTTAAAAGCAATAAAATTAATAAAAGGAAGGGATACATCTTTAAAGGAGAAATCACATAAAAGCAAGTCAATAATGACTTATCTAAAAATAGATGCTACTACCTTAGTAAACCCATGTCAATTAACCTAACTTATTGGATTTTTTACAGATGTTTTGTGTATCTCTTGCGAAATATTGTAATTGTGATATGAAAGCCAATTCATGCTCATGTAACACTACATTTTATATCTCTAAGTCAGGACATTAATAAGCAATGTGAAACTAAAATTGTGTTTAAAAGAATGACTCGGATGCTTTTTTTTTAATTCTGCAATGGTTTAGAATAAAATGTAGGTTGTTATCTGCAGTTTTATGTTTGACTTTAAGTTCACTGCACCACTTAAATTTAAAGAACTTGACACATTGTGGTAGTAAACGGCACCTTAACACAATATATAGTGCAACTTATTAACAGAGGGAAAGATAACTCAATTTGAATTCATATGTTGTTTGCATGTTTCGTAGCCAGCCATGCCTGCGCAACCCCCTGTGAGGGAGCCAGAGGAGGAGATGGAGGCAGAAGGAGAGTCACAACTCCCAGAAGCCAACGGAGACTTGGAGCAACCTAGAGAGAATAACAGAGGAGGAGGAGGTGGTGAAGAAGAGACTATGGAGGAGAGCACAGAGGAGAGGGACAGCGATCTGGATGAGAGTGAGGAGGAGGAAGAGGAGGAGGAGGAAGAAGAGGAGGAGAGTTCAGGTAAACCAAAGTGTCCCCACTTAAAAGTCTTCCAACTGCACTAAGGGAGATACTGTGATTATTATTATTTATTTTTTTAATTGTTGCTGTCTCTGTTCTCTGTGAAGAGATGGATGATGAAGACTGCGAGCGGAGGAGAGGAGAATGTCTGGATGAGATGTCGGATCTGGAAAAACAATTCCAGGAGCTGAAAGAGAAGTAGGTTTTGAAAGAGGAAGGTGTCAAGAAGATCTACTCTTACCTCCATGTGGTGTGGTTCGTCTATTGAGCTGCTTATTTTGCAGGTTGTTTCGGGAGCGGCTGAACCAGGTGAAGGTGAAACTGGACGAGGTGCTAACAGGGAAGGCCGGAGAATATCGAGAACCGCTGGCTGCACTACAGAACAGCATGCAGATACGGACTCAGGTGGCCGGTAAGTAGAACACAGTGTTCTCATTGTGAAGTGTAAGAAGTTACTCTGACCACAGCAGCAGCATTGTGTTTTTGCCTTTACACAAAATACACAACATATACAAAACATAGAGTTCTATAAAAATATTGACGCCTACTGTACAGTTTATTAGTATGGTATGACACATGGCCACTTGGTGGAGCTGTTCAACAGACTTGCATGTCTTTGCCTGGATTAAGAGAAACCAACCCACACTGAATGTAAAAAAAAAATAGTAAATTAAATTTTATAGTAAATTTTACATAATAGCAAAGTAGTCAGCAGATATGTAGTCAACACAATATCAAACATTGTTCTTGCACATCCTCATATAGTGAAGGCTTACCTGAAATAAAAAATGTTTTAATGAGCTGTATTAGATAAACAAGATGTATGATGTCACTATCTTTATGGATCTGCTTCAAAGAGTGACTAATAGGAGAAGCAGAGAAAGTCTAAAAATATCCTCGATGGTGTCCGTCTGTCTATCTGTCTGTCTCTGTACAGGAGTGTACAGGGAGCTGTGTCTGCAGGTGATCAAACACAAACACGAATGTGAACTACAGGGAGCAAAGCAGCACCTGGAGGTAATACACAACACCCGGTTCATACGAGACGGGGGAACTCACTCTTTAGCCAGTGGACTAATGCATGGATGTGTTGTGCAGAGCGAGCGGACGTTGCTGTTTGATGCCATGAAGACAGAACTGCTGGAGAAGATAAGACGCCTGGAGGAGGACAGACAGAATGTTGACATCACCTCAGGTACGTCATAGTTGTGTTAATCATTATAAATCGCCTTGATTTAGATAATAAAATAGTAGAATTCTAGCGATTACTCACCATACTCTTGACACCGCACTAATGATGCTAAGTACTTTGTGGTTGAGTATGCATGCAGAACAATCATCAATCAAACAATCATTATTTGTATAGCCCCAATGCAAAACAAGTGTTATCTCTAAACGCTTTCCAAAAGAGTATATGGGATATGCAGGAAGGAATTCTCCTTCCCAATACAAGGGTTGCAAACTTGCATGTAGGCACAAAATGTTTATTTTTTTCTGTTTGCTGCCATTTAGAGAGCTGCAGACAATTTTATTTCAGTCACTGTAACTGACAGCTGACTTGTTATTGATTATTGCTTGAAATTATTATGTTGTTGTGTATGACCTTCAAATGGCTAAAACAGCGAGCTAGGATTCTGCTATTTACAGAAGAGTGTGTATTATTTGAACAACGAGACAGGTGATGAAATATTGTTTCTCTTGAATTTCAGAATGGAGTGATGAGGTGAGGAGCAAGAAGTGTAAAAGAAAGAACCAGCTGGGTCGGTCGGAGAGGAAAAAGAAAGTAGCTCTGGTTTCAGGTGAGACTTTGTTAGATTAGGTCGCCCGGCTCTGGTCTCACTGACATCCTACCATTTCTCAGAAACGTCTTCTTGTACATTCAAGTTGTTGTCCAGCTGTTCCTCTGTGATCTGAAATTGTTCTCTTCCTGTGACACACACAGAATGAGTTTATTTAACTTTTGTCAGGCTTTGTCTGTGAGCTGGAGTTTGATGCCAACAGATACTTTATGAGCTCTCCCTCTGTGTCCCATAGGGCCTTTCATCGTCTACATGTTGAGGGACATCGACATCCTGGAAGACTGGGCGGCTATCAAGAAGGTAACAAAGGAGTAGCTTTGTTCCTACTTATCTGACAAATACACATCGACATGCTCTCCCACAAATAACCCCTGCTAAATATACCATATTTACAAATGTATTTTTGGTAACTTGGCCTTTGTGTGTTTTGTAGGCAAAAACAGCTCTCACACCACTAAAGAAGAAAGTTGAAAGTAAGTGTTCCTACCTCCAGACGTGTGTGTATTTACTGTGTACATACATGAACATACAGACACACAGTTTCTTTTCTGTAAGCCTTTCTGTTTTGTCTTTCAGAGCGGTGATAATAGGAGCAACTTATTGAAGACCAGCTGCAAAGAAACCAAACTGAACACACACACACACACACACACACACACACACACACACACACACACACACACACACACACACACACACACACACACACACACACACACACACATTCCCAACTATTCCCACTAACAGTTCAGGTTTTGTCTCCCTGGCTGAACTCAGCAGACTTACTGTGTTGTGTGTTGTTTTTTGTTTTTTTTAGCTTTTTACCCCGGCACTCCTCTTCGTGTTTATCTATTGCTATTTAAAAGAAGTTCTTAATAATATGACAACCATGTATTTATAGAATGATTTATAATGTGGATTAAAATTTTAATCTTTTGTGACAGAACGTTTTGCTTCTTCCTCTGGTTCTCTTTTGGTCTCTGTGGGTTTTTTTTGTGTGTTTGCACGACATCATTCCTGCTCCAGGTTAAAAAACGTTTTATATTAAAATTAACTCTTTGGCAAGACCGACTATATTAAGGTAACCAGCTCTAAAATATTCTTTTTTTATGCCATTTTACTTTGAGTAAAATGCTGAATTAAATTGTATTTTGTTCTCACATAAGCTGACTTGTGAATATGTAGTTCACTAAAATCAAAAAGAGCAATGATAGCAACAAATGTGATATTCATCCACACCATATATGGCTTTGTAAATTAGCATGTGCAGGTGTTGTGTACAGTTAAAGGTTGTTGATCAGTGCTTGTAGCAGAACCTTTGCTCCTCCTGCATCTTTATTTGTCTCTTTTTGTGCAGATATTTTTATGAACTTTCCCGCACTAGAAAGCCTCTCACGTTGAATGCAGTGGAACGGTTTCTCCTCCTGTGTGAATCCTCTGATTCGTTCCGAGCGCTGTAGAGTTTCTGTTTTCAGGGCGGACCTTTTGCCACATTCATTTCAATCTTTCAATTCAGTCTGGAACTATCTGAGCACTGCTGAGTTTCCCCGTGAGCAAGGCACCAATGGCCCCAACGGCGCTCGGGCACTCTCATGTTCACCTCTCCATTAGTGCATGTCCAGAGGATCCTGTTTGTGCGTGTGTGCGTGTGTGCAGCATGACTCAACAACAGAGTGTAAAAGTCATTTCCACTCGCAGGATTAATAAAGTATATCAAATAAAAATAAAGGCTAATTCTATAATATAATAAGGAAAAAGTAGACTACAATAATATTATAGGAAAAAGCAAATTACCACTATAATAGAAAAACCATTAGCCATTTAACATGAACAATATTATAGAGTACAACACTGAGTTTATATTAACTCAGAATAAAAGAAGTGTGGAAGTCAAGTTCAAGGAAGAGGACAGAAAATGCTTGAAAATAACAGGAGCACTTTTGACATTGTTTATTTGCTATTTAAATTGACAGGGGAAAGATGACACTATAGTGCATACATGTCTGTTACACAAAACTGCAAAAACAAGCTGTGACCATTAATAAAGTGCTTAGTTCTTTGTTTCCCTGACTAACCACAGACACAGGTGTTTATTATTACTACACAGAAAAGGTCAGAAAGGTTACTCTGATGTCAAACGTCGAACCGAGTTGGCTATCCTCAACTGTTTCCTGTCCTGAAATGCATTCTGGGATCATTTGTTAGTGTCCAAAGTAGACACCATATCTCAAGTACCCTTTTTAAGTTGAGGCTTGTTTCAGAGTGCATCCTTTTTATTTGCATGTTTTCTTTAAATGATGCATCCACCACAACAACAGTTCATGACATCGCTTTTTTTTCCCCCCACTCTTTTCCTCGTCTGCTCACAGCTGCTTGCTGAGTTTACGTGCCTGCCTCTCCCTGGCTTCGAAGGCGGCTTTGGTGTCCATCAGCTCATCCAGCTGCCGGCGGATGCGGGCCATGTCGAGCTGGGAGGCCTCGCACTGCTCCCTGAGGGCCGCCGACTCCACCCTCAGCTGCGTGGCGGCCATGGAGAGCTGCTCGCTGCGCTCGCGGCACTGCACCTGCATCCTCTTGGCGTCCTTCAGGAGGGACTCCACGCTCACTGCCACGGATTCACACTGATCCTGAGACATGTCCTGTGCACGGACCAGAGGATGGATGGAGGTCAAGGTGAAAAATTAGTCAAATATATTATCTAATTAGATCTTAGCAGTCAGATGCAAGAAAGTAGAGACTTATGTTTGTTTGACTGAGTTCTGTTCTCTATGGTAATGTACCATCTGTTAAGCTCTTCAGCCTGAAAAGCAGAGACACTGAATCAACAGGTTGTAGTCAGAAGTCCAGCACAGATCAACAGGTTTAAAACAGAACATTTGATCTGTGTGGTGTGAAGTAGCTTTAAGAGGCTTATCATAGCTTAGCCGAGTCTACAGTGTCCACTGCTCTTTTATCCCCATCCCACCATTCAGCCCCAGTTCACTTATTCAAGCTCGTTATTTCTATTCATTGCGACCAAAAAGGAGGTGAAAAAGTCTTACCACGGGCTCTAAAGTCAGATTTATCACAAGCTTTGAGGTCGTCTTCTGACAGTCAAGATGCAGACAGTCCTTGATGTCCTCCAGAGCGCTCTCCCCCTCCTGGTTGTCCTTTTTCTTTTCTTTTTTTTTTCAGACTTCCTCTTCGTTGAAAAGGAGTTAACAGTACTTCTTCCCAGTATTCTTGTATTTTTTTTTCTCAGTTTTCCTTACACATCTGTCTGCTGTTCCTTCACCGTCCTCCCTACTGTACGTCGCCTGGTCGGTTATCTCTGCGGTCTGGCTCAAAGCTTGAGCCGGGTCAGGTAATCCACGGAGATTAAGCTGTTAAGAAAAGGGAAAGTCATGTTGTAGTCACAAGAGTAAGCTCGTTCTGTCTATTTTGAACTGCGAGTAATTCATTTACGTACTGTATAGACACGCTCAGTTTGAGTATTTCATCATTTACCTGCAGTGCACAGATTGACCCTTTAGTTTGTTCGATACAACAAATGAGCCCCTGCTGGAGAGAATACTTTGTCCTCAATCACTGCTGTTTATCACTTGGATATGATTGGACAATATAATATATCATTTTCATAAAAACATTTGAAGGACTACAGTTGTATTGGAATACAGGAACACAGAAAGAGAATCAAACTATTAAGAGGTTTATACTGCAGGCTTCAATCTGTGGAAGATACTAACACAGTAAGTCACCACAGTAATAAAATGATGGTGCATAATATGACTTCTTCCAAATCACTTTTGACCGTGGAGATCATCGAATAACAGCAATCTGACATGAATAAGTGAACTGGGCACATAAACACAATGTAAATATTACAAATTAGGCTGTGCTCACTATCAGCCAGCAGAGGGAGACATAGTTCAACATATCTTTTTTTCCCATGAAACAAATCCCTTTCTAACAAAAAAAGCAGCAGACACAGAAGTTTGTTGTGTTTCAACTCTTTGGTTTATTGGTGTACACTGCAGATTTGCTTCATACCAAGTGCTGCATGTCTTAAGAAAAATCACACAACATGTTTTTGTTTAAAGTATTTTTTGGTCCTATGTAAAAACTGAACAGTCAAAGATGAAAACACAAACGTTTTCAGACAAAGAAATAAAAATAAAAAAAACCATGTTAAATGAAAAAAACATCATAAATACAAGACAAAGACAACTTCCAAAAATGAACATGGAGGTCAGTAGATCATTCAATTGTTAAAGGGTTAAAAAAAAAAAAAAGAAGTGAAATTGAAACAGTTGAAACAGCAGAGGGACCATTCCTCATTCTTTGTACCATTTAGACATTTTAAGCACAATTGAGTACATTTTCCGGTATGTTGGCTTTACTGTATTGTCATGACCCTAACAGGACAAACTAAATTGTTTCCATGCAAATAGAAGTGCTGCTCTTCTGCTTCACAGAGTAGAACATGACTGCTTGTCAGAAATGAAACTGATACACAATAGCGGTCAACTAGGTTAGAAAAACAACCGTTTGGCGCGGGGGAGGCATTCAATGTCACTGAAAACGTAGTAAAAAAAAAAAAAGGAAACTGTTTGGAAATAAGGAGACAAAGAGCAAACTTTAAGAGTTACAAAAAATCTTAAACTGTGTTTCTACATGATGCCAAAGGACGCACTAACATTTAGACACTTACTTCATTTTAAAATGACTCGTAGTTTTCTTTTGAACTCTTTTAAGAAATGTGGCAAAACGATTTGGAAATGTAAGATGAGTGAAAAATGTCTTTGTGTATAAAAACATCTGCCATTCACAATCACATCCCAAATACAAAATATGAGCGCACTAATGAAATAAAAACATACATGTCTAAAACAGACTTTCTCCCATGTCTTGGTTATGTAAACAACAGTGATGCAGTAGTCAGGTGTCGCGATGGCTTTGGTAACTTTGTAAATGTGGGAAACAGGAACATCTAGCTTTTGTTTGTGTAGACAGTCAGTGTTGACAGACTTAAGGAGGCACTTTTTGTTTTCTTCTATTGACCAACATCTATGTGACGAGGTGGCCGAGTGGTTAAGGCGATGGACTGCTAATCCATTGTGCTCTGCACGCGTGGGTTCGAATCCCATCCTCGTCGGGTGGTATGTTTTAACTCTGATGTAGTGGCAAAATGAATACTGCTAAAATGTTTCACGTGTGACCTGATGATACGGCGTTAGTATTCACTCTGCCTCCTGAAAATACAAAGCTGCGTCTAATGAAGGACTTGACCTATTTCCCACATTACCATGTTGTTTTTTGTAAGTAACCTGTGAACCGTGTCCTCACTGTGGCCGCGCGGGTCGGTTGAAAAAGGGCTCCGTCTCTGCAGCCGTCACTCCCGGGTCGCCAAAAAGCCCTCCAGCTGGTCCGCCAAACCCTCCGGCAATGACCTTTGACCCTGAACTCTGGCGCCTCTGAATAAACACCAGACCACCGATGATGAGCCAGAAGAAGAAGTTGACCCACACTGCCGTCTGAGAGGGAGACAACAAATCATTTTTTCTCTTGACTTAAAGACACATTAAAGCAAATTTCACTCCACAAGAAAGCTTGTTTAGGAACCGATCATTCTTAAAAGATACTTAATAATTAAAGAGGGAAATAAAGAACTTTAAGTCACTAAAACATTCTGATTGATTTATTCTTCAGAGCTACAAGAAACAGTCATTTGATCGTTGTCGACTTTAAATGACAAAACGGAATCAAGCCTACTGACCTCTGCTTTGTACAGACTGTTGTAGAAGCGTCCTCCTTTGAGTGGACTGACCCACTGCCTGGTCTGGGCCTCCTCACAGCTACAGAGACAAAAATAGGTGACATGTTAGAAAGCTTTTTTAGGTTGTTTTTTTTAGTTTCAATCAATCAGTAAATAGGAAGGTCTGCTGCCAGGATTCTTTCATAATCATCAACAAAAAATCACTTAGATTGAAGAGATTCAAAGTAAATGATCAAATGTTGAGGATTATAAATCGACTAACTCGATGTTTGTAGAGTATACTTTTATGATAAGGGGAAAACTTCAACAGATGCATCTGTTTTCATTTGCTATGAGAAAGCAATAAGAGCCTTCTAACTGACAGGAAGAAAAGTTTAATGTGTGACATGAGGCAGTGACAAAGTCAAAGACTGACTGCAAGCACATTTCAAATGCTGAATTTAAATGTCATGTTTGACTTTTCATATGAGACTGTCTGATGTGGATATGACTTGTGTGTGTGTTTCTGTTCATGCGTCACCTGGTAATGTTGGGGACGTTGGTTATGACCGAGTGGCAGAGCGAGTCGCGTCCGATCTTCAGCATGCACCCCGTGATGAGCAGGAAGAACAGGAAGGCGCCGCACACGATCACGATCATGTTCATCCACATGCGCTCCCTGCGGAGAATAGAATCGAAACAGAGGCAGCGTGAGAACTGATGAAAGCGATGGAAAATAGGAATTAAAAGAATAAATTGTTCTTTAGAAACCTCTGAGCAACGAGGAAATGATCTCAAACGAGTGAATCGAACATATAATAGAGTTCTAGTGGCATGACTTGCGGCTTCTTTTCATCAGTTTTTTCTGCTTCGGGTTTTTCCCAACTTGAGTTCCTACCTCTGTAAGTGTGGGCCTTATGCCCCTTATTTCTATTTCCATTGGTAGAATAATAAGACCACAGCTCTTTGGATGGACATTGTATTGACCCAATATTTTGGCTAGCTCAATGATTCCAAATTAGACTACAGGGGAACTATTGTTTTGCTTAAACGTGAGCTACATATTTATGAACACATGGGTGCAGTTACCTTCTGACCTCCCCGTCGATGCAGAAACTGTAGAGCCAGTACAGTGACAACGAGAAACACACCACTGCCACCATGACAGATATGGCCGACACAAAGTAGCACAGAGAGGAGGAGCTGGAGGACTGGACGTCAATGAGGCTCGCTGATCCATTGTAAGAGACGAGTCCATAAAGCATACACCGACCGCCAAAATTACCCTGACAGGGAAAGAAAGAAAGACAGAGATGATTCATTGTAACTGTGTTGAAAAGCCTGAAGACGTCCTCTCACACACATTTCAACATCTGACTTTAAAAAAAAAACAGGCTAAGAGAATAATTTGGCACGAGGGCCATCTGGTCACATGATGAGAACAGTATCTGGACACATGACTGTGTGATTACTTGTTTGTCCTCTCTTCCTTATGTTAAAAAAGTAAAATGTTAAAAACAGTTTTTAGACCATGAAGTTAAATATTTAGGCCTGTTTGTGTTTTTGGCTCGGGTTGATAATTAAGATGAGTTTATTAAAAGAGGATTGATGGTGAGGATAGTGATTTTTTTTTTTAAATGGTCCACTACTGAAGTTCCTTTTCTGTGCGGTTTTCAGCTCTTTGTGATGTTTTAGTTTCAGTCTGTAAAAAGGAAGTGCGTTTCACTGAATTGGAACAAAAACTCAACCTGAAAAAACCAGAAGAAAGTGAAAGCGCTCTGCTTTTAACAATGTGTCCGACTGACTCTAATGACTGTTTTCATCTTTTCTACTGACTCTAATGACTGTTTTCATCTTTTCTACTGACTCTAATGACTGTTTCCATAAAAAAAAACAATTGTTTTTATGTTGTTTTAAAGCGTGAAACGGCCGTAACAAATTATCAAAGGGACCATATGCGCACATGAATTGAACAGAAGAACAATTGTTAAATTGAAAAATCTGATTATTTTTACAATGTGGAACAAATTCCTTCAATAAACAATTGAATTATGTTTGGTATCGGCTGTCTCTCTGATGAATTTTAAAAAACTTTCTAGCACAGACACGCACTTTAAAAAAAAAAAATCTCTCTACCCGGAAGAGGATGGAGATAAAAAAAAAAAGAAAGTTAAGGTTGTTTTAGTAATTTGTCGGTAAAGTCACCTGGACTATGGTGATGGACGCGGCGGTGACGATCCCACAGACGAAACAGCTGGCGTAAAGTCCCAACTCCAGCAGCAGCAGTCCCGTTGATGCCATCGTCCAGCAGCCCTGCTCCTCTTTGGGAAAGGACCGGTGCAAAGACAGCCGCAATAAGATGCGAAGCTTCCGGTTAAGATTTTCAAAGTAATTTTTTTTTAGATTAATTGGAAAGTCGCAAAATTGTTTGTGTGGTAAGCTTAGGGATGGCAAGGTGAAAATAATGAGCATTTATAGAATCAGTTAGCCTACAGAAACAGGGTCGACAAGTATCATAAAGTCAATTTAATCCCTGATGAATTGTTTTATAGCCATAGCCCACAGACAATAATCTTTACAGTAAAATTATTAATTAATACATAAGCTTATTTCCGGAAGTGGCATGCTTCTATAAGGCTTACAACTCCGTGAGTGAAAACCCTGAAGAAAAGTTTGTGTGGATAAAGCAAAAAATATAGTAGGCTTAAGATACAGCCGTATAGTAGTTTTAAAAAGGAAAAACAAAATGTTAAGAAACAATAGGGCTAATATTAAAAAGTTTTACTGATCTAAGCATTGTCATAGTCTGTGTATAAAATGTTCTATAAAGCCTGATGAAACCAATAAGATCCCAACAACTCACCCGATCTTTATTCTAGTGTCACAAATGGCGCACCTTTAATTTGGATTGTGATTTCCCTTGTTGTTTTGGCTGTTTTTTTTTTTTGGTTGGCTTCACTCAGCTCATGCTCAAAAGTCCTGTTGCTCGAAGCGACAATCCTGCCTTCAAGATCCCCTCCTGATATGACTTTCAATATGCTACTGCTTGTTTTTTTTTTTAGCTCCACCACATATCCGCTTATCAATGTGTGGAAAAATGGTGTATTTGTCACACTGATGGGTTGAGGGACTTCCACACTGGTTGCCATTCATCAATTTTCTTCGGGTTAGTAGCTGGTTTGAACTGATAACACACTAAGATTAAATGAAAGCGGTGGGAATGAACTGTCTAGGAGTGTAAATGGATGCAGCATCATCTTTTGATTGATGTGAGCAAAATGTAAAAATGATAATAATCAACATTAATGCACTTCTGCACTTTGCAGATGCTCTGCAGAATGCACTGACAGACTTCTGAGGTGCAAAATTCATATTTCACAAATAGGACATCACATGCGTACGTGTGTGTTAGCTCCTATTGAGTAGACTATCAGGTGGCGAGGCTTAGTCAAAGGTTGAGCTACTTGAGGATTTAAAGGCATGTCATTCTAGTATTAGTGCTGGCCAGTGTGGGGTGTGTTAGTGCTGCCTGCAAGTAGACTCCATTCCCAGAGTGCCTGATCAAAACCTTGTGACTTTTGTCATATGACCATGCCAAGTGATACATGTAACGCAATTGTTTAAGTCTGGTAGATTCACTCTGCAGTAGAAATACACATGTTGCTCCATTCAAGCCTGCTAAAGAAACATGTAATTTTCTTTTACAAATGTAACAACATGCATGGTTGGTTTTATGTTTAACTGAATACTTTCACATAGAGAAGAAAAGTTTGTTCACGTCACTAAAATTCGACTGAATGTGATGAACAAAAATAGGCCGGATTCAGTCCATGATCGGGCTTCAAATAAGTTCAAATTGCTGCGAGATTCTCACCAGGCCACTGTTGCACCTTAAGATGTTTTTTGCTTGGAGGAATTTAACATTTAAAAGAAGTCTAATTTTAACACAAAGGACATCATCACGGCATTAGAAAGATAAAAGTTATAAAAGAGGACCCCGTAACCATTTAGAGTAAAGAGACCGAGATAAAAGATTTGTTTACCACGCACCAATGAGGAACGTTTAGTGGTGAATCAACATTTAATGAGGGAGAAAGCGTTCTTGTTGTTGTGGTGCTTTCCCATCTCAACAGCTGTGATTCATGTCCCTCTTTGCCAGAAGCACACAAAGTGATGCAACAATTATATTAGGAGGAGGAGGGCATTTTATTTGAAAGGATTTAATTACTCCCACAAAGTCACTGCAGATGTTAGATCAGAAAATGTACCAGCAAATAGAAAAAAAGGATTGCAGTCATTCTGGAGGCTGAAATATGACATTTTCTGTTCTTCACTGTTGATGAAGACAGTTAAAGAATAAGTTACTTTGCAAATTTTTGCGTTTGACTTGTGCGTCTCGTGTCAAAGAGCGACCTCTGTGTTCGAAATATCAAATTAAATCTACTATGTAGAGCCTCTAGGTTTGACTAGGTTCACTGTGGCGAGATCCGTCCTGCAGCACAGGAGCCTTTTCTGCAAGACTCCTGTGGTTTAGATGTGTGTGTGATGCTTTCTCAAGAGCCTAGTCCAGGGCTGAGCCTCTTGCAAGCTATCATCCAAGTATTAGTGTCTCTGAGAATATGTGTATCTGTGTGTATCTGTGTGTGTGGATGTTGCAGCAATGTTGTTAGATTAAAGGCTTAAAGTATGATGGCATTAGTGTTGGCTAGCAGGATCTGAACACCGGGGAGCTTGTGTGTTTTAAGCACGTGTGTGTGTGAATGTGTGTGTGTGTGTGTTTGAATCCAGAAATCACTCCACAAACCTGGTATCACTTTTATTCACTGATAAGTTTAAACATCAAAATTCACCAAAGTTTAAATGAGGCACAGATCTAAAGAATATTATATGAACAATATAAAAGAGAGACCAGTAGAAGCAATGAGAGAAAAATAAGCGATTACAAAAAAAAGAAAAAAATGCAAATATAGTCAACATGCACTTTTAAAACACGCCACAAATAGTTTACATGTGGGCTCAATCCCACAGTGTTGAGTCTTTAGGAATATTCATGATATACAGGAAATATAGTGAACGCTTTCTGGAATACCTTACACATGTTGCTTCGAGCTCATTGTGCATTGTAGTTTTGCATCACTTTAAAGGAATACAAAAACAGTATTGAACAATGAGTGTACATAGAAAAAACATTGATTATTAAATTCTGTATATAGTGTCCCTCTTGGCAGAACTTTTATTACATTTTGCTTACATTGTGCCATCATGTACAAAAGCTCTATAATAATTTAATGTCACACAGAGATTGATAAAGAAGCTAAACAAATCCACTCACCAAAAACAACGCCCTGATCGTTTTCTGCAACAGGGGAAACTTCATGTTTTACATTTTACAATAAATTAAATAGTTCCAGTAAATCAGGTTTTTATTCTTTTATGATTGGTCCTTTTTCTTTTTCTCGTGGATGCAAACCAAACTTCAGCTAAAACGCAAACATGACATATCTGTGATGTTGATGAAAAGCATCCTTACACCCATCTTAAAGTATGTCAAAAACATAAGAGCTGTGGGGCACGCAGAATAAAAGGTACTGCTGACACTTCAAAAAAGCCCACACGCAAAGGCAACAGTCCATTTCCAGATCATGTTTGATGTTCTGACAAGCATCTAATGCAAAACCGCCGCTCAACCATTAGCGAGAGCAGCACTGAAATGTTTCAGTGTGATAGTTAAAGATTATACTTGCAAGTTTGTTTTTTTAACTGCAAAGCATGATGATGCTTTTAACAACAAAAAAAAAACATCTACTAATTGAAATGTTCCCAGTGGGCAGACCGCTCTGCTCGCAGTGAAAGTAAAGATGAAGGTATGTAATTTGAAAACTCTTTGCGCTCCGGTTTAGACGCTTTTGAAAGTGTTTGAATGTTCAGTAAACAGCTGTTAGCAGCACATGTTATTACACAGAATGAGAGATTTAAAGGGGAAACACAGAAGGGAATCTTTGTCCATTGATTTAATTTACAGGGAATGCATAAATATTTCCGAGTGCATCAATGAAACATTTTGACAAAGCGTTTTGGACAGAAGCCATCATCTGGTAAAATCACATTCACAAAAACTACATGTATTGTCCTGCAGCGACTCTTTACTTCATGACAGTTTTATCACTCCTAGAAGTCAACTGACCGGTGAAGAATCATTCGGAGAGGGAATTCCATTTCAATTCGACGGTATGGTCACGTTCCTCAATAAGTGCAGTCATAAGACTCTTATCACAGCATCGAGTGTGTCAGTCTACTATAGAGCCTGTGTGTGTCCGTCCATTAAAGCAGGAATGTGCCTCCCTGCACACTAAGTCAAACAGAAGCCTTTTATTGTTTTATCTCTTTTTTTTAAACCAATAAATCGTGAATGAAAATAATGTTGAACTGAATGGATTTCATCTCACCAGCTCTCGCTTTGAGAAGGTTGAAATAAAATGTTCAACCTTCAGTATTTTTCTGATTTTGTGTTTATAATTTATATATGTATGTGTGTGTGTGTGTGTGTGTGTGTGTGTGTGTGTGTGTACCAGATAAAAATGGCTCCATCATCAGCCGACAGGACAACCGGGCAGTCTGAAGGCATCTGGCACAGGACTGTCAAGCTTACAGATGATTTTATAGATCCCTTTCTTCCAGCAGGGGTCGCTGTCTCTCCCAGTCCAAATGGCTGAGTAAAACTCCCTCAGAGCCAAGTCTGACACCTCGATGAACCTCTCTGGGACCTGCGCACACAAACCCTAATGTCAGGTAAAAATGCTTATACTTATTACGCCATGAGTCCCGTCTGTCACCATAGTGGTGAGTTTCGTTTTTTTTGTTGTTGCAAGAAATTAAGATTTCTTTTTTCATTTCTCAGTTGAAAACCTGGACCACAGATGCCCTCGTCCACTGTAAGAACACGCTGAAACACTGAAATGTAAAAATAAATGTATTTTCCTCTACAGCCTCACTCTTTTTAAAAATGTCTGCTGAAGACAAGGCCACATTCTGCTCAATAACTTTGCTCATAATAACACGTCTAACATACAATAGAAGAGAAATCAGTTCTCTAGGAACAGCTCTTTGAGGATTTGAGCCTCTACCTATATGTGATAGCTATTCAAGGCTACTAACCTTTGATAATGAGTTGATGTCTCATGCTAAATGGAATTATTCTAACAGGAATGGAATTTTTTAACAAAAACACATTTTGAAATGTAATAGTTGTGTGTCACTGAAAATGAAAACTCATGCATGTATTGTCTGTAAAGTAAAGACGGCCTATCCACAGAGTGCACAGAAAGTCATCCTTATTGATAATACCACAGGTTATTATAAAGTGAGCAGTTAACCTGTAGAACACCGTCCATCTGTATGTTATGTGCTTTCACTCTTTAACTGAGAAAATGACTCATTTTGAGAAAGAAATCTCTTACCCTCTAGTGTGAAGTTCAGGCAGGTATTGTTATATTGTGTAATGTTATCACTTAGTTCCTTTGAAACAACCTCAGCATTGACTTATATAATTGTTTTTGAACCAGATTATAATTTTTTCTGTATGTGGCCGGTTAGCTCAGTTGGTTAGAGCGTGGTGCTAATAACGCCAAGGTCGCGGGTTCGATCCCCGTACGGGCCAATTGACTTTTGACAAGGACACATTTGGACATAATTGATTGAAGCAGGATAATAATTCAGGTAATAAATCTTGTGAGGACGCTAGTCCATTTGAGGTCACGTGTAAGCAGCATACTCGTTGGTGTAGGTGTGTTCACACATGCATGAATACAGATTACAAAGAAAAACAATGACTGGAGTGAAGTAAACAAGGAACACATTATAACGACCTTAACCAGGCAGATTTACAGTTTAGCCTGCTTAGAGTGATACTTTAAAGGTCCCATATCATGTTTTTTCTGGTTTTATATGCTCTTTAGTGTGTTTTCCAAGTGTCCTGTGCATGTTTAGGCACATCTATGTGCAAAAATTCAAAGTCCTCCTGTTTGCTGTAGCATTAGCTGCATGTAACGTATGTAATGTAAAAATTTGTCAGTGCGGCGTCATTGTCAGTGTGAGATCACTGATCTAAGCCCATTGGCTCGTTGTGGCAAGCCCTGCAGCTCATGTTGAAATTTCCGAGAGGCGTGCTGAGCAACTGACCAATAACGACAGAGCGGATCGGCAGACCAATCAGAGCAGACTTGGCCCACGTGGGGTCTAACAGTGTGGGCTCAACAGAGTGCAGCTGACGGACTCAGAGCGTAGAGGGAGCAAGGAGGAGCAGTACATGAAAACAGACACTTTTTTCAGACTTTAGCTATTGTGACCGTACAAAAGTAGGAACATAGATTAAATATACGAACCCCAAAAAGGGCATAATATGGGCTCTTTAAGACAGACGACCAATCAAGGTAGGCTTAAAAACAACATGGTTTTTACATCAAATGGAAAAAAAAAGCTTATGTGTACATTTTCTAGAGTTAAGTCCTCATTGTAGTAACTTTAAAACAGTATCTACTGATACAAATAACAATACAATTCATGACAATTTCCTTCACTTTATAACAGAAAAGTGCCAAGTCCTTACATCAGCTAATTAGCTTTTATCAGCTCAGTCTGAAAGAGCTCAATTCATAGAGCACTGGACCAACCGAAGCCTTTTTCTTAGCCTGCAGGCGACATTCAGAGCCAGAGATGTACGTCCTATTATTGGTGATTCACCTTATGCAATATGTGACCTTGTGCCCAGATACACATGAAAAACATAATCAGACTCGAGGTCCCCTGTATATATGGTTAAATAAAAGAATCATGCTTTCAGTGACTAAAGCATCAAAGCATGGACTCTAATATTTACTCTGTGAGCTGAAAGCTTTGTGGAAATGAACGATGCTTTATGGACAATCTCCTTACCTGGTAGACGTTACTTTTATTGTAGTGCATGTTTAGTATGCGGTAAAGCTCCGAGTCACGGCCAACTCTCAGCTGACTCTCTCTGCCCACACGGGGTGCACCCTCCCTGGGTGACACAGACACACAAGCACCCCGATTTGAATGCTATCATTGCGATATTATTTGTTTCTTATAGCTCAGAGGTTGCATGATCAACTTCATTAAATAATCTCATTTAGTAGAAGTTGTAGAAATCAAAATTCATGGCCAACATGCTGGCTGGAATATAAAAGCCAGTCAAACAATGGAAGTTTTGCAGCAAATCATTTGAACATGAACCAGTGACAATTTAAACCAACCGGTTGAGAGCCTCACGGACAGCCTGTCGTGCAAAGCGCTCCATCTGGATGTAGAAGAACTCTCTGAAGTTGCTGAACCATTTAATCATCTGGGAGGTCACACAGCGGTTAAACTAGACAGTGGACAGAAACACAGCAGGACAGGAAGTGAGCAGGAGAGGAGTACTTATTTTCATGATTTCTCCCAGTATTGAAAGTCACATTTTAAAGATAGCTTCACAAACAATAACAGCTAGTAGCTCAAAGGAAGGTAATTTGTTTTAGTGATGCTCACATAATTACTTCTCATTCTACAGTCAAAGTGATTTCATTTTGTTTCTATGAGGCTTGTATCATTTAAACTGATTTAAGGCTATTTCCATTCATACAAAATAAATGGCTTAGATGCTGGGATTTCAAAATATTCCCGCTCATTAATTTGTTATGGATATTTACACTTTAATTGAAGTACGTCTTTAAATAAATAGTTTTAAAAACGGAAGATACAATTTAAAAATACTCCTTACTGTGTGTAATCACACAATCACTCCGTTTTTAATTGTAACTTCATTTTGCTACAACTACTTGAGCACTAAGAGAGAATGACTTGAGTGATCTTTATTGAGAGTGTGAATCTTTCTCCATTAAAAAAAAAAGCCCTTCATTATGAATCTGAAAACCAAAGATCTAAACCTAATACTTTAGTCAGTACGACGCGAATTCGTTTGTGACGTCATGTCTCGGAAACACATGGCCGGTTAGCTCAGTTGGTTAGAGCGTGGTGCTAATAACGCCAAGGTCGCGGGTTCGATCCCCGTACGGGCCAACTAACAGTATCTTTTATCAAAGATACTGCTGTACTAAGAGACGAGTTTACAAAGTTTCAGAATTCAAAATTAAATCATACCTTGTTTAAAAAGTGCGATTTTTTTTCCTCCACATCGCTCAACATTTGGTATATGACCAACAGGCTATGTAGTAAAATCTTAACACAGGCTAATTCTTCCGACGCAAATTAGTTTGTGACGTCATCACTCTGTATCCCGTGGCCGGTTAGCTCAGTTGGTTAGAGCGTGGTGCTAATAACGCCAAGGTCGCGGGTTCGATCCCCGTACGGGCCAATGAACTTTTGAGGGTTCTTAGATGCCATCCAGTCACAAAGGTTTACATTCAGTGACACAGTTAAAACATAATCCACCACACCTTGGAAAATATTTCCCCAATTATCACCACCAAAGTGACAACCACTACTGCAGTATGACTCAATGAAGTGTCATTTTTTATGCTCATTTATAATGAAACTCTTCTCTTTCAAAAATGTTTATATTTTAACTTAATAAGCTTAAGTTATTTTGAAGATGGAGATTTCCAAACCCTATTGCCACGTATGTCTTATACATTGTAATATGTTGCAGCAAGTGAAACCACTTCACAATATAGTAAATTGTATAGTAAAAAGTGATTCCAACTTTTTTTCAACAACCAAATGTTTGTTCACCTTCACATAAATTAAGTTATTATCAGTGCTAACATCACTTTAAAAAAATGAAATCAAAATTTTATTATTGTCAAAAACAGATGAACACAAAACACATGATCAGTTAAGCTCTATCTTACCATAGCATGTTAAGATGTTGCACTGGGGTATCTATTACCAGCCTTTTGTTTTAATCAATGGTAACACATTAATTAAGTGGATGGATTATTGATGCAGCACTGTGACGGGGTACACACACCTTGACATCAGGGAAGTAAGTCTTAAGTGTATTGGAGCTGGGATAGCGTGCGTAGAAGAACATGAGCTTGGCTTTCTTCAGATGGCAGGGAGACAAGCCCTCCTGAGTGTATACATGAGGCCAGTTAAGGGTAAATATGTTTCCTTTTTCACACACATCATCATCAAACACATTCTACTCCCTCCTTCCTCCCCCCCCTTTTTGACAAAAGGATATTCCTCCAGCAGTAAGGTAGAGCTCTCCCCCGTCCATCCCTCCTCTTATTCCCCCATCTCCCCTCATCCCTCTCTCCCTCTCCCTGCCGCCGTGAGCGTGGCGTGCAAGGGAAGGGTCCAGGTGACCGAGCAAAGGGAGCGGAGGGAAAGAGGGGTGAGAAGATGGGTGAGACGAGAACTCCAAAAAGGGGTCGGCGCTCAAATAGTCTTTGCGGGACAGGGGGAGGTGGGGCAGCTGAGAGTGGTGGAGAGAGCGAGAGAAGAGCTGCTGCATGGAGTAGTGGAGGAGCGGGAGAGGGAGAGGGGGAGGAGGGGGAGGAGGTGGTGGAGGTGGGGGGAAGGAAGATGAGGAAGAGGAAGAGGAGGATGACGACGGGTGGAATGATGAGGAGGGTTCCTTGGGTTGTTGGGCTGAGGGTAAAAGGGTAGGGTGGGAAAGAGGAGGCGGGCGAGGTAGAGAAGGGTGATGAAGGGAGAGGTTTGGGTGAGAGGAGTTTAGATGAGAAGAGAGAGGTGGGCCGAGGAGTGGGTGGGCCTTTCGGATGTCAGACGACCTCTGAACAGCCAATGGCATCGCCAGGTCTGAGGTTTCGCTGCGGTGAGAAGCAAGAGCGTTCCCATTATTTGTTTTTTCAAAGTGCTTCTCTCTTTCTTCATCCTGTTCTCCTCTTTTATCCTCCTTCCCTCTCATCTTCTCGTCCCCTCTTGTCAAGAGTCCCATCCACATTCCTCTCTCCCTCGCTCCCTCATTCCCTGTGTCGGACGGCAGGAAAGAAATGGCGGCAGGTGGAGAGGCAGGATTTATATCTGTCATCTCGGTGTAAAGGCGGAGCACTCGATCGATGACTCGCGCCACAGCGCTGCCCAATTCCAGCTTCAGTGCCTGAGCAAACTTCTGCCCTCCTTCCTCACCTTCCTCTTCCACCCCTCCTTGCCAATCTCCTCTTAAGAGCCCTCCGCAGTCCAACCACAACCCTGCTCCCTCCATCAGTCCCTCAAAGTGCAAACCCCCTCCTCCGCCTCCTCTTCCTCTCTCCATCCTCCTCTCGCTGTCTTTTTGCCTCTCCTCTCCCCGCTTGTGGAAGTTATCAAAAGGAGAAACAGAAAAGAGGGAGAAGGACTCTTTTTCTATTTCCCCACCGTCAATGTCTTCTTCATCATACAACCCTTCCGTGATCTCCTCCTCCTCCATCATCCCCACATCTCTCTCTCTCCCGTCTCCTCCTCCCCTATTTTTGCTCCTCCTATTCTTATCCTCCTCTGCCATGTGCTTTTCCCCAAAAGCCCTCCATACTTTCTCCTGCAGGGCCTGCAGTCTCTCTCTTGCCTCCTCTAGCTGCTCTTTCAGCTCCTCCTTCTCTCTCCTCTTCCCCTCCCTCCCTCCCTCACGCCTCCTGCCTCCCTCTTCCGCCTCTCCGTCTCTTGGTCGGCTCTCCAGCTTCATCCTCTTCACTTTCAAGATGTCTTGACTCCAATCGGCAGCGAGGGCGGTGTCACTGTGTCTCTTCTTCACCACCAACAAGCTCTCCTCTCCTTCCATCACTTCCCCTTCTCCTCCATCAACATCTTGCCCCACATGCCCATCCTTCTCTCCTCTCTCCTCCTCTAAATGCGTGTCCTCCAGGTGTCTGTGCGTGCTCAGGTTCGGGTTGAGTTGCCCTCCAATTCTCCTGGGGGCTCCACCTGGCTGGAGGAGGTGGTGGATGAGGGGGAAGCCAAGGGGTCTGAAGGCGGGAGGAGGGCGGCCTGCGCTCGGTTGAGGGTGGACGGCGGGGAGGTCTGTGGAGCTGTGAGTGGGTGCAAATGCATGAATCTGTGGAGCTGAGTCGTCGAAAAGATCTGTGGGGGAATCCATGACTGGAGAGTGGTAGGAAGAAGGATAGAAAAAGACAAATATAGTTGCTGATATTATGTATTATGTATTGTTAGTTCACCCAAATGAAAGGAAAAATAAACCTGTTTTTATTCCCTGCAGATAGTTTTGACTAAGCCACATTTTTTGACACACAACTTTAAAATGTCTTCCTTTTCTCAACACAGCAGGATGAATAACATGATGATTAAATGTACGTATAAAATATCAAACGACAAAGTCTATGTCCCTGACACTTTGAATGATTCGTAGACCTTGATGGTAAAAAATGTTATCCTGGAAAGCAGTGAAACAAAATAAATAGTACTAATGAAAACTCTCATTTGTGTGTTCAAGCAGCAATCAGGAATCCTTGAATTGTTGCATTGAATATTTCAATTTAATTTTCAACAATTGCTGCTTCATTAATTCATTTATTGTATTAGAGAAAATGAAAAAATATTTCAGACTCATATCAGAGGTTTGTTTTTGTTAACGCTTAAATGCACTTAGAGGGTGTGTTTACTCACTAAACGTAAAGCCAGATAATGAGCTGTACTGCAAATGAACAGATGCACATCATGATGTCATCGACAACATGACTTCTGCTTACCTTGACAGTAGAACAGGTTACTGGTCAAACACAGGAAACAGCCACTTCCACTTTTTCTGGTTATAAGAATGAACTTCTTGAATCGAGCTGAAAAATACAAGCAGACATTGTCGCAGTGACAAAAAAAAGGTGAGGTTATGCCAAGCACGCACACGATAGATGAATTTGAAAATGCTCCAAACAGTTATTCAAGATCAGACCGGACCCAAAACCCCATTGGTGTGCGAGGAGACAGGGGGAAGGTTTTAATGCAGGTCAACAGACAGGGATCAGGATGTGTGCTGGTACTGCAGTAGGTTAACATCTGGATCATGATCTTTGTAACGTATCATCGGCTTTTCCTCTTCCTGTTCCTTTCAACTGTGCGCTGTCTAAGAGGTGATATGTAAATACAAGAGGCGATAACTGCGTTTGGGTATTAGTTTTGGCAAGGAACGCAAAAACAGACGAGTACTAAAATATGAACGGGCAATTTTATTGGATAATAACTTTTATAGATGGGAAATTTACGGACAGAAGGTACATTTTAACAACATCATGCACGATCCCACAGCACAATACCTGGAAATGCCAGTAAAACAGGTAATAGTTGATGCTTATCTTGTAAATAACAGTACATCACACGATTAAATAAAGACAGAAGCGCACATCCTGGTGCTCTTTGTCAGTATGTAACCTCCTCTTTTTGCTGACAACCCTCTCCCCCTTTTCCTTCCTCTCTCATCCTCTCTTCCTCTCCTCTCTCTGTTATCAGTTCAGGCAGCTTGTTAAGCACTGTTTGATCAGAGTGTTTACCGTCAAACACACACATACGCGTACACACACACTTACACAAAAGCAAAAGAGGCTTGAGAGAGGGCTAACAATGGTCAATGGTCCTTGGGGAGTGAAATGGAGTGAGAGTAGCATGAACGTGTGTGTGTGTGTGTGCATATGCGAGAGTGTGTGAACAGTCATCCTACTTAGCTTTGATAACACCCCTAATCCACTTCAGATGGATACACTGCCACTCAAAGATGGAGGGATGATAAATGGACAGATGTACGGCCACAATAGAAGAGGTGTGTGAAATTCCAAAAAACGTGAACACATACAATATTCAATATTTTAGAAAGCAACTTGATTGTCAATGTTTACAATTTTAAAAAAAATCTAAGATTGATGGATAGATAGATAGATAGATAGATAGATATACAGACATACAGACAAGTTCATAGGTCCCCTGTGCAACATGAAGAGAATAATCCTACTATAAATAGCTTAATATCAATTATTCAAATGCTCTCTCCGCTCTACTATAATACTGCCCAGATGGCAAACCAGCCAATGCGCTTATACCGGGGACAGATTAGCTTTTCAAAGCCAGCGGAAAAGCTGCACAAAATTTGAACACGGAGCAATGAAAATGAAAGCTATTAACTCGTAGATTAGACTTAAGAATGGTAGCCTACTCTTGCACTGCTGTCGCCGCAACAAGGACAACATTACAAGAGAGGAAATGCACTCACAGCTCACTAAAGTGTATCAACAAACCGGCTTTGAAATGTGTTTAACCTGTGTGAAGATTTATATCATGTGATAATATACAGCAAAAATATCAAATAGGTCAACAGGTTTTCCTGTATCAAATAATAAGCTTACAAGCTTACTTATTTAGGCACATATAGGTCTAAATACACGTATTTGACATGAAATCAAATGTTTTATTTAGTGCCTATTAAGTATTACTTCAAGAGTGATAAATAGCCTATCAACCCTAATTTCAGATTTAAAGCATACTTCCTGAATTGTGTCATCTATCTATCTATCTTTCATTAATACAGGCTATTGTTTGAATTATAAGTTTGAAGCATATGCGTGGAAACATCTGCCGGTTTTGCCCATTTGACGCACGAGCTGTCAGCTTGTGTGTGTGAGTGTGCGCGCGCCCGCGGTGTGTCCTGTGACTAATTGGCAGTGGTGGACAAATGTCGCAGTATGAAAAGGAAATAAATACACTGACTAACCAGTGGTCCACAGCAGACGCCGACCCTCGCAGGCGCAGCTTTAACACACTGTGAAATGTGGAAACACCGTGTAGCGAAAGAAGTTCAAAAACGAACTCACACTCAGTGGAAGAGAAGCGCTCCAGCGGTGTTTTTGTTTTTCCCCCCGAAGCTTCCCACTTCAGTGACCGCTCCTGTGTGCTCTGCCTCGGTCAACTGTGTTCAACTGGAGCCGTGCGGGCCTCGGGCATCTGTGCGGATAGAGAGGAAACAGACAGCGGCGGGTTATCCACCGTTCACTCTACTCTATTTTTGTCCTTTTTTGTTTTCTTCTCAACTCTCTCAGTTTTTACTCACCGCCTCCTCTTTTACTCTAGTTGTGTCACTGTGCAGTTTTTTTTCCCTCCCTCGCCAGTCCATCTATCTGTGGCTGGCATCATCCTGACGCGCTGCTCCCGGTGTGGAGTGGCTCGCGGTGGGCGGGTAGGCTCGAGAGCTGGCCACTTGACGGTCCGGTCCCTCCCATGTTGGCATCATGACCCCCCCCCCCCCCCCCTGTACGTGCACAAACACACACACAGGCACACACACAGCCTGCACTCAACAAAGGATGCTAGCTTAAATGGTCAGAAGCACTGCGGTTACACTAACTCATTTCACATTACGGTAATTACCTTTTATAATTAATAGCACAATTAGACTGTATGACGTCATTAACCGGAACTGAGGAGTAATTTTAAGATCAAAAAAGTGTTTTCATGCTGAAGAAACAGTAAACGAATTAAAATACTTTTATCAAAATATCTTACAATTGTGAGAATATTTTCACCAGTGAAAGTCGTGTGGTCATTAATTAACAGTTTTTGGACATTTATGTAAAGCCCAATTCCCTAATTCCTGACAATTAGGAATATCCAGTTTGTTACAATTTATTTTTTGTCTATTCTAAAGCTTCTGTAAGAATCTTTAGACTTTTGTCAATTGTCATGACTCACATGGTCATTTTATTGCTCTGCTGATTTTATCACATGTGCAGGCTAAGTATTTTTTTTAACCAAAAAAAAACGTAACCTCCTTTCTTTTAGTAAAATGTATAATTCAGATAATCTATGTGCAGACAACGTAAATTAAAAAAAAGGAGCTGGAGCTGTAAATCATTTCGTCTGACACCTACCTTGTGACAGCAGTTTCAGGCAATAGGCTTACAAATTACTATATAGAAACATGTTATATTTATTCTAATGATCTTGTTTTTTTCTGTAGCTCATAAAGATAAATGTAAATTTCTGTCTGACCAACTAAAAAAAAATCCTCACACAAGCATTATAAAGCAACATTATGGAGGAATTTGGTTTGGCGCCCACAAAAGGTCTCCGAGTGCAACTGCACTGCTGTCACAGCTCCCCAACGCAGACAATGTGAATTTGTTGACGAGCAGATGGTTGGTGTTTTTAGAAACCGAAACCCATTTCGACTGACAAGGTACAGTACCGTCACCAGATTTTCGGGGGTGCAGATGGCCTAGCAGTTAGGTCACACCCCATGTTCAGAGACTCAACAGCAGCTCAGGTTTAAGTCTGGCCTTTGGCTGCTTTCCTGCATTTCATTCCCCCTCTCTCTCTCTCTCTCCCTGGTTTCCTACTCGATCCAGAATCCTATCCAATGAAGACAAAAAGCCCAAGAATAAATCTTGACATAGAGTCATATTATTACATTTTGCGTAAATATATAAGTCTGAAAGCGTCTACAGCCCCGTTGTATGGATTTATTTCTTTATTGGTGCGCCAACCTTAGAAATAACTTGTGTTAGGTGACTTTCTGAGCCTGTTAAATCTGCCAAACACACAACCATGACACCGATAATGAAACAGCCTGTGTTTCCAGGCGACTGGGCCGATTAGTAGACATGGGAGAGACAATAGTTGTACTATTTTAAGGTGGGAAATTTACATATTGTTCCTTTAAAAATACACTTTGATCACTTTAACATAACTACAAATACACATACACAAATGTAAGTGTGGTGTTTCAAAATCCAGAGTAAAGGAAAGGTAGGGCCATTTCTAGGAAAGTCTCAATCTAACTAACCGTAATGACTGAATTTAAGTTGTTGCTGTGATAATTTGGAAGATTAGGCTTCCGGGAAAATACATAAATAGATGCCTGTCCTTGAGCAGCACTTTGATACCTGTTGCTGGGAATCTTGCCCAGAGTGTCTCACCATTAGATCAGGGCCAGTTTCCATCCTCACTTTATTCTCCTCTTGTCATGTCTTTCTGAGGATAAAATAGGATACATTTTTCATCAATCACCCATGTAACCTCCTTCCCTATTCTCCCTCTGTCTCATCTCATCTCTGCTTTTTTCTTCTGATTAAAAATGGTTAGGCACTGACTGAAAGGTTGCAGTTGTTATGGAAACGAGGCTTGTAACAAAAGCTGGACACACGGGCACAGAGGGAGAGAAAAGGGGGAGAGACGCAGAGCAAAAAGAGGGTGATGTGACTGAATAAACATAAACAGGCAGAAAGGAGGAGAGGGCAGGAAAGAGAGAAAGCGAAAGAGGTCTGAATAAATAAAAACATATGCAGACCGGGGACAGCAAGAGATGGTGAGGTCACGAAATGATGGCTCCATCTGCAGTAATAAATAACAAAAGATAATACCGGGTTTTTGTCATTCTAGGAAGGATGTCGAGCCACAAAGGTGTTTGCGTGTGAGTGTGTGTATTAGGACGGAGTGGGAGAATGCAATTGATAGATAATACATGGATCTGCTTCACAAGCTGGAGAATACTGAAAAGCACAAATTGTTCACAGAAAAGCCTCCCAAAAAGCCTGAAATTGTGCATAAGTGTGTGTGTGAGTGCGGGAACGTCATCTCTCTGAGGGCTCATATTATGTTAACCACTTAGACCAACATCAAACACTCTCTCGCCCATACACACACACACTCACACACACACACACACACACACACACACACACACACACACACTTCAGTGGGAGCATGAAGGTGCCAGCCGTATAAATAGGAAGTCCCAAGCGAGGGATATAAAGAGAAAGGGACTGACAGAGAGAGACAGAATAAGGGAATAGAGATTATAAATTCAAAGGGGAGATAGACAGGGGTGAGGAAAAATGGGATGGGGGGGGGGGGGGATGGAGTAGAGTGAAAAAGTGAGAGAAATACAGAGGGCAATCAGGAGGGAGTGAGGACAGATAGATATGAAAGGATCAATAGATGGCATAAAGTGTATGTTCATTGATTTACTTACATGGAGAGAGTGATGGGGGAGAAAAAAAAGGGAATGAGGGAGGGGGGGTAGAAAAAAGTAGGAGAGAAATAGCCACATTAAAGAGGAAACAACAAACTATACAATACTATAAAGTGGGAGGGGGGGGGATTAGAGCTACAAATGCCTAGTTAAAGGTGCATTATCTCGTATTTTTATATGAACAGTGGGTCAAATGACCATAGGGGTTTCTCTTTGGAGCAAATAACCTTCACCGACGGTGCTTTCACTCTTAGATTTATGAAACATTTTAGCCTCTTTTAGCTCTTTTTTTTGTATCCTCGTGCCAACAAATTGAGGTGGTCTGTGCAGAAGAAAGTTTTAACTAGCTTATATAGTGCTTATAGGAAGTCAATAAAAAAAAAAAAAGGAATATGGCAATAACTTCCGAACGAGAGGCTGCAATACTTTGACTTGATGTTTTTAGTAATGTCAGGCTGTAATTGTTCCCCAAATTGTTCGCTTAATCCTGCCCTCGTGTATTTTGATTGGCTGCGTGCTTCCGTGGTGTGATTGGTTAGTATTTGTTGCCTCAAAAATATGTACTCAGTGTGTTGTTTTCCTGAAAGTTTTTTGAGCCTCAAACCACTGACTTACTTCACCTCGAGTACAGACGTTCGCTTATGTTTGTGTATAATATTGCTGATTGAGATTTGGTCCTTGCAAAAACACATAAATAAGAATTATGGGTGCCTCTGAAGAAACTATGATTGTTGTGGAATATGAGCTAAAAAACATGAATAGGTATACACACCAACACTATAGGTCTAGTAAAGAAAGCTTAGCAATAACCGACTGTAAAATAACTGGACTGGCCCTTTCACTTTTCAAATGTATCAAGTTGTTTTAAGATGTTTTGGGATTACTGTTCACCTGTGAATCAGGATATCGTGTTGCAGTGACACAAAGAGACAGAGAGCGTATGTCAAGACTGACGCTAGCAGAAAGAGAGAGAGAGAGGCAGACAGACAGATTGGAAGTGAGGTTTAGACAGGCGGGCGCGCAGATAGAAAGAGAATGAGAGTGTTTTGTGTATAAGAGAGAGATGGGAGTATGTTAAAGGCAGAGAGAGAGAGAGAGAGAGTGAGGGAGAGACAGAGACAGAAGTGTGCTCAAATAGCTCAGGGCAAGGTGACAGAGAGAAACAAGCGGACAGAGAGGGATAACAAGCGCATAGAGGGGGAAATGTGCGTGCGTGCGTGAGTGTGTGTCTGTGTCCGTGTGCGTGTGTGTGTGTGTGTGTGTGTGTGTGTGTGTGTGTGTGCGTGTTAGAGAACGAGAGAAAGAGGAAGAGACAGAGGGTGGAAGGGTGGAGGGATAGAGGAAGTTAAGAGAACAAAACAAAAAAACAGTGAGCGTGTGCGTGTGTGCGCGCGCGCGTGTGTGTGTGTGTGCGTGCGTGCGTGCGTGCGTGCGTGCGTGCGTGTGTGTGTGTGTGTGTGTGTGTGTGTGTGGAAAGCCAAAGGTGTCAGAGTGTGCTGTTTGGCTTAATGATAACCCACTGGGCATGTAGGTCATAACGGTTTGTGTCTCAAAGCCATGACTGTATGCCTGTGTGCATCCATTAGTTGGAATGTGTGTGTGTGTGTGTGTGTGTGTGTGTGTGTGTGTGTGTGTGTGTGTAAATAGAAACTCACTAAACACACACACACATGTAGAGTGGGTCTCACAGAGAGGCTTTAAGAGTGTGTTTGGTCAGAGGTTGAAGAAGCAGTTTTTCTAGCCGGTAGGACTCGACGATACTTACACAAACACACACACACACACACACACACACACACACACACACACACACACACTCATGTTGCTCCCACACATGCCGCAAATCCAGTTTTTGGCAAATACACACGTATGCGCACACAGCTGCCCTACATGTCATACATTCACATGTTGCACTGTGTACGCCACTAAATTATGCACAAATGCACACACATCTATTCCTTTTGATCACTCATGATGACACACACTCACACACACACACACACACACACACACACACACACACACACACATTTGTGCGCTCTGTCTCTCTCTCTCTCTCTCTCACACACACACACACACACACACACACACACACACACACACACACACACACACACACACACACACACTGGGGGAAGCTATTATGCTCTCAGGCTGGAGTGTTTTGATGGTATAATTGCAATGACCAGTGAGGAGAAAGAGACAGAGGGAGGGATGGATGGAGAGAGGGATGGGGATGGAGGGAGAGAAAAAGAGGAGAGTGCTGACACTCTCAGCATGCTAATGTTGCGAGACTCTAACCCCCCATCCCCCTCCCTTCCCCTGGTTTCATCCCTCCCTCCCTCCCTCCCTCCCTCCCTCTATCCATCCATCCATCCATCTCTTTGTCTCTCCATCTTTCCTCTCTATCTACCGTCCCCTGCGTATCACAGGTGCAGCACTAGAAAGAGAGAGAGAGAGAGAGGTGGAGAGATGAGAGGAAAAGAGGGAGACATAACAGGATGGAGCAATGCTATCTCTCTCTTTCTCTCCCATCCCTCCATCCTCTTCAAGCTCCCCACAATGCTCAAAACAAAAGGATGCAAAAAAAAAAGAGGCAGGGGGGATGAAAATAGAGGAAGAGGGAGGGTCAGTTTTTCCATCCCTTTATAACAATGGAGGGATGATCTCTGCTTATCCTCTAATCAGATCCCTTCTTCTTTCCTCTCCTCTGTTATCTCTTGCTCCCTGCAACCCCTCTTTTTTCCTCATCTGGTGAGAGAAAGGGTAGCCTTTTCCTCTCGCCGGCCTCTTTTTTTTTTTGTTGCCTCTCCATCTTTTTGTCCTTCCAGTCATCCCTCCATCCCTCTCTCCTCTCCAGAGAGGGGATTCTGCTGTATGCTCCTGATTTCCTCTTTTGCTCCTCATTTCCTACTCTTTTTTTTTCTCTCTCTTAAACAAACCCTCTCCTTTTTTTTTTTTTAATTGTACAAAATGACGAAACACGACCATAAAAACGGAGATATGTCTGTTTCTTTAAGATATTACTCAAAACATGCACACTGAGACTGCTGCAAGGGATGACACAATTCACAAAGAAATGTATTTAGGAGCACAATATTGTCTGTTTTCTAGTAATAATGTACTCGTGTAAATACGTATCTGCCAGTGGAACTATTCTTTTACACCATATAGTATTTGCACCAACACTTTTAAGGGAGCTTACAAACATTATTTGTATCAGTAAATGACTTTCTTGCCAGTTTCTGCAGTAAACACAATAAATGAAATAAAGAAGAAAATATTATTAGCTTGTTGTTTTCATTTCATCACTGTTACCGATGACAGAAGATTTCATCCACAGTGCGAGTTCCAGTTTCCTCATCAGACTGTTCCAGTAATCACTGAGCTAGATTACTGATTTACTCTGAATTTTCTCATGTGAGAGATCCAAACATGTCACTTCCCCTGATTTATAGGCAGTCAACACAGGTAATGAGGAGTTTCTGCACTTTGTATAATAGCCAACAGTGCCCCCTACTGTACCACTTTGCTACTGCAAAGATTGAACTGCTTGATTCTGTTGAGGAGCCGGTGTGTGCTAAAAGTCACTAACACTATTTGCAGACTTCCCTATGATGAAATAATCACAAATATTACGACCACATTAGTTCGTTCATAAATTCATCAAAGCTTGATGGTTGTGTTCAAATCAGTAGTTTGCATCCAAACACATTTTTTTGCATTGAGTCTAGATGAAGAGTAAGTGATTATGACTTTGAAGTATGTTGGCCATGTTACTGTTATTAGACCTGATTATTTATAATGTATCCACTATATTTATTCTATAGTATAAATCATCTTCTTGGTTCTCTCAAACCTTTCCCAAGGAAAACAGAAACCTTCTCGCCTTAAATTAAAATCATTTATTAACAAGACATTAGTTTTGTGCAAAATGCAAATTACAGATATACTTAAACGTTACTGTATTTCACGAGAAAGCTTTGTAAAAAGAAGGCCAATATTTAAACAAGAGAAAGGTAGAAACAGATGGAGAGATAGATAGAAAAAGAGGTGAATGATCCATTAAGTTACAAGCATAAATTTACTTTAACATTTCAGAGAGTCCTGTTTTTGTACCTCAGGAGTGTGTCCTACAAGTGTGTGTGTTTGTGTGTGTGTGTGTGTGTGTGCTTGTTAGTTTCTAGTTTTGTACCTGAAGGAGCTTGTGTTTTTAAACTCGGTGATCTAGTATGTATGTGATATGTGCGCGTGTGTCACAACCCTGAGCTTCTTTTGTCTTTGTTCTGCCTTCATTTGTGTTCAACAGGGTGTATAAATATTTTTTGGTGCATCTAAGGGGCCTGTGTATGTGTGTGTGTAGGCGTGTGAGTGTGTGTGGGTGAGGAGTGCCTGTCGACCAACATCTCTGTGTGCTTCAGATACTGGGCCGTCCTTCTCATCACAGACTCTTTTCTTACGGGATCTGGGTCTCCTGGACAAACGGACAGGAAGATAAAGATCAGTATTTACATGATTATTTACTGATACACCCTCACAGTCAACTTATGGCCCTACTTTCACTGCTAAAAAAACCCCTTTCACTGCTAAAGTCATATTTTATACGAAAATTTGAATATCTGTGCTTCAAAAAAACACACTGTTTACAAAAAGTAAACATAGATGACCCTTAAGATTGTCAAATATTTTCAAAGCATCGGATTACACGTTTAGTTATTTTTGTTTTACACATTTGTAAATATGCATCAATTAAAACTTCGTCTGACCACAAAAAAAATCAAAATATTTGGGCAATATTTTATAAAAATGAGTACTCTTTTTATATTTTTACTTTATTTATTTAAATTAATTTCATTTGAATTATTTTTATTTGAACATATGTTCAGATTTGATCATTTCAGTGATTTTGAAATGTTCTATTTTAATGTTTCTTTCCTCTGTCATGATGCTTTTGATGTCTTGTGTGAAGCACTTTGAATTGCCTTGTTGTTGAAATGTGCTATAGAAATAAACTTGCCTTGCCTTGCCTTACGGCGATTCCAACTGGGCCTTTCAAACCAATCAGAAAGGCATATTTGAACAATCGTGCTGAAGCAGTTTTGTTTGTTGTGATGATTATGATTCATTCTTTGTTAAGTCCCTGGTGGAGGTGAGATTTAGATCTCTTTCTTTGGAAACGAGAGCTTTTGACCATTTAGCCTTGCTACCACGAAGAGCACAGAGTTCAGTCTGACACACTCTGTGATCAATACTACAGTACAAAGGAGAATAACTTCTGTTTCTAACACACTATAACTGAAATACAATTCACATAAGTCTGTTAGAACTCTAAAGAAAGCCCTTCAGCCTTTAATTCCTGAGTGTAACATGACCTGTATGACAAAGAGTATTTTCTTGAATGCCATGCATACCTTTAAAATGCAATGACAAACATGTTTTCATAACAGATTTAATCCTGACATAATCCATGTTCTGCAGTTTAAGAAATCACATTAGAGCTGGGAAAACATCTTGGCAGCGGTGGGATTCGAACCCACGCCCCCGAAGAGACTGGAGCCTTAATCCAGCGCCTTAGACCGCTCGGCCACGCTACCCACGAAGAGCACTCACTGAGAGACGCTGCAGGACATTGACCTAATGACTCATCCATTAGTGACAGGAAATCTGTGGCTGAGCAACACACACTTTATCTTTGCTAAAGCAGGACAGTAAATCATGGGACAAAATAGCCGTGTAGATTTTCCATGAGGTCACATGCTGACATACCACACATGCTCTGCTGCGCGGTGTCCACTTCCCCGCGTGTGTGTACATGTGTGTATCCGCTGTGTGCAGTGCAGTTCTAATTGTAGTAGTGTTTGAGCAGCGTATTAGAGCATGTAGTGCAGAGTTAACAAGACATTACAGTTAAATGCACATTATAATTTGGGCCCATAGCGGTCTATTTTGCAAATGGAGCAGAGATTTTGGCTGCTGAGCACATGGTCTATCACTATAGCAACAAAGGCAAAATGCCATATTCAACTGACAGTGTGTTTCGGGTGAACATGGAGGATTGTGCATAAGAAGAGAGACAACACAAAAAAGTGTTGTTTTCAGATTCTGTGAGAACACAAAACTTCACTTTTAAAAAAAAATTCCCATTTTTTTTTATTAATTGTGTCAACAATTTAGAAAATGTGCAAGTAATTTTTCATCTCTCCTTACGTTCCCCGAATTTCCACCTGCTCATCTTCCTCCATCCCGTCATACATTTTCTCACCCTGTACTCCAGTGATCAGTATATCCACCGCCATCCTGTATCCACGAATGGCGGAGTTGAATTCTCCCTCCTTCTCCATCTCCATAGCAGCAGTGAGCTCAGTCGCAGCCTGGTTCAGGTAGCCCACGTCACCTCCGTCCAGACTGGACGGCGGCAATGAGAACAACTCTGAGTAGTCGCAGGAGGGATTGGATTCACCTGAAACCGAGAGAAAACGAGCAACAGGTAAGAATTCGCCTTTGGAGAAATAAAGACGTTGTCCTCAGTGAAACATTATATGAGTCTAGTCCCGCAAATGTACACATTGGATGCTGCTCTTTGTCTAATATTGGAATATAAACAGAGAATAGGCAAGCCTACTGCTCACACAGGTTATCTGTTATCAAGCCTAAAGGAAACGTCAGAGTTTCCAGAGCCGACACACAGACTTTTATATAGTGTGGAATAACTATTAGATACACCAATCATGGATCATGTATCCATTAAGAATCTTTCCTTGAAGATGTGTGTAACAACATATCAAAGAATATCAGTATATCAACACATGACTAGATCACTATTTATCGGAGTAGTTGAAAACACTACTTGGCAGCGGTGGGATTCGAACCCACGCCCCCGAAGAGACTGGAGCCTTAATCCAGCGCCTTAGACCGCTCGGCCACGCTACCTTGCATCAGCTTGTATCATTGTCTCTTATGTGCTCGAAGCAAATGACAGAGTGTAAAGTTCACATGGTTTAGAGTAGAACCAACATTGGCTGATGACGATTATAAACTATGTACCCCCCCCCCCCCCCCCCCCCCCCCCCCCCCACAGCCATTTCATTGATACGTTGGTATCTTCTCTTACAATTTTCAGTCATTTTTATTGACAGCATAACTCAATCAGGAGGATATCAGTCAGAGCAAACTATTTTACAGCTATATTATTTTCTCACAGTCGAGCTGTAATCCACAACCCTCGGTCATGATGTCACGTTACAACCACAAACGTAAATGTATTTCATTGGGATTTTATGTCATAGACCAACACGAAGTGGCGCATAATTGTGAAGTGGAAGGAAAATGACACATGGTTTTCAATTTTTTTTTGTGTGGTGTGCAAAAGTATTCAGCCCCCCCTATACTCTGATACCCCTAAATAAAATCCAGTGCAACCAATTGCCTTCAGAAGTCAACTAATAAGTACATTGAGTCCCCCTGTGTGTAATCTAATCTCAGTATGAATACAGCTGTTCTGTGAAGACCTCAGAGGTTTGTTAGAGAACATTAGTGAACAAACAGCATCATGACGAAATGAGAAACACACCAGACAGATCAGTGACAGTGTTGTGGAGAAGTTTAAAGCAGGATTAAGGTTATAGAAAAATATCCCAAGCTTTGAACATCTCACTGAGCACTGTTCAATCCATCATCGGGAAAATGGAAAGGGTATGGCACAACTGCAAACCTACCGAGACGTGGCCGTCCACCTAAACTGACAGGCCGGGCAAGGAGAGCATTGATCAGAGGAGCAGCCAAGAGGCCCGTGGGAACTCTGGAGGAGCTGCTGAGATCCACGGCTCAGGTGGGAGAATCCGTCGACAGGACAGCTATTAGTCGTGCACTCCACGAATCGGGCCTTTATGGAAGAGTGGCCATTGTTGAAGTCCTGTCTGCAGTTTGCCACAGGCCATGTGGGAAACACAGCAAACATGTGGAGGAAGGTGCTCTGGTCGCATGAGACCAAAATTGAAAAGTTTTTGGCCTAAATGCAAAACGCTATGTGTGGCGGAAAACTAACACCGCACATCACCCTGAACACGCCATCCCCACTGTGAAACATGGTGGTGGCAGCATCATGCTGTGGGGATGCTTTTCTTCAGCAGGGACAGGGTAAGCCGGTCAGAGTTGATGGGGAGATGGATGGAGCCAAATACAGGGCAATCTTAGAAGAAAACCTGTTAAGAGTCTGCAAAAGACTTGAGACAGGGGAGAAGGTTCACTTTCCAGCAGGCCAACGACCCTAAAAACACAGCCAGAACTACAAAGGAACGGTTTAGATCAAAGCATATTCATGTGTTAGAATCGCCCAGTCATAGTCCAGACCTAAATCCAATTGAGAATCTCTGGCAAGACTTTGAAATTGCTGTTCACACAGATGCTCTCCATCCAATCTGACAGTGCTTGAGCTATTTTGCAAAGAAGAATGGGCAAAAATGTCCGTCTCTAGATGTGCAAAGCTGGTAGAGAACTACCCCGAAGTACTTGCAGCTGTAATTGCAGCGAAAGGTGGTTCTACAAAGTATTGACTCAGGGGGGGGCTGAATACTTTTGCACGCCACACTTTTCAGTTTTTTATTTGTAAAAAAAAAAAAAAAATTGAAAACCATGTATCATTTTCCTTCCACTTCACAATTATGCGCCACTTTGTGTTGCTCCATCACATAAAATCCCAATGAAATACATTTATGTTTGTTGTTGTAACGTGACAAAATGTGGAAAAGTTCAAGGGGTATGAATACTTTTGCACGCCACCGTATTTCGTAGCAGAAACAGAATCTGCACACAAGTAAGCACAGACAACTGAGAGAAAATATGAAGTGGTTTTCTTTCACATGTGCCGCTTGACATTTATTTTCACCTTGTTTATGGCAGGGATCAAAGATAGCCAAGTCATTATGAGAAAGTGGAGGTGGGCCGTCCTCCTTTGGGGATGGGACTCGTTCCTCTGCTACAGAGTCGAACAGGGAATCAAACTCCTCCTGGGACTCTTGTGATTGGTGTTTTCTCACTGGGGATGGCTCTGGTGACGGGACTGGAAGTAGCAACATAAAACCAAAAGGTAGAAACAAGTTTTAAGAGGACAACAAAGTGAAACATAGACTTGTGAAAATGCCTCTACCAGGAAATACCTATACCGCTGTTATTTAGCTCTGTATCGCTAAGCTCCTCTTGTTCCTCTTCTCTCGGGGAGCCTCCCATCTCGCTGTAAGCCTCTGCCGCGACCTCCGGTTCTCCCACTTCCAATCCGACGTTGGTTCCCAGGTCTTGGGGTAAGGTGGGCGCCTCCCTCCCTTCCTCCTCCTCTGCAGGTTCACAGTCTGAGGCCCTGCGCTTGGGAAGGGGGATGAGCGGGGGAGGAAGAGTCCCCTCAGAGGAGCTCGGCGTTGGATCCAGAGGCCTTGTGACCTCACCACCCTAAGAAAAAAAAAAAAAGAGGAAGAGGTGGCCAGTTAAAGGCAGGAAATGTAGAAACAGAGCGGTAACAGGGGTAACCTGCTGTGCATGACTCTGATAGTCCCACCACGCCACACACTAGGATACCAATATTACACCTTTGTATATGCAATGTATGAGTACGAAGGTGTAATGACATGGCACCTTTGCTTACCCACAGTGTGTAAAGGACTAGACAGAGGACAGATTGTGTTGTGATGTCGAGGGTGAGCGGAGGATTAGAGATTGTGGATTCAAATGAATTCATTGTGTTTTTTGTTTTCTTTACTTGAGTGTGTCTTACTCTGAAGAAGTCCTTGAGCTGTGGGCTGTTGTAGAGTGCCGGTATGCTGGTCGTAAACAGAAGCATGGCCTCTGTGGCTGTCCTCCTCTCTTCAATCACAGCTTCGTCAAACCTCCCTGAAACCCAAAAAGGACAGTTTTCATAACCAATGAAATGAAACAGAAAAAAAAAAAAAACAGAAATCGCTTGTTATTTTTCAGGCATCGGTGACTTCATTTTGAATCCAGCGTACCAAAGACTTGAGCGCGGGGAAACGGTGGAAACTCCTCCTCTCTTCTGAACAGGTTCTTGTGCGTGTAGGCCAACTCTCCGTGGAGCTTCTTCAACTCCGAGAACCTCCTCCACACGACCACCTCCTTCACGTCTTCGGGGTGACGCTTGGACACAAACTGCACGCCAAACAAAGACACAAAGATTATTTCACTAACTGCATGTTTAACAGTAGACGCAGAGTGCAGCCACGCTTAACACCCCCGGGACGTGATGTTTGACACAGATCGACATGGGAAGATGGGAATCGACAATCTGTGTTTCAGATACTTTAACGGATCAAGGAGCATGTGAATATATTTGTCTGTAAACACAACATAACATTGTTTCATATATAAAAAAATTTGCACGGTCTTGCTCCTCCTCCTCCTTTGAAGGACTTTATAAAAGCTGAAGTCCGCCAGTGGGATCGGCACCGCAGGGCCACAGCCCGAGGAGACTGTGAGGTCCCACACAGACGCACTACATTCGGACGAACTGTTCAGTCAAAGGAACTAAATATTGGAATATTCTCCCACTCACAAACACATGCAACCTTCAAAACACACCTGTAACAGTGGATAAAAGAAAACCAAAGTCTGTGACCACTTTTAACCTTTAACCTCGATTATTGTCTTGTGTCACTCGTGCCTTTGTATGTGTATTTCTCTGTTACCTGCCTATAGGGACAACAGGTGGAAAACTAGCACTTCTGCTGTAATCTGGCATTTTTACAGCTGTTCATTAATATGCACTGTCCCTAACAAATACATAAATAAATAAATAAATAAGCAGGGGATATGCAGACTTAAGGTTTAAGGAGGTGTGATTTCCAGGGGATTATGCATGCATGCCAGGAAAGACCACGAGATACTAGTCTGGTCATGGGGGGTGCTGGAGCTCAGGAACTGAATCACAAGTTCTCTCTGCTTCACTTAAGTTTTCATGATGCGCCATTGAACTACATAAAAGGTCCCATTGTCTTTTTATCTCTTGCTGTCCAAACCAGCTGCATCAGAAAATGCAGGAACTTTCTGTGCAAATGTCTCAGCTTCAAACAAACACGGCTACTTTTGATCGAGGCTACCACCTTAGGAGCTAATTACATTTAAAGTAAACATTCTCATTACACAGGTTTGTATTACTGCTGCAGAAAGATGAGAGTGTAAACCAACCCTTGCTGACACTTTGTACTCGGTGTGTCCTTTCTCGTGTGTGCGTGGCTCGGTAACGCTGAAAAAACGGTAATATTCATCTTTGGGTTTTCGGGACATATCCGCTCTTGACAACAACAAAACAACAGAACAGCACAAAACAAGAGCTGTCAAGTATGTAGTGGTTCTGTTGTGATTCCTCTGGTCCCTCCTCTACGCGGACTTCCTGGTTTGTGACGTTTGCAAATGCGTGATTGCGTATGTGTAAGCGTGACGTTCAACGTTAAAATAGCCGACTGAATTTTCTCTAAATTGTTCTTTTTCTTCAATTTCTTTAATTTAATTTAAAACATTTTTTTAATTTAATTTATAATTTTTTTTCTTTAATTTCTCTAAATTGTTTTTTTCTTTAATTCCTTCAATTTAATAAAAAAAAAAAAATACTTACATTTTTTTTTCTTTAATTTCTTTAATTGTTCTTTTTCTTTTTCTTTCTTTTTCTCTAAATTGTTCTGATTCTCAGACTCAGAAACAATGCATTAGTTTTAGCCTATTTTGTGATTTCTACATAGACTGGTGGAATTATATTTAGAAAAACATCTTGTTTACTAATTTATACGCATATAATGACGTTGCAGTAGTTAAAAATCTCAATTTGGCTACTAACATATAAAAAAGTCAAACCGAATATTTACATTTGCACTTGACTTTTTATCCTTTTATCCTAACTTTAAAATTAAATTGTATTTTTATTCACTAATAAAGCCATACCCATTATGAGCAACAATCTGACATGCCACTTTCAATTCTCTATCCCATTTCAGTTTATTTTCTTTCCTCTGCTGGATTATAAAACCAACCCTGGTATCTTTATCTCCGACAAAGGGAGCACTGGCACTTTTTCTGACAGTAAGAAAGACACGGGGAGACAAACAGCCTGAAAAATTCACCACATCAGAAAAGTTGTCTGCAAACTGTTGTTATTCTGAAATCCTTATGAAGTGAAGATGGACACTTTGCATACCAAGAAATCATAGTTACTTTATAATACCATGGTTCTTTGCATCATGCATTTTGCACAAGTATACATCATTACAAACAATATAAGGCAGGTTTGGCATGATGCATTCAAATAAGAACTGGACAACTCCTGTAGTACTTATCCAGGAGGTGTGAGAACATAACTTAAATATTCCTGAAATAAACAGCATGTGCAACAATTACAAGAACTATGAAATGAAATACAAGTGCTATGTTTCAGCAAAGAGATTTTATTTTAAATATGTAGTGCCTATTGAATAAAGCTAAGAACCATACATATTATATCTGACCAAATTGTAGATTAGAGTGATAAAATGTGTGGCCTAATTATAGTTTTGTGTGTGAAGTTTTTGTTAAATTGTAAGGACTATTGGAATACTCCAGAGGGCAGTAAAGGCTCATTTGCACAGTGTTATCAACTGTAGTGAGAAGGGAGTTTTCCAAAGACACAAATGTCTGTTTCATAGTTTTTTGAATGATAAAAAAGGTTTCTCTGTAAAGTGTCCATCAGAAGTAAATAATCTCATTCATACACATTCATAAGGAGCGATAGCAACTTGGGGTTAAGTGTCTTGCCCAAGGACACGTCGAACATGTAAATTAATTTTTTGTTCATGCTACCTTTCTGATATAACAAATATAAATCGACAAACATGATAGTATTTCAAATCAAAGATGCTAACATTAAGTATTAAGCCTAACCCATTTGACACCATACAAAAACGAGAGCAGCCGCAAACTTTACTGTAAAAGGAAGTTGATGATGATGCAACGATCCTTTCCCGCCTCTTTACCAAAATGCTGTTTTCCAGCTGACCTGTATTACATGAACACTATGATTTAAACGACGCCTTTAACTCGTCTGTATCTAAGGTAGTAAAACGACAAGATGGCTTTGTCAAAAGATTCTGAAAGCCTCGAGAGAAAAGAGAGTTAACGTGTGCTGTGGCTCAAAGGTCAGGGTGTTACTCATCACATGCGGCGGGCTGCTTTCTTTTCTGGTAATTAGCTGTTAAATTGAAAGGAAAATGTGTCCGGACACAAATGAGGTAAATGTTTAATTTGAGGTAAAGGTGAATGACTGACTGACGTGTTCACCGCAAACTTCCAGACTGTCACCAGAATATGCTTTTACCATTGAGCTACTGTTCTGGATAGTATAGATTATGTAGATGCAGAGTACATATGTCTGACATTGTGTTCAAAATAGCAGAGGATGGTTTCGATCCATCGACCTCTGGGTTATGGGCCCAGCACGCTTCCGCTGCGCCACTCTGCTGTCTTTCACCATGCGAGCTGAGCTGTTTGAAATTCTGCTCGCAGAAAAGTCTCACGTAACAGCCATTGTTTCCTGCTGAGAGAAAGAGGTGCTGCTAAGGGGGGGGGGAGAAAGGGGACGCTGAGGGGAGAGAGAGGGTTGCAAAGAGCATTACAACACTGCCTGTAAGAGTCAGCGCTGTCTACTGTGTGATATCAGCCAACGTGTGATGCTGATGCCTGTTTGATTCTGTCATATTTGTTTACATTTCTGTGATGTCTGAATGCTAACGTGTAAGACTAAATAGTATTTGCTTTGTCCATACCAGCTCTCCATTCATGCAAGCAAAGAGTTGGAGAGGGAGGCCTTCCACACTGAACAGTCCGTCCTTTGTGTGTGTGTGTGTGTGTGGGAGAAAACCAGGCCACATATTATCATCAGAGAGACAGAGAGGAACAAAGACACGCAACAAAAGACTTACACGACTTACTCTACGGACATCGATTCAGATGGGGGACGAGGGATAGAGAGCGGGGAAACGTTAAATGAATAATTGTTACGACAAAGAGATCGTAAAGCAGAAACACTACACAACATGACAAAGTCCCTTTGAAGTGTAATTAACCTGTCCCCTCACAACTCTCTCTCTCAGTGAATCATTCTCTACATATCAGTGCAATGTTATCAATGGATTAGTCTTTCCTCCAACCTTTCTAACCTTTCTAGTAATCCAGGAAACATACTGTATATGTGGTATTGACTTCCCATTTTCAGGAAAGAATGGTTCAAAGCTGGTGGAATCAACTGAGGAACACACAGGCTAAAACATTTTTATTTATTTATTTTTTTTAAGACTGAATTCTTTTTACACGACATGAAAGCGCTGTTTCCCTGAACTTCACCGCCTGAACGCTCTGAACTTTCGCAGTGAGCCTGAAACAATGAGATAAAAGCGCAAGACCTCAGCCAAACTGGTCTGAACTGGTCTAGGTCTGCTCTGCTGTTTCTTTTTTCTTTTTTTCTTTTTTTTCCCCAAAGCTCACGCTGTCTGGCAAAATAAACTCTCCTCAGAGGGATCAGACAAGGATTTAAAGTGAGGCCCTGTTGCATGTGCATTCATGTGAATGCCCCTTATGGGTGTCTGAGGAGGGGTTTTTGTGCAGCCAGTAAATATGTTGTGTTAACAATGCTGTATCTGTCTTCATCATTAATCAATCTATAGGTCGTCAATACATTTTAGTTGTAGTTCCATATGCAACACTTGTTGCTGTTTAAATTGGTGACATTAGAAAGAGTCTTTGTCTTTAGCAGTCTTACTAATAGTCCTGGTCTGTTGATCGTCCTGAGAAAACAGGCAAAACTATGCTGCAACTTTGCCCTCCTTTCCCAGCTCTCTCTCTTTCTGTCTACCTCTCCCTTCCCTTGTTTCGGTGTGTATAAGTCTGTTTGAGGACAACAGATGGGTGAAATGATACAGACCCCCTCATCAAGTGCTAAATGCAACAAAAAAAAAACATATTTTTTGCAAAATAGCAAGTCTTGGAGTTCATTTTTTCATCTGCATCTTCTATGGGCTTGTTAGCTCCCTTGTTGGTGACTGATATGAGAACAATTGTTCAGTTGCTTCAGATTGTTTTTGCGTTCTTGTAATTGGAGATTTGGGAGCCTCGGACCAACTCGTGTGGGACAACATGTGAGCGGCGTCTGGGAGAGACACAGGCACTGCCGTACCAAAGTGCTATGTTTACATTTACACCAAAGGCCTCGCTGCAGTGCATTCCACATTTTGCTGAGCCCTCAACTCAAAAACATGTTTACTCATCCCTGCCCCCTCCCCCTGTGTGTGTGTGTGTGTGTGTGTCTCTCCTTTCCTGTTTCTTCAGGCTCCTCCTTTATGAGCCGCTCCTCCTTACTGTATACTATGGTTTCCCGAGTGAGCCATTCATCTGCCTCTTCCTTTTCCTTGTTTTTCCCCCATATGTCCCCGTAACTCGCATCAGTGTCTCCCAATACATGTTCCCTAAATTGTCTGCAGGGAATCAGAATAGTTGGGAAACATGGGAGTGAATGATGAATGACAGAAATAATTGCCTCCCGATGTTACTTCCTGGTTGTACAGCACAACATGTTCGGAACAGCCAGCAGTCAACAACTCTGTTACACCCTGACGCAGCCAAACTCTCAGGTGATCAGCAGGCCGGGGTAAAAACAGAGACAGATGGTGTGTGTTAGAGTTTGTCCTGGAGTGTGATAGATTGTGTACTGTTGAGTGTCATTGGAGTTTGTTTTAAAGGGGGGGGGGGGAAACGTCCAAATAACTTATATTTTGATGTTCATCAGAGGAAGATTTATAAGTTTCTAGTTCTGTGTTTCAGCGGCACAAACATTGGAAATATGTTGCTACACTTTCCTAAACCTAAAGCCCAATTGTGTGTGTTAGATCAGGGGTTCCCAAACTTTTAAACTTGCCATCGCCAAAATAAGCGTGCCAGAGACTGGGGGACCCTCACTGTCCCTGAAGGGGGGGGGGGGGGGGGGGGGTTAGGCATATATCCACAAAAACTTGAAGAACACAACAGCCTAAAAAACATCAAACCGATTCATTGTAAGGTGGACTAGAAGCAGAATAGAAGTAACTTCCATGTATAGAGTTTAGCACTGGGTGGACATACACAGCTTCATAAATAGACACACAGGTGTGTTCATCTTTATGTGTGAAGAGCAGCAGAAACCTACAGTTTGCTGTCATGTGCAAACATTTGAAGTATTTATACACATGTATTTTAATTCCGCTTAAGTTTTGATTTGAAATTGAACATTTTTTTCTTTCTTTTTTTTTACATTTATGGGTAAAATGTACTATTTTATACCATTACGATTTTGGTTAGGCAACTCGTGACCCCATTTCTTGGGGACTCTCGGTCGCCACTTTGAGAAGCACAGTGTTACTTAACGGGGTTATTAGACTACGGGTTATAATATATCAGATCTACAAATAGACACACCCCAGCCAAATGAACCCCCACTTAACCCAGATTTAGATATAGACATGCTTGTATCCTGAGACATATTGAGAGTGTCTACTCATCTGAACGGTGGGGACGAGTGAATTCAGGATCCATAAACCTGACTTCTCTGTATTAACATTCCTGGAAAAATCCTATTTTATTTGGCTTTTCATTCAAACGTTTTCAGGAAGTTATGGAAAATGAAATCACATTCCAGCTTTCAGGGGATTAAACATTTAGATGCACAAAACAAGCACGCACATGTGCAAAGGAAAAGTTGGGGGGTGGGTGCAGGAGCTAACAAAGATAAGAACAAAACAGCAATGATATCAGTCACATGATCAAGTAATTGTTCAATCATCATCAATCACTGAGCATATGATTCCTTTCTCTGCTAACAAGTCAATCCAATCACAATTCTTTTCAATGCAAATGCACAATTTCAACACTTCAACACAAAAAAAAATCCCCATTTCAAAATGTACAGGCGGTAAATTTCACATATGAGAATTCATTTCTTATAAAAAAGCCACCAAATCCTCATTCTCTAAATCTTTGTTGTAATAATCACTAAGAATATCTTCTGCAGACCTCACTGTAACGTGTTTCAGAATGAACTAAAACGTACCACAGTATTTTATGAACATGTGAGAGAAGCATGGTAACACTATGAAGGTCAACAACAGCTGGGGAGAGCGCAACACAGACGAGGAGGACGTGGGTTTTTTGGATGATCTGAACAGAAATATTCTCTCGATCACGTTACACATTATTACATCATATTCATTTTAAGTACATTTATTCAATAGTCCTTTGCAACCTGACACTTTTTAAGCCACCAGAGCCACACAAAGAGAAAAGTGTATTCTCTTGGGTTTTCATTTCTTGATATCTTATACCATAGGTTCCATTGGATCGTCTTCCTTGGTGGCTTTGCTTTGTTCTAAACTCCCATTTAAACAACCCATTACAGCTTTTACCTAAAAACCAATCCTTTTAATCCTTCCTGCCAGAAGACTTATGAAGATACTATCCAAATGGAAGGACTCTGTCCCAACGTTTGGGCAATGAATAAGAGAGGTTATGTATTTTATCCACCTGAAATCAAACACGCTGTAAGAAACATGCTTCTTCTTTTTTGAAGTTGCTTATTTATTTGTCTGATCAATGTTCTCGTTATTGTCCTTCTTTAAGCTTACTGGCGACCCAATGCTCAGGGAATATGGGATTGGACAGTTGTTCCCTTTGACTGTCCTGTGTTGTAGCTGTTGTTGATAAGGTTTGGTGCCATATTTGAAAAAAATTAAAAAAATAAATTCAGACATGAGAGAAAATCCAAAATCTGTATGTAACCACAATTCAATCTAGATGGGATTTTTTTTTTTTTTACATGTATTTGTATGGAAATGATAATCAAATGAATGGATTAAAAGAAATACTGAGAGTGTGAAGGAAGTAAGTTAACCGGATCAATGAAGAACAGAGTGGCCATCAACTGTCTCAAACATCTCAGAAGGTTAAAAGACCCGACCAGGAGCCTAGATAGATAAGCAATCCATCCATCAATCAACAGGTCATCAAGATGCTTCATGCAACTGACTGAATTATCTTAGAAATGTTTACATAACCAAACCCAATGTTTAAGATGATAATATTTTAATAAAAAAAAAAAAAACGTGTAATCTATGCAATATATTTTCATTTGATTCCAGTTTATTAACTTTCAACATGAAAACTTGTGAGAACAACCTTCTATCCTCTATGTTGTTTTCTTTGGCCTCCATTCTTAAGCCTTAAAAAAAAAAAAAGAAAACACAGGTGAGCGCCTTGGGCAAAATAATTCAGAAGTAGGCCTCCTGCATTTCTTATTTCTTGCACAAAACTGGGGCAAAGGATCAAACTGTCTACAGTCAGACACAATGAACAGCAGCTCTACTTGACTATGGGTTGCACAAGCTTCAGTCATTCTTACATCAATTAGTGGTTTTTATAGAACACGATTTTAGTCCAAGGAGGTTTTATGGTGTAATAATCTGAATCTGTGGTATTAACAGTGTTGCTTTGGAGCATGGATCTAATGTTAGATTGCTTCTAGGAAGGCAGAGAGAAGGGCAGAGAGGGAGGGGGTGAGAAAGACAGTCCCCTTGTAGGCGGGGAAACGTAGAGAATTACAAATACAGACTCAGCCTGTAACTAGATTAGTAGACTCCAAGGGATAACCGAGCGACGAGACAAAGACTAACACGGACGGACCATATATTGTTTTTTTTAAACAGGTAATGTCGGTTTTACTTCTTTAAACGTGTTGCTACAAAAGTAATCACACTGTGAAAGTGACTGAAACTGAATTATAGAGTGATGAGTGATGAATGGAAAGTCGGATACGGAGTTTCTTAACGCCTCGTGTCGCTTACAAGAGGATGACGTAGCAACTGGTTTTATTTCATCATCTTCACTGGAGACAAATTACAAGATAACAAAAATCATTTGGGGATGTTATTGTTTTTTTTTTTTGTTAAATGAGTTCGGTTTATATTTCCGCTGAGTTTCGTTCAAATGGATATGTATAAGTTGATGAACCAGAATAAATAAAGCAGCGTTAAACGAAATAGACTTCCGGTAGTGTTAACCTTTTTAGATATAAAACATATTTTATTATCGAATAAATAGTTAGGCTAAATGGCTTGACATGAAGCAAGCTTTCAGGAGTCTGGCTATTGTTTTCCAAAAGGGAGGAGCTGCAACAGGTGTGACCGGAAGTTTTTAGAAACCCCACCCATTCGAGTATTTGTTCCCTTTTCCCCCCTCTCTCTTATAGTGGATATGTTTGATCACATGGCCTTGTATTTCAAGCTCAACAAAACTTTTTATTTGCAAAAAAAAAAAAAAAAAAGTGTGTGTGTGTGTGTTCAGGATCCTCATTTTCTGCCTTGGCTAGTACTAACTTATCTTGACCTTCTTATTTCTCTCTAACAACCTCAGATCTCACCATGAGTAAAGACACAGAGATCGACTTGAAGGAAGTGGAGCTCAATGAGCTGGACCCCGAGAAGCAGCCCATGACCGGCGACGGCCAGGCTGCGGCTGCGGAGAAAAATGGAACCGTCAAGGTGAAGGTCCCCGAGGAGGAGGTGACGTTCACCGGCCTGTCCAAAGATCAGCTGATGAAGGTTGCTGGCACTCCAGGGTAAGACTGAGGACCCGTGTTTCTGTAAACTATCAAAAATACCAGTTCTGTGGGCATTGTAACACCTTTTTTTTTTTTTCCCCAATCGTATGTCTTCGTGTTTAGATGGGTGAGAACCCGTTGGGTGCTTCTTGTCCTGTTTTGGCTCGGCTGGGTGGGAATGTTGGCCGGAGCTATTGTGATCATCGTCCAGGCCCCCCGCTGCAAACCCATCCCAGCGATGAACTGGTGGAATGAAGGACCTCTGTACCAGATCTCTGATGTTGAGGCTTTCTCTGAGGGACTTGAAGGTAGAGTAGTTTAGTAAACATATATATTTTATTGAGAATCTTGCATGTTTGTTCTCTTTTTTTTTTTTTTAATTCTTATGTGAAGCGTGGCGTCTTTTTCTTGATCATTGCCTGTTGTTGTTTTTTTTTTTTTGTCTGTTCATTGCTAATTCTGCTATTACCAAAAAAAAAAGGGCTTTTAGATTATCCTGACTAAGCCTTCGTTTTGTGACTCCCTCTTATTCACAAAGCCTAAGTCTTGTGACAAGGTCTTTGGTTTCCTTCGTTCTGCATGGCCTGCGTCAACTGCACGGGGACCAGACTGCTGACGAGGCTGACAACGTGTTGCTCAAGGTCTAAAGGACATAAAAAGCCTACGAGTCATGTCTTTCATATCTCTCATATTCAGATCTGAGCTAAAGGTGGAGTGACCTAGTACATTCTCTGGTAGTGTGCTCGTATGTCTGTATTTTTAGACCTGGTTTTAAAATGACATCACTATTTTTAGGCTTTTGCCCCCCCCCCCCCCCCCCCCCCCCCCCGACATTCTACCGCTCTAAGAAGGCAGACGATACACATTTTATTTCAGTTTTTTTTGTTTCACAAGTTTTGAGAAGGCAGAAGGCAGTGAACAAAGTGCTGCAGTGTTTCAATGAGCGTAACCAGGGAGAACTCGGGTTTCAAACCGGCTTTTGGCAGAATTCCAACAACCGCACGTGACCTGGTGGTTCACATGCTCCTGCCTGAGTCTCTTCCTACCTCAAAGAGCAGCTTTTTTTTTTTTTTTTTTACATGGCTCTTCTTCAAAATGTCACTCTGTTGCATTTTTGCCCTTCTTCCTAACCCTGTGCCCTTGCTACCTTTCACACGCCAACTCTCTGTTGTCTCTTACCCCCCCCCCCCAATGTGAAATTTTGCTCTGACACAACAAGTAACCCCTCCCTCCCTGCCCTTTTTTTATTCATCCCTAGGCATCGAAGGGAAGTTGGATGAGATAAATCAGCTGAAGGTGAAAGGTCTGGTTCTTGGCCCCTTCCACACTGTCCAGAAGGACAATCCACTAACGCTAACTCTTGACCACATTGAGACGGCTGGTACAGTGGACGACCTGAAAGTTGTGCTGGAGAAGGCCCACAAGAAGGGTGGGTAGTCGAGACAAATCTGTTATTTTGGTGTACTCCTCATTTTCATGATAAATTCATTTGGGACTACTCGAGGCTAAACGTCTTGCGAAAACTTTTTTTTTTAAATTTTCATTTACTTTTTCTCGTAGGTATTTCTGTGGTGCTTGATCTGACTCCGAACTACAAAGGAAAGGATTCATGGTTCAGCGCTTCCAGTGCTGACAGTGAAGTAATCGACAAAGTCAAGGTAGGTCTCACAGACGCGAGGAATCGTGTCTCTAAATTTTTGAATAATAGTCTCAATTCATAGAACTTTTTTTTTTTTTTTTTTTGGGGGGGTGTGTTGAAGCTAAAGTGCTCATGTTGTCTTCCAGGCTGCAGCAGAGTACTGGTTCAGTTTGGGCGTCGACGGCATCAAGATATCCGAACTCTCTGTGGCGTCGAAATCTGTTGATTGGTCCAAGCTGAAGGAAACCGTCATAGGCAACCGCACTGAAGACGACACCAAGAAAAAGTAACTAGGCTTGTCTGTTTTTCTTTTGCTCTTGTTTGAGATGATCCCTGCAGGAAAGAGACTTTTTAATGATAAGCCTTCTGGAGAAATATAACCTTTAAAGTTTAAAACTACCGTAAAGCAGAACCAATGATTGTCAGTGATATTTTTTATTTGAACAGTTGCAAACGTTTGAGAAAGTTATTTTCAAAGCAGCACTTAAACGTCAGCAGACAGAGCTCCACGACAGACGGTTGAGATTTAAAACATTCCTGTGCTGCAGGGGACTGTGGGTGGGTGGGAGTCGGGGGGGGAGAAACCCATCAAAGTGCTTTCACAGTCAGTGGCATTTTACGCTCGTTTGTGTTAAAGCGACACCTTGTGGGCGACTAGAATCAGAACTACTTCATCGAGAATGACTTAAAAACTGACTCTAATTTCACATGTCAAAGCCAGGGGTTTTTTAAAATTGTTGATTGTTGCAGCAAAAGCCTTAACTTTTTTTTTTAAATCAATTTTTAACACCTTGTTGTGCAATTTACTGATCCCCCGTATGCATTTGTTCTAAAACATTGTTTTTTTTGCCGCTTTCTCTCACCCTCAGGGCTCTGATAGGTGTGGCTCAAGACATTTCAGCTGGAGAATTGTCTGTGCTCATCAACACCACTGGTGCAGATCTCGTCCTGTCCAACCTGCTGAGCCAAAAAAATGGAGGTAGGCTGGTGTGCCTCAGTTTACTGCATATGCACTCTGAACTGAGTGTTACTGATTTTTGTATTTTTTACCTGTATATCATAATATCTTAGACGGTTGTAATTGCTGGTGGTAATTTTAAATATAAAATGTACAGGTAAGGAGCGCATCCAGGCCATGGACGTCCTCAATTCTCAGCAGAGAAGTCTGGGCTGGGGTTTAGGCGCTGCCACGAAGGACCAGCTCTCCAAAACGACGGTCATGTTCCGTCTCTACCAACTCCTGCTGTTGACCATGCCTGGCACCCCGGTGTTTACCTACGGAGATGAGATTGGCCTTTCTGCACAGGTAAGCTCAAAGCACAGCGCGACTGTGTTCAAATGTTTCAGTGACCCCGCGAAGTGTTTTGTTCATTTACAATGTTCCCCTTCTTGCTTCCTTACCAGGGTGCGGGGTCTCCTAAGATGGTTTGGGGCATCGAGAAGGAACCTGCTGAAGGAGCTGCTGTCAATGAGACTACAGAGGTAAGAGTGTGTTCATAGTAAATGTCAACATTTTTTTTTTACTACTGTTATTCATTTGCTTTCAGTGTCCTAAAAAATGTCTGTGATTCTCACCCAGGGTGAGCGAAAAGAACGTATAGCTGTGAAGAAGTGGTTCAAAACACTTAGCGAGCTGCGAGGCAAAGAGCGCTCACTCCTCCATGGCGACTACTACTCTCTCTACTCCTCCAACTCCTCCCTCGCCTTCCTGCGCCTGTGGGACCAGAGCGATAGATACATAACCGCTGTTAACTGGGGCTCAAATCCTGAGAAGCTCACACTCACACTCAAGCCTACAGGTAAGTTCATCGTTGGAAATGAGTATCTCATAACCTGCTTTTAAAGACTTTTTTTTTTCTAACATTGAGATCTTTGTTCCTGCAGAAGGAGTAGAGTTGCCAGAGACAGCCACGGTGAGGCTGTCATCTCATCCAACTCTGGAGGCGGAGTCTATCGTCAGGCTGGACGACATCACTCTAGAGTCAGGACAAGGTGTCATGCTGCAGTTCCCCTATTCAGCCTAAGGATGGCGCCAAAATTATAGTAGAGCTACCTTGAAATAAGAGTTGTTTTAAAAAAAAAAAAAAGAATCTGGAGGTAGTCCTAATCCCTAGAAGTAAGATGAGAAATGAAACAGGACGATTCTTTTTAGTGCAAGAAGCGGGACTCTTTATCAGTTTATTTGGTCAGAACTGAATGTGGTGTAAGGAAATCTGCCATTAAGAACTTGAATTCTTTTTGAAACATTTGAAACTTACAATTGTAAAACTTTTTTTTCTCTCTCTCTCTCTCTCTCTCTCTGGGAAATGTGCAGCCACCTCAGATGTGCACTCATCAATTGAGCCTTTTTTTTTTATTTTCTTCTATTTAAGTTTTGACTCGGCACATTGTTAAAAAAATGTGACAGACATTCCATTCTTGTTCTGGGCATTCCTTTAGAAGTTATTCTGAGGGTGTTTTTTTTTTATTGAATTTTTAAAGTAATTTGTCGTTTTAATGTATTTTTATTGGCTGTTTCTCTCTTTGCCACAAAGGAAAACAAGTCCACGAGTAAGTGTGTGTCGACTTGGTTTAAAGTTTTAAGAGTGCTCCTGGATAAAGTCTTGTCTTGTGAACTGAAAGGAATAAACAAAAAAAAAAGTTCTGTACCAACTCCTGCGTGTTTGTCATGTTCTTATTCTTACGGTGTGTTTGATGTCGAGCGAGCTCTTTGTGCTTAAGATCATATCACAGGAGAAGTTGACTATATTCAGTGTGTACAGGTGTGTGTGTGTAAGTGTGTCACAGATGTTCACAGAGGAAGCACATCTCAATACCCTCCTCAGATGGGCTTCATCGGCTCATGCGTGATTCTAAAAATACGCTGCACATACCGTAAGAGTCTCACTTACTGGGTCAGACACCGACTACTGTAAAGAAACATAATCCCCTAACATAAATCCAAAATGGCAGGGAATTTATTTTCAAATTTAAACACGTGTCAGAATATCTCTTTGTGTCTAACGGTTGCTTTACACATGAATATATAAAACATTCATTCAGACACTTTATGAGAAATATTAAAATCCTAACATTACGTCCTTTAATTTATCGCTCTTAGACACTTGCTATAGTGGAGGGTTTGCTTCATATTCAGCTGCCATATTCAGACTGAAGCGTTGCATACAAGAGGATTTGCTTTCCATACAGACATTTTAATGTAAGTTATATTTTGGCCTTCTTAATAGACAGGACGGCTGAAGAGAGACAGGAAATGTTGGGAGGAGCGAGCGGGGGATGACATACAGCAAAGGTCCGAGGTCGGATTCGAACCCACGGCCGCTGCGATGAGGGCTATAGCCTCCGTTTAGCCTCCGCGCCCTTTCATACTAAAATTTTATGTAAAAAAAAAAAAGCCATTAAAGAGTTTTTTTTTTCTAAACATGGACACTATATTTTCTGCTTTGTTTTAAATATGAACATGTTCATTACGAATGGCACAGCTTGAGAAAGAGAGAAGGAATTTACTGTAAACCATCACAGCTCACTAATGCAAACACAAACAATTCCTTCAGGATTAATACAATTATATCTTGTGGTATATCTTGTGTCACTTCACTTACTGTCTTGACACTGAACAACGTTTACTTTCACACAACCAGAGGAAGAACTGCACTTACGGGCACGTTTCATTTGTCTTACTTCAAAGGTGCTCGAACGTTTTTTTTTCAGAGAGAGCACGATGTCACCTGTCAGCTAGTTTAAATGATATTTTCACCTACATGACGATCTGGGTCTGCTATCACTGCTATCTGTCTGCTATCACTGCAAGATAAAACATGTGAATCGGAACATTCTCGCTCCTCTTTCTTAAAAGATTTCATGACCTGTTAGATGCATCGTGTCATCCCTGAAAGGGGCCAAACCCGCAAGCTGGAAGGCACTTAACGCCTTGAAAAATATCTCAAGTATAGGAATTAGCTCTGACATTAAAAAGCTGCTAAAACATAAAGGTGTGAGGAATTAAAGTTCTAAATGCAACAAAGAGCCACTGTCAAAGAGGCTGTACTTTGTGATGTTGTAACTTTGTAGTAATTAAGTGTTAATTTATCATGTTTTGAAAAGTGAGTGTTGATGTTTTAAATAATAACTTCTGGTTTTGAAAGTGTTGTACTTAAAGATAATAGTTATTAATCCTTAATGGTGTCCTCTCATCTCTTTAGTTGGGAGAATGTTTCACTTCATGCTAAATCAAACACAATTTACACCCAACAAACTAAAAATGACGTTACTAACTACCCTGGAAATTGGAAATTTTTAAATTGCACGCTGAAATAGATTACTCAGAATCATCTTAGTGTCAAAAATGTTAGTTTCTGACATGTGTCACTGAATACTGTAGGTAAAGAAATGATCTTACAACGTGTGATTTCATTCAAAATGTCATATAAAAACCATCCTTCAGATTAAAAAAAAAGTCAGACAGTTACAGCAGAAAGTGAGGAAAATTCTCAGCAGAGTTTCAGGGTCTTGTGACAATACAGGGCCGCCGTGTCTCTGTGGTATCAGAGGGGAGGTTTGAAGTCGATGATACCGGGAATCAGAGCCCGTCACAGCACCTCTCTGCTCACCCCCACGCCGCAGCGAAACCCAGCCACGGTCTCACCCACTGTCATGTACACTCATGACTGACTCTCAGTCTGACTCTGACAGGCACACATACACCTTGTACATCATCTTGACATGAAGCTACATGACCTTTCATTAACTTCCAAAAAGCACTGTAGAAAATGAGGGGATGTTTTACACTGAAATACAACACTGTACGTTATCCACACGCATCTGTCCCTCTGAGAAGTCTGTTTTTCTTAACACCTTCAAGATTTTGTTCTGCAAAAATAATAAAGAGAGAAATTCCACTCAAGAGTCAAGTGCTAATTGAGATCCAATTTATTCCTGGATACAACATAGACCAAATAGCTCGCCTGGCCAGAGTCCTTACTAAGACCAAGAAGGTGGATCACATCGCTCCAGTTCTGAGGTCTTGACGCTCGCTCCCTGTCCGTCAGAGAATAGATTTTAAATACTTCTGTTGGTCTATAAAGGACTGAATAAATTTAGATTTTTTCTGATTAACTATGAACCATCAAGAACAATCAGGTCGACCTGGACCGGTCTGCTTCTTGTCCCCCAGAGTCAGAACTAAACAGGGAGAAGCAGCGTTCAGTTTCTATGCTCTGTATATCTGGAACAGACTCCCAGAATACTGCAGGTCTGCTGAAACTCTCACTTCTTTTAAATTACGGTTGAAGACTCACCTGTTGATAGCTGCCGATTATTAAATGAAGTTATCTTACTAGATTACTTTAGGTTTTTTTTTTGCATTTATTTGATAGGATGGCGGATAGAGTAGGAAACCAGGGGGGGAGAGACAGAGAGACAGAGAGAGAGAGAGAGAGAGAGAGTGGGGAATGACATCCGGGAAAGTAGCCACAGGTCGGACTCAAACCCAGGCTGCCTGCTTGGAGGACTTTAGGACGTGACCTTATCACGAGACCATCTGTGCCACAAAGGAGGTTAAACCTAGCAGTACTCATTTTAACTGTGTAGAAGTGCACTGCAACTTTTATTTATTTTTTATTATATTAGAACTGCCTTATTTTATTTTAGCTTCTGTTTTTGCCATTTTTATTCAATCTTCTATTCCACTTGTAATTGTTTATTTAAAAAAATACCCTCTTTTTTTCGTGCTTCTCTTTCCATTTGTCGTGCTTCTTTTGATGACTTCTGTGAAGCACTCTGAATTGCACTGTGGCTGAAATGAGCTACATAAACACACGTTTGTTGCATTGCCTGAAATGTTGTGGTTCTGTTTTTCGTTTAAGGACGTCAAAAAGCCCGTAGGAGAGACTAACTTTTATCATCTGTTACTGTAGCTGTATAGGGCTGACTTAAACGGGCAAGTGTATTATGTTATTTTCATTATAAGTTTGTTTTCTCATCTTAAGCGTACTTCACTATCTTCATTATGCAACCAGTGAATACCATCTCCTTTGTACTATTTCAGTTATTTCAGAGACTAAAGCTTTGAACTTGTAAGTCACAGAGCTTCAGCAGAATGACATGTTTCAACTTAAATTCCTGCAAGAACAGTGGTGTCATTTTTTTACAATTAATGAATACAGGTACATCCTTTATTGCTAAAAACAAAAGTGTGCAGAATTTGATTGATTTAAAAAACCCTAAAAGAAATTGCAGGTTATTCAATTTCATTTTTAAAACATATTAAGCACTAATTGTTCCACGTAAAGCTACAACTAAATAGTTAACTTGGCTTTATCCTGTTTTTTTTTCCACTTAACAGCATTAGCCTGAAACATCTCTGTTTGTTAAATCAGTACGATACACTTCAAGCTTTGCTCTTATCTTCCCTTTTCTCAAACCCTCTCTCTCCTGTCTCTGATCTCTGTGTGTCCTGAAGTCATTCATACACCGAGCCTGCAGCTGACTCTTTCTCTATTAGCACACCTTGTTGCACAAACTAATCTCCCCAGAATGTAGCCGACGCAAAATCCTGTTTTCACAGGGAATGGATCATAGATCAATTTACAGACTGGAAACAAATTATAGCTATGAATGATATGTTAACACTTTACAATAAAGGTACACACATGTGCATAGTTACTGGGGAAGGGATGAAGAACAAATGAGAACTAACTACTCGTTAACCGTTGCTTTTCGGGCAGATAGTGAATAACTCCTCATCAGATTCTATTTGATGACTTTTAGAGAGTGAAGTGGGGCATCACACTGGGTAGTTACTGAATTTTATCGAATTAGTTTAATTCTTTTTTTTTTTTTTTTACCCTTAGTAAAGTGAGGCATCATAATGGATGCCCATTCTAACGGTTAACAAATGGTTAACCGGTCGTTAAGTCCCTTATGTTGCCATAGTAACCATGCAAAATTCTGTGTTCCTTATAGGATTCGTTCTCTGTTAAGTTGTCATCAGCTAATCTACAAAATGTGATGAGGAGTGACCCATCAACTTAATTTAACTTCTTGTTAGTTCCTCATCCGTTTCCTATGACTATGCAACATTTTGTGAACCACAGCCGTTAACTTATTATTAACTAGGAGTAAGTTGTTACCAGTTAAACTTCACTTTGAGGGCTTAGGTTTCAGGAAGTGTAACAGGTCTTAAATCAGAATCAGAATCAGAATCAGAATCAGAATCGGGGTTTATTGCCAAGTACATTTACACATGGAAAACAAGGAATTTGACTTGGTGTATTGGTGCGAAACAATTAACAAGGAAATAACGTAGAACTAGCAACTTAAATATAACAGTAAAAGAAGCTATTACAATATATAAAATAGAATTTAAAATATAATATAAGAGGTCTATATGACCCCTTGAAAGGTCTTCCTAATGTTTCATATTAGGAGGAGACTGAGCAGGGATGCACAGGACCCTTTGAGCAAAACTTACTTGGATTTAGATTGTAGATATTTTTTAAAGTGAAAGACAAAAGTGTAAATACCTGTTCAGAAATAGAGTGCGTAATGTTTATTGCCACTGCTCGGTCAGGAGACCTGAATGGTGTGAAAATGTACATGTGCTTATGTGTATCTGGATTTCTTAGAGTTTCATAATGTGTGTATTTAAAAAGGATGTATACGTGTGTACGTATGTGTAAGCTCCTCTAAAAACCAAAAGACAACATTATAGAAGATGAGGGACGAGAGGAGAAAAAAAGCCCCCACTGAAACTGAAAGTGCGCGCATGTGTGTGTGTGTGTGTGTGTGTGTGTGTGTGTGTGTGTGTGTGTGTGTGTGTGTGTGTGTGTGTGTGTGTATGTGTGTATGTATGTATGCATGAGATTAAAGCCACACACTAGGGTGTTTTTTCTTGTTTCCAGCATCACACACACACACACTTGCAACATACACACACACACACACACACACACACACACACCACACACACACACACACACACACACACACACACACACACACACACACACACACACACACACACACACACACACGCTCAGAGTCATTATGAAAAGGTGGATGAAAGACTCAAAGATCAACTGAATACCGAGGGCGGCCGATCATCATTGGCGAAACTACATCACTCTCTCTCTTTCTCTCTCTCTCTCTCTCTCTCTCTCTTTCAGTCTGTCTCTCTCCTCCCCCTTTCTCACACACATGTCTACCTACCAGCAGAACATACACACATCTGTTTCACTGGCACTGACACATCTGTAATGACTTCTTAACAGGTAAGAGAACATTATTCTATTTTCGTTCATCATAATCATACAGCAGGAATTTTAGAGAGCGATTACAAGAACAACAAAAAACACCTGTCCCCCTTCATTTTCCATTAAAAAAAACGAACATATCCAGTCAAATGTATGAAGTTCTGTTGTAGGTTTCACATTAATTTCACAAGTATTTTTGAAATTGCATACAAGCACATTTACATGTTGGTCAATTCTGGAAATTGTCTTATCCAGGTCAAAAAAAGGAGCAGATAAGTATGGCCGTGTAAGATGGATGATGTGAAAAATATGGAGGTGAAAGTAAAAAAAAATATTGTAGTTTGAAAGATGGAGGGATGGAGTTAGGTCACTTGGATTAAAGCCTTTGAAATCATTCTAATGGAAGTACCTTTGTTTTAAAAAAAAAAACATGCTCCCACTGAATGTCTCCTTAGGGTGATTGTCGTCTTCACCGCTTCATGTTGCACGGTTCACAAGTCCATAAATCCTTTTCCCTTGTAATGTAGCAGGGTGTGCTTTGACTTTACTTGTAGCATTTCAGTGTTGTTATCCACAACATGACGGTGTTAATACCAAACATGCTCTTACACGAAGAGGCTTAAAACCACAAGCTTCACCGTGTTCACTTTGTAGAGATATCACGATGAAGTTGAAGTTTCCCTCGACCCACATAAGGCGAGAGGCATAAAGGGTTATTGTCTTGCAAGGATCTATTAGAAAAATGCCGACTAAGTAACGCCACCTACATCAAATGTCATTTGTGGTTTAGGATGTAACAGAAGCTGAACATTTGTTTTTCTTAGTTGGTGCCGTGAACTTCTTATCTTGTTTCTTTGGGGGGTTTTCTTTACATTTATTCTTTCCAGATTGAAGAAGACGAGTTTGTTTTGTTTGCTACTATTTTTATCCTCGTCGATTTCGGTGACCTCCTTTGACATCTGCAGACAGAACGAGGGCAACCACCGCTTTAGTGTTGATCGCTGTGAAGAAAAAAAACATCAGCAGCGTCTGTGTCAATCGGCCTGCATTGCAAAAAGGATTGGTGCTGAACTTCTTATTCACAGTTAAACATGAACACCAGAACTTCGGGGTCCAGAGTGAACTTGAGTTGGAGTGTTATCACCTTGTAATTATTTTACAGTAACAGTGTAACAGGGGCTCATACAGTCTGTCTGGAAGTATAGATGGAATGAGGAAACGGAAGAAGCTTCTTACAGATTCAGATGCATTTCAGTGTTAAGAAGACTCATTGGGCCTCTCTTATACAGTGCCTAGAAGATCTCAACACAGGCCATACTATTCAACTATTTGAATTAATCAGCACGTCTAAAGCAGGACAGGAACAGGCAGCGATAGAAAACTTTGGTTTTAGGTGTTTTAAAAAGATTCCTCGATACAACAATGACTAAGCTGTGCCTCGGCTTTGTTAAGTATCATTATGGCTTTAAGTGATTTCAAGTTTTTCCGCGTAGTCTGGGTTAGACTGAAATCCTCATTCTGATTTGACATGATGTTCATGTGTTATTTCTCCTCCTTCCTCGTGCAGCGTTGTCTTTATGTTGTGCCAGAAGTTTAGTGCTTAAAGCGATGCCACGACACAATGCAGCCACGCCACGCTGAAGCGTCCCAAAGTCTGAGGTGTCATCAGGCCTGGATAATCTTTTGTTGCCGGTAGATCGTTTGAAAGTTGCAGTACGTTGTTGTGGCTCTCGTCTCAAACTTAGAAACCTGTAGCTTCTCATGCAGACATTACATTTCTGGGGGCAAACAGTCAGGGCATGCTCATGGCCCTGGACATGTTTTGAGTTTTCCAAACTGGTTGGAGCTCCTTGATGACGGGGCAGTAAAATGAGCCAATGATGTGCATGTATCTGTTTTGTCAACCTCGCAAAGGAATTAAAAAGGAACGTAACCTTAAATCTTTGATTAGAAACACAAAATCACTTTGTAAATGAACGAGCTGAGTCATGTCATTCGACTGCCATCTGTCATCCATATGTTGCATTTAAGAACAGAGAGGGCAAATCTACGTTTTTATGCTTGCACTTATTTTTATTTTATGTTGACATTGATTTCATTTATTTTGACATTCTAGTGTCGCTTGTGAAATCGTAACTTTCCCAAACGATTAAACTCATTCAAAGGAATAAGTGAAAATGCAAGACATGTCTTTTATCATTTTCTAAAACTACAACAGTGCAAAAAAAAAAAAAAAAACAAGAGTTGAACTACAGCAATGCAAAGGAAGGGCAAAGGTCCATAACATGCATCATTCATTAGAACTAAAAACTGAAACACACCAGCTTCAATGCAGGAGACATCTCCGCACTCATTTCATTGAATGTAAATTCTCTGATAACTATCCGATCACTGCTCACCAGTTTTCAGGAACGGTGAGGTTGATCATCAGTGTAAACACACAAAATAAATCCCCCAAAAATGAAAAGTAAAAATGATACTCGGATCAAATCATATCAGTAAAGTACCAGCTTTACACACTCAGCAGCAGCACAAGTTAAAGTGACAAGTGATGATTTAAAGTGTCTTGATTTGATTTCTGGAACAAGTTATGTGAACAGCAGTGTAGGCAAACAGTTTGATGTGAGGTGTTAGGTATAATATAATATACGGTGCATTTAGGAGGAGGTACAAGTGATATTCAGTCATAACATAATATAGAGCAGTATGACAGTATAATAATAGTGCAGGTATAAAATAATGTAGTGTAGTATAATATATAATAATACAGTATGTATACATGGTAAATAATATTGTGATTGTAGTGTAGCATTAAGTGGGTTCATCACACAGCCACTTTTTATTTTGTGTATAATTGTGTCTCTGTCAGCTAATGTACAGTTTATGTTGTTGTTTGTTTCTGCTTGTCATTGTGGATTTATGTACATTTGTATACGTGTGGACCACCAACCTGCAAAGGGACTACAGATAGAAACTAGCCTCAGGCTACAATCTGGCATATTTACATGTTTATGTTCATTCATGTGCACTGTCCCTATTTTAAACAAATAAATAAAATAAAAAAATTGAGGTGAAGAGTTTCAACACTTTTGAAGTTTGAGTTGAATCTTCAGGTTTTATGATGGCGTCATTGAACATGAAATACATTCAAACTTCACTGGTTTTCATGGAAGATTAGGCAGCGGCTACACCATGAATACTCTCGTGACAGAAGAACACAAAAGTTCATATGCAACTTATATTCCTTATCAATAAGAGAAGATAAATGAACGGGAATAGTCAGTACAAATAATCTGTGATTCAGTTCATATTAAAACGCGAAAAAAATGCTATCTTTAATTGCACTGCTTATTTATTGTGTTTGTACAGTAGGTCAGGAGCTGGCTCTACATTTTAATTACTACACTCATTATTAGAATGTATGTATTATACAACACTAAAGTATTATGCAATGGTTTTTTCTAAGTCACAAGTACACAGTTCCTATTGCCACACAGCACATCAAGGATATATGCAACACAACAAATGAGACATCACTTAATCATTTGATTGCTGTCATAGTCAAGCTTTAAAAGAAGCAGAAACCTAAAGGAAAGGTGATGATTTCACAACAGTTTTGAGTTAAATTCAATGTTTTTATCCAAACACAAACATTCATAATACTGTTTTTAAGTTCACCCTTCGTACCCCTCTTGTGACCTGAGTTTAAAATGTTTAATGTATTCAGAATAAAGTCATTTGTAATCATAATTTATCATCTCAAGTGTTGGCACTTTCCAAAAAATGAAAGGGAACTATTATATAATGCGTATATTCTCTATCAGCAGAGTCACTGAATGAAATAGAAACATGATTGTAGAGTTGATATTAACTTCTATATAACCCGCTCACATGTATTACATGAGGTTGAATGCTTTCATAACTTCATAGGCTCTTCAAATGTTACCTGAGAGGGGATTTGAAACAACAGTAAAATGCTGAATCTGAAAGCTTGGGTCAGTCTGTGCTCACTGTTAAAGTCAATCCGTTGACATTAAGATTACACCTTCTACATGGCTGTCACTGTTTTTCTGGACCTCCATAGACATGCGCTCCAAACTATGAACATATTTGACCGTCTGTATTGGCGGTTAAAGCTGGTTCATTTAGTTTCACGTTTAAACTGCTAACGCTGCAATTGATCATTTCATCAGCTTTCATCAGAGACGGGAACTGTAGACCTTCACGTGAGGAAACATTTTAAGTTTGAAAGAAGACTCGAGCAGCTTTGAGAGGAGTGTAGGATCGCATTGTGTGCAATCAGGTTATACTGTAGGTACCAAAGTTCTGGTCAAGCTGATTTTCAGGCCTACAGTTTTTATTTCCTGAGAGCAAAAAGGGACACCCGATGCATTAAAGCAAAAGTTTCCACCTTATTCACCTTAATATTCTTCAGTTAAAACCCTTTAAAATATCAATGAAACCTTTTTCTTCCACTCGTTCGGCATATTAAGTAGACCTCCCCTCGGTCCTATCAACAAAGGTACCAATCTCTATGACTATGAACAAAAAGCATTCTCAGACATTCACTTCTTTTGCATTTTTTTCAGATATTCTTAGTTCTCTAATCAAGAAACTTTCCAGACAACCTGTCTGAGAAACGATCACTTTTACCTACTTTTTGTGTGATGAACAGTTTCACTACTACGCCTTCATGTTAAACTTTCTAGTTTTGTCCGTCGCGCACACATGCAGTGTACAGCGTCAGCATGGACGATCATCATTTAATGACAAGTTTACCCAAAAGAGAATGACCTTATTCAGTATTCACTTTGTCAGCGCCACAACAGCACCAGTCGTCACCTTGTTTGTTATTTGGCGGTTGAACGTCTCCCTCATTAAGTAACTGTGTTACCGCCAGTTACGGAAAAGAAAAAAAAAAAAAGTTGAGAGAAAAAAGTCCAGACACTCGTCTCTCTTTCCCCCTCCTCTGCTCCCGCAGCTTTTTCAGGTGAATTTGAGAGAAAACCAGAGAAGCGTCTCCCCCGTTCACACTCCTCCGCACTACACTTCCATCCACACATTCTTTCATTCACAGACGTTTTTTTTTTTTTTTTTTTTTTTAATTCAGCCGTTTACACGAGAAACAAATCCGCAGTGATGTCAAAATGGCTTGTGTGAAGAAGGTAGGACGTGCTGAATTTAAGATACACGGACCGAAAAAGTCAAAACATTCTGTGAGGAACCAATCTACGCCTTTGAACACCAGACTTAAAGCCTGACATAGGTACATAACCACGCTTTACATGAATACTCTCCTGTTGAAAACCCTCAAACAATGTCATTTTATCTCAAATTATGTTTTTTTCTGGGGGATTTGATTTTCGGTCTTTTTGCCATAATTGACAGGACGGTGCTAGATTAGAAAATCAGGAGAGAGAGAGTGAGGTATGACATGTGGGGAGGGAGAGCCACAGGCCAGACTTGAACCTGGGCCGCCCGCTTGGAGGACTACAGCCTCCGTACGTGTGGACCTTCCCGCTAGGCCAGCAGCGTCCCTGCAACTACATCTTAATAAAAAGTATGACAGGGCCGCAAGGTGGATTTTTAAGTGAACTCTTACATAACATGAAGTCATTTTTGTGTCTTTGCACGCACAACATAAAAGAGTCAGAAACTAAGCTGTGCTGATTTGCCTTCTGGTCTCGATTTTTGAGGAATTTGAAATGTGTAGGCGGGCGGCAGCACATGTAAAGACAATTTGGAATTTCATCTTGGTGTCTTCCCATAGCATGTTACAAATGACTCAGATATCTTTATTGGTAATGTGTTTTATATTCAAATGTGTCAAAGGAGCTGAAACATTAGCCGTGAAAACCTCAGATTCAAAACACTTGTATGAAATGTTAAGGGAGGCCGGTTATCCATAGCAGTCTGAATGGACCTCCAGTTACATCACACACGTAATGAAACGTTGGTGATATTATAATTCATGTTAAAATTGAGGTTATTGTGTCGCACAGGTTGTGTAGTTACCGCATGATTATCTATAGTTCATGTTAATGCTGAGGTCACTTGTACAGTGTGACTATATCTCATAGCTGGAAACCTCAGCATTAACATGATCACCTACACACACACACACACACACACAGACACACAACTTTTGCTCTTTTTCTCCCTCCACCTCTTTGGAACATGATAGGTTACTTTGTTAGACGATCAAAAAACACAGATTATTTGAACGGATTGTAGCTGCTGTTTGTTTATTTACTAGCCTGGCATTAGAAGTGTTTTGGACACATACTAAATGCAACTTGTTGATCAGTGAGCACATTCAGTTTGACATGTTTTTCCTCTTGGATTTGCGTCACAAAAAAAGCAATTTGTAAGCTCTGTGTTTGTACGCAGATCACAGGCCATGGCCCTCAAAGTTTCACTCATGATTGTCAATCACACAATATTGAGAGTCCTACAGCTCTGGCACGCTCTCTTATGTTTCACTTGTTGCTTGTTTGTTCGGTGATAGCTTTTAGAATAAATTCAAGATATATCATTCCAGCTTGAAATGGTCAAATTTTAAAAATGTAAATTGTGATTATAAATGAAAAGGCTACAAAATTTGATTACTATTTTTTCACACAATTAGTAATTTGTTCAATTAAGTATTTCCTTTCAATTGTTCAACTTAATGAGTTTTTATACATTTACTTTTAAAGTCAAACATGTTCGTTATGCAGCTTTACTTAACATAAGGTAATGACACCACATGATAATAACATCTGAGGACTGTGCAGGTAATGTCGCAGATATTTAAAATAGGAAGGAATCAATTGGTTTCAACTACAAAATAACAAAGCTGTGTAAATAAGACAGAATCATCATCACCAAACAAACTCCTGAAAGTGTCCCAAAATTCTAGGGGTGAGCTGCATTGATGACGCAAATTGCCAAATTTCTCATCCCAACTGTACTCTGACTATATCCACAAAGCCCCCCTAGTGAATTTCCATGAGAGGTTGGGGCAGCCCATGTGTGGAAGCAGTGACCCTCTGAGGTCGACGCAGTCCTATACGACATAACAGGATTGTGTTTACATTATCAGCTCTAAAAATACTGTAAAATCCACTCTCTCTGTCACATCGGCGGCTTTCAGGTGATAAGCTCTGCGTGTTTATGCAACATCCAGGGGCTTTTCATCCCACTGAGAAGATCAGTGTATATTCGGCGAATATCCAGATTCAACCCTCCTAAAATGAACGTTTCATGTATCATATTTTAGCGAATAGTGTAATTTCTGTTTGCTCACTCGGCTAAAGCGGACGCTGACCTCTCTGATCTGTTGAACAATCAGAGGATCTGTGATATCTCCAGTGTTTTTTCCCCTCCCACTAATCACTAGGACAAAGGAGAACCCATTCAGGAGGCCAAATGCCTTAGTCCTTGTTTTTTAATATTTCTATTTCAACATATATCTGTAAAATGACATTTTCAATTTTAATGATATTTTGTATTCATGGTATAATAAGTATTAGGGACTTCATGTGACATCCTTTGGGGAGAGATATTCTGATTCTCCAGATGTATAAAACGTGGTTGTGCATACTACTACTCTGGTGAGATTAAAAATGCTTTTTTTTTTTTTTTTTATGGGACGAGACCAGGTGCTAAAAAATGAGCAGAAAAAGGCTGAGACCTCAGCGGGTTAATGACGTTTCTGTCACATCACCGCTGTAAGACGACGCGATCGTCATGCAAGTTTTGAATCTGCTGCACAACCTTTTCTGTTGACAGCATGCTTTTTTTCCACACCTTCATTTATAATATGTACTGTAATTCCACTAATACGTAGCATTGATATAAAGGCAAATTGGTGCGATTACAGTGTTGGACTATGTGGCAGCGTCTTTTAATTTAACCCTGTGTCTTCCCTCCTGAGGGACGGACGCGTGTGTCTTAGAAACTCGGGAAGATTTCAGGACTGTGCGAACATTTTCTGGAAAATGCATGTGTGAAAATTGCTTAAGATTACCATCAAAATAAATTTACTTTGTTGTAAAATTGTTAAAATAACATTATTTGCAAAGCTTTTTGTCAAGCGATGTGACTTCATTTTGATGTCCCCATAGCCACACATAGCAAGCCCGTTAACAAAATAGGATCCTGGTTGCAGGAGATTTGTGTTTGCGTTTGCTACATACATTTAATTTAATTTAATTTAATTCAATTCAAACCGACTTGTCCCCGTGTGTCTGTGCTTGTCTGTACGTGTGTATGTGTGTGTATGTGTGTGTATGTGTGTGTATGTGTGTGTCAGGTGATGTGGTTGAAAGGCTTGTTGTCCTGTCAGTGGTCGTGTTTGTGGTTACATGTGTATGTGTGAGTGGGTGTTTTTGGGTTACATGACATAACAGAGGTAGAAAACACAATACTAGCGTTTAAAACTTGGGTTCATATACGTCTTATGGGTGAGTGTGGTGGGTGAGTGTGGTGGGTGAGTGGGTGGGTGAGTGGGTGGGTGAGTGGGATGGGCTGCAGGGTGTTTAGAGGGATCCCTGTACCTCATCGTTAGACGCTATCTTCCTTCCTGTTTCATTCTCTCTCACTTCCTGTCAGCTGACTCAGCCGGTGAATCTTGATCTGGTAAACATCTAAGCCACCGGCACACACACACACACACGCTCAACACACACACACACACACACACACACACACACACACACACACACTTGAGGTCTAAAAGATACATGCATTTCTCACACATACAAACACCTGTATCAGACCATGCACTAAAATAACTGTAAGATAAGCCAAACAGGAGCGTATAAATGAATCATTTATAATAAATGTGCATTAATGTTATTAGAAGTGTACAAATAACTGATGAGAAACTTTTAGGATTCATTCATTTTACTCTAATCACGACAACACAACCTCAGCAGAAATGTCTTTTCAAAAAAAAGGAACAACAAAAATCTACAAAAGGACAAGCGAGTCAGGAAAGGGGCACTAGAAAAGAACTTCGGTTCAAAGTAGACAGAAAGCCCGACGGATAAAAAGCGAGCAAACACCAGAAGAAAGGCAGAATATGAAAGAGAGAAAGAGAGAGAGATAAGGACAGGCGAAGAGACGAAAAGACAGACAGAGAACTAGTGGAGGAGGGGGGGGGGGCAGAGAGATAAAGATAGCTGAAAGGAGGGAGATCCGTCAGCATTTGTTTCCTCAGGATGTGGTTACCACGACGACGAAAAGGCAGAGAGGCAACATCACTACCCTGGTCCCCTCTGACACCTGCAAGAGTGTATATGACTGTGTGAAAGTCAGAGTGTGTGTGTGTGTGTGTGTGTGTGTGTGTTTCAGTGAGGAACTGAGTGAGTAAATGAGTGTGAGCATGTGTCTGTTTGTGAAAAGTGCGTATGTGGTCTGTGCATGATGTTAATGTATGTGCGTATGTGTGTGTGTTTTTGCGTGTGTTGGCCGGGTGAGAGAGACAGATAGGAAGCACAGTGCGAGAGGCAAAATCTAAACGGGGAAATTATCAGACCAACACAAGACAGTGAAGAGTGGAAAATCATTAAAATACAGAAGAACACCATGAAGAAAATAAGAAGAACAACGACCTGGGACTCGAAAACATGAACACCAGAAGACGAATATATGCAAAAGGGAAATTAAGCGCCGAGGACTGGTAAAAAAACAAAACAAAAAAAAACATCTACCGTGTAATTCTCTTTTCATCTCATCTTTCCTCGTTCTTCGTTCTCTCTCTCTCTCTCTCTCTCTGACTCACTCATTGTCCTATTTAGAGCAGAATGTGGTTTCAAGTTAGCAAGAAAAAACAACCAACACGTAGTGACACAACATAGCTTTTGTGTGTACAAAGTGATTTTACAAAAAAGACGCCGTAAAACTCGTTCAAGGAGATGAAGATAAGGTAAACGGTTATGCCGCCTCTGCTCATGATTTTACAGCGACAACGTAGCAAAGTTAGCTTCTTTTCCGTCTGTATAGTTTACTTCAAACCCCGTTTCTGAACTTAACTACAACAAACAACCTGTCTGTGGGTGACAAATGGCCACCACTTAAATGAAGCATTCTTAGCATAAACCCTCAAGAGAAATTTTATCGGAACATCCTTTTGAATAAAAATGGCGCAATAGCGAATGACTGACTCCTTTGTAGTCCAAGTAAGCTACGATAACAATTAGCATAAATATGGATTTGGACATTCAATCAATTTATCACTGGAAATATTTAATATTACTAAATTACTTGTTGTATTTTAAAAGCAGAAAAGTGCAGGGATTGATATTCTGAGACTTGTTTTAACTGAGTTTTTTTGTCTGGGGTTGCCCAACTGGGGGATCGACTTACGCAGGGTTGCCATTCGTGTGCACACACATATATTAATTTACCCTTTCTATCGCCACTTATTGCATCTACTTTAAAGAAACAAAAGAAAACAGCAGCATATAAATCATCTTAGATTAAATCTTAAGGAGTCAAAAAGAAGATGTTTGTCGAAAGTTACAATTTAAAGTACTTACAGAAATTCTGTTTCGGTACTGCTAACAAACATTGCTAGTCAGTTCACTGAAGGTAAGACAGTTTGCTTTTACATTTTTATGGACTCATTTCCTTCCATACGCACCTGCCTCAGGAAGTACTTGTGCTAAGTTTTTGAAGACAAATTAAAGTCTAGACAATATGTGCGTATATGCTCGATTGACAAGTATAGAAAAGTATTAGCAGCGTGTTGCAACACAATGCAGAATAGTCGGTATTAAGACCGGCCTCTGACAAACAGATAGCCAATCACCTTTATTAGGATTTTTGGGTGGCACCTGAGGAGCCCAATGGATTTTCAAGGGGGGGCCCATGCCACCCCTGCAAAAGATATAGGTAGCCAACTTCTTCTATAGCTGTGACAGCAGAAACTACAGACTGTAGTGTAGAGCACAAAAATGTATAAATAGCATAGCCCCCCGGATTTAAACCATAGGTTTCAAGGGCAATTCAAATTTTGGAAAATACTTTGAGGGCCAAACAAATTACTGAACACATCATAGTTTGGTTGAGCATGCATGCCACAGTTTTAATATAACTTCAAATGATTTCACATTTGAAAGCAGGAAGCTGGGACCTTGCAGCTCGACGTTCAGTTATGGTAATGAACGTCCACCATGAAGGAGAAATCACACTGCCACTTGCTAACACTTAGTTCCACAACTCTTTCATCCCCCTCGGTCTCCATGAAGTGATCGTCCTTCAGTTTGTAAAACTGGGTGGGCACATGTGTGATCTCCTCACTCAGACTCCCCTGGTAGCTCTTTGAACTGGCCGCTGTTAAGCCCTCTGCTTTTGTCGAAGCTCATGATGGAAACGACAGTTGTCACAACATTGTGTTGTTCAGGAAATGTGCACACAGACTCTTTATGTATGATACATACTAAGTAACTTGGTTCAAGACTGACACAACTGATTTCTTCTTTGACTAGTGCAATAAAACTTATTTGCTGGCCAAGCTGTTGCTATGTCCGATGCAAGGCTCTGCCATTTGTACTCGCAAGTTATTACATTGAGCATGTTTGGAGCTGTGTTGGCGCTCGTTGTTGGCTTTTTTCATCCCTGCCAACGTGTTACCGCAAACCAGTCACACTGAAGTCACAAATAGTTTGACCATTTCACGTGAAAAGCGCGGCAAAATGTGGCATAACAACCTACTGCTGAAGGTTAACTTTTGTAAATTCATCCTTATAATATTTTCTCTGTCTCCTTTAGGCCTTCTAGCTTTACCTTGCTAGCTATCATGGATGACCATTCCTCCACCCAATCCTTCCACAACCACCACCAAACACAGTTACCCTCCTTTCACCTCGCCTTGCCCAGCCTCCAGAGCATTGAGGTGGGCTATCTGTCCTCTCGGCACGCCCTGGATCCTCTGAGGCAATACGGTGGTCGAGAAGAGGATCCCAAAACCTCCTTCAACGCCTATCCCAACGACAGGAGGGGTAGCAGCGGAGACGGCAGAGGCTTGCTGAATGCAAGTGGTGGCAGTTTGGATGTAAACTCGGCGGGCCATTTTGATGGAGATAACGGTCGAGGCGGCAAGTTCGGTGACACCTTGTTCGGCGTTTGCAAAAAAGAGGAGGTTTGGGAGGACGGGGAGAGTTGTGAAAGCGCTGCAGACCATTTTAACAGTGACGGAGGTTGCTACAATCACACAAGCAACTTTTTCTACACTTCGAATTGCGGCGGTGAAGTCAACAAAGTCAACTATAATAACTGCGTCGATGCTAGCTATGAAGCCAAACGGGAAACAGTTCACAGCGGTGAGGCTAACGTTAGCCACTCTTTTAGACAAACAGCTTCCTACATCAAGAGTGAACCGGGGACATGTAGCGATGACCGTGTAAATTATTGTAGGACTGATTCGAGAGTTGGTGATAATTATTTAGGAAGAGAGGAGGATTTTGGGTCCAGCTGTGGCTCAGGTGAGGATCAGCAACAACTAGCAGAGGTTGAGGGAGCCTGGCCGAGTGTCTCCCCCTTCAGTCAGACCGAAGAAGGCCGGTGGAGAGGAACAGAAGCCACCTCCTCAGGATGCCCATCCCAAAGATCACCTATAGGAATCATGAGTGGGATGCACACTCAGAAACTGGACTCTTTCTCTGAAGCTTTCCTCTCCCAACGAAGGATGAGGTTCCCCAAGGTTCCCATTGGGGATTCCTCTCAACAGATCTGGGGTTTTGGAGAACGGGGAGATGAAAAACACAGCTTCGCTTTTGATTCAGACTCCTACCTGCCTCCCTCCTCGTCTTCATCGCCCGCTCACCCCACTCTTCCATCTTTTCCCTCTCCTCCCACATCTTCTCACCTCATGTCTTCTGTTCTCAGCCCGCCTCCAACACCTCTTCCTGCTTCTTCCAATTCCCCTTCAAAAATGGACTCTCCCATTGCATCTGGGGGCTATGGACATTCATTGCCTCAGGGGGGCGAACCGGTTGGTGCCCTTCAGTTTTTTGCCTCCCACCTTCAGTGTTTCCCATCTGTCCATAGTGCTGGGAAGATATGGAAGTTTCCACTGCCGTCGCATTGCTTTCCACAGTCATCAGGAGACAACAGCAACATGACATATTCTCATGCTAGAGACTATGGCAACATTACAGGTTAGCTATATAGTGTGTTTCTTAAAATAATAGATTAACAGATTTTTGTTTGGTCTGACTGACCGCATAATTACAAAACCATAACATTCCTTTTTTTTCTCTACCATTTTTGTCCTCCTCTTCTAATTCTTTCAGTCTCGCACAGCGTCCCTCCTTATCCACAATCGTCGTTCCACACTTCCTCTACGGACCAGCCATCATTTCACCCGATCAGAGCCCTCCGTCCCCCTAATACTGCATCCCTCCATTCGTCCCCTCATCTTTCCTCTCATCCACCTCATCTTTCCAGTCAACATTATGAGGCAGCAGAAAAGACAACACATCACGTGGTGACCCAGCAAGTGAAAAATGGACTCATCATTCTGAACCAATCGCAGGTACAGTCTGGTGTTTCCTCTATTTTTCACCACAGGAAGCAATTTTAGCTGACATTTCAGGAAGTAAGGTTTCATATTTCCTCTTTCTGAGTTCATGAGTAATTAAGTATCTCTAGAGTTCTCAAGTTTTTAGCATAGACTTTATAAAACATTAATGTAAAGTGATTTCAACCATAGGTTTCTAAGGAAGCGCGGTTAAACCAAAGATGGTGGTCTCCATATTGGAAATCCTGACTCTTACTTTAGCCTCTTGGCAATCAGCTACAAATAGAATAGAATAGAATTACTTTATTGATCCCAAACTGGGAAATTGTGGCGTTACAGCAGCAGGTTATCCAACACACAATATGAGTAAAAAAACACAATGTTAGCAAATCTAAACATAATATAATATTAAATACAAAGTAAATAAGCACTAAAAATATCAAAAATAAGAATGTTAATATATACAACCAGGATTTCACTAAGCATTACTAGTCTTAAATAGGAAGATTAAATATGGAAGATTAAATGTAAATGTGCAAAAACAGAGTAGTAAATGGACAGTATTGACATAAGTTAAAGTGCATGAGTGCAGACATATTATAAGCAGAAACTATACAATGTAACGGCGAGTAGACAGCCAAATGAAGTGAACATGAGTGCAGGGATAATTTGTAAATTTAACATGTGCAGAACAGATTACAGTAAGGAGAGACAGATATTATCATGTGCCCACCTGTCAGTTGAATCATCCAAGACCCTTATTTTGCATTATTATGCAAAAATCTAGAAATAATCAAATTAAGGAGTTATCAAAAAACAAAACATATCTACAGTTTTTACCAATGGAAATGAACTATATAGAGCAAAACATTTTAATTCATACCAAGCTGTAGAGATGTTTATTTCTGCAGTAAAAATGGACATTTAAACATGGGCATTCCTTGGCTTTGGAGTGAGCCTCAAGTTGACAATCAAGGAACTGCAGTTTTTAGTGCTTTGGCTTCATTTTTCCACACCAGGGTTTGAATTAGAATTTATACTCTATTGATCCCGTGAGGGGAAATTTGTTTTTTACACTCTGTCTAGTAAACATGCTACACAAACACAGGCTGAAATACACACACATGCACAAACAGGATCCTATGGACATGCACTAATGGAGAGGTCTCAGAGTGAGGGGGCTGCCCACAGCAGGCGCTCCTGAGCTTGTGGGGGGGTTGGGTGCCTTGCTCAAGGGCACCTCAGCGGTGCTCAGGAGGTGGCCTGGTACCTCTGCAGCTACCAGACCAATTTCCGGACTTGGTCCGTGCTGGGACTTGAACCAGCGACCCTCCGATTCCCAACCCAAGTCCCTACAGACTGAGCTACTGCCGCCCACAGTGTGCCCACAGTGCGCTTGGTTGTGCGCCCACATTTATAATACACCTTTAATTGATGCATAGCCCTTGCTAACATGCATAAAATTGTGAAACCATACGATTTTTTAAAGATTATTTGTCATTTCACTAATTTTTAGTGGTTACTAGTAAGTGGTATCACTTGAACTAACTTTCATTTCTACAACCACCTAAGTAAAGGCTAAATATGCCACTGCTGTATCGTCGCAGTGGCGTTGCCAGGATGGCACATTGACGTCACTCCTCCGTCAAACAAAGCTCATGACACTGGGAAGTGAGGAGGCAACACTCGCTGTAGCTGAGATAAACAGAAGCAGTGGGCGTACACATACATGTTGTTTGTCAAGAAATCACGTCAGCTCAAACTACATATCTGCTTCACAAACCACAGTCTGAGTCTGGGATTTTATTTTTAAACATGTTGAATGGGCTTAGTATGTATATGACACAGATTTGGAGATTGCGATTTACCCTTGATAGACCAAAGCTAAACATGTCATGGACCTATATGTGTTCTAGTAAAGTGAAGAAGTAATGGGTAAATAGAAAATAACTTGTTTTATCAGATGCCTGTGCAGAGGTTTCCAAACTGCAAAAGCATTTGACATTAAAATGGCTTTTATGTGTTTACAGAAACAAGCCTCCAAGGCACACTCTGGAACTCCATTTCCCAGTATCCTTCACTCCACAAGGGATCAGATAAGGGGTCACTACACTCCACGACCCCTGCTCAATCCTGCACGCAGAGGGAAGGGGCTCTACTCCTGCCTGTTGTCCCTCCATCACAGAGAGCAGGAAGCGGCAGCAGATGAGAAGGACGAGTGTGCTGTTTTTCCGTAAGTACGAGACTGAGGCGAAGAATTGCTCGGGTCTCGTTTCAAAATGACTTTCTTATTCATAAGGATGCCTTGAGCAGGTCCAACTTCACTACACATACTGCTTAAACAGTAGGTATTACCTTCTTTCCAGGTATGTCAACGTGGGTCGTGATTTCCAGGCAGAGCTCCCTCCATGTTTTGTAGATGGCAAAGGGTCAGAGGTGTGGTCAGCAGAGGAGGAATCCCTCAGGGAACAGCTGCTCTGGAAACCATGGGGCAAGCTGGATGCCAGTACTGACACACAAGACCAAGGTACATTTCATGCTCAGCTTTCAAACTTTCAAAAACCTTTTGAGTATAATTAGCACATAAGGTGCCATTGAATACTCATGCTTCAGGTAGCACTACAAGCAAATGACACGGTCAAGCTATCTGACAGAAGACGTGTGCATTATTTTAACTGTTATGTTTTGTGTGTTTACATTTGCAGTGGAGAAGCTGTTGTCCATGTGCAGTTCTAGCTGCTTACCAGGAGGGGGCAGCAACACAGAGCTGGCGCTGCACTGTCTGCACTACTGTCGGGAGAACATAAAGGTAAGAAGTGAAAAGGAGTGTTCAGTGCTTTCTTTCTCTCTCTCTCCCCTCCATACATCACGGCTTACTTTCATGCATCGTGACTCGTGACCTTTGTTTCTTTCACCATTTGCACGCCTCATCATCTTCTGCACAGGCCACAATGGAGATGCTGCTGTTCTCACAGCCGCTACCTACAGGAGACTACCACTACTCTGGTAACCTTTTATTTTCCACCTCAGTGAAGAATGTTAGGAATAAAATATTGAAAGCAAGCACAAGTTTGGTGTTTGTCGACAACAGCCAATAGCTGAGTGCGTGTCAGCATATGAGTCAGCAAAGGAGTACATTCCTGCTGTCTGTACAATAGTAGCCTTTGTTGAAGCGTAAACCTCCATCCACTTTCATCACATGCCCCCCCACACCCCCAATCTCTCTCTCTCTTGCTCTCTCTCACACAAACACCTCCCTCTCAGTTTCTTTTGCCACCTTGTGTAATCAAATCCACCAAAAACCATGTGAAGTACAGAGTATACAGTGTTCTGTCCTGTAGAAAAGTGGGGTGTATTTCTGGATACTTTTCTCCAATCTTGGTCCCTGGCATGTAGCAGAAACATCTTTGTGTGTCCTTAACCATATGCGGCGGAGTTGCTGCTTGACTTTACACATTACATTACAGGGTTGCATGTTTTTTTTGCCATCTTATTGTCCTCCTCTCTCTCTGTACTGTAGGTAGTGATTTGTGGTCGGATAGCGAAAAAAAACGTTTCAGCGCAGCGCTGGAAAACTATGGAAAAGACTTCTCGCTCATACAGAAACTGGTACAACTTTTATTCATGCATGGTTTGTTATTTGTGCTGCATTCTTTAAGGATTTGCTTCTCCATGTTTTCTCTTTCTAATCGGGTTTAGCCAAAGCCCCAAGTTCACGCAAATCTATGTTCTGCTGTTGCATCACAACTATTTCTGCAGCTCTACAATGGTGTGTGTGTTTGTGTGTGTGTGTGTGTGTGTGTGTGTGTGTGTGTGTGTGCACATGTGCAGGTGAGGACTAAAACCACATGCCAGTGTGTTGAATTTTACTACCTAAGCAAGAAGCTCCTGGACAAGCAGAAGAAACTGAAGGCAGAGGCGAGCAGAGATGGAGAAATGGAGCAGCAAAAAAGCGTAAGGAACAATTGAAAAAGCAGCTTATGAATCTGTTTCAAATCTTTGTGCCTCTTGTCGAGCTGTCCCAGCTGAACAAAGAACTTTGGCACCCCAATGATGTTTATTTAACTTTGTGTTGTACTATCAGGACGTTCCTTTAGTTCTCATCCTCGTTTTATCGTTGTTGACATTGTCCAGTGGGAAGCTGACTTTCCCATGATGCTCTGTGCGCTCCATGACGTCAGATTATAGAACTGAAACGAACGTAACGGAAAATAAGAAAGTTTTGCCTTGAAGAAGACAAAGTGTCTGGAGTATCCGTGCAGTCATCTGTAATGAGTTAAATGCATTAGATGTTTATCTGGTGTGGAATGCAGCTTAACAAGTCAGTCACAGCAAAGGGGCTTACAATTGGTTCCGTTTTCATAGGTAACGCCCATCTGTCGGCCAGTGGACAGACAGTACGGTCTTCAGGAGGCGGCTCCTGTGCCCTCATTGGCTAGTTTCTTCCCCTGCAAGCTGTGTGGCAAGTGAGTACAGCCAGTCACACAGGATGAAGCTCTAAAACAAATTGTGTTTGACTTCAGGCAAGACAACAGATGGTTTAGATTTTCTAGTCCTTTTTTTTTTTTTAAACTCCAGTCTTTCTCCTTCCTGTTTCCTTAAGAATGTTCTATAAAATCAAGTCTCGCAATGCGCACATGAAGATCCACCGCCAGCCTCAGGAGGACTGGACTGACCGGCGGCTTCAGCAACAGATCCTCACCCAGCGTCTGATTCTGAGTAGTCCCAACAACTTCATCGCCACCCCGGGCGGTGCCCTGCTGCAGCCCCAGCCTCCTCCATGTCTGACCGTTGCCTCCCCTGGCCCACATGGGACGCCAAACAACATCAACAACGCAGACAATGTCCTTAACTCTATATCAAACAGGAACGCCAGTGTCTCAGATCAAAGCGCCGTGGTGACTTATAGCAACACCTCTGATGCAAACTCTCACGTTAGCAATCACTTTCATGGTGCTGACTCAAATCAGGAAGAGTCCACCTCTGTCTTACCTTTCCATCAGTCATGGGGCTCATTTGGACATGGCACTGGCCAAGCTGCCTTTTACTACAACACAGAAGGGAAAGAGGACGTGGGAGATGGGACAGTGGAGGGAAAAGAGGGGATCAACTGGCAGTAGTGTCTAACTTTCCATGAGCATTACTGCCACTGAGGTTACAGACTTAACAGTTCAACTCAAACTAAGTGTATTTGAAACTTTCTGTGCTTTTCACAAACTTATTTTGGAAAATTTTTGTTTTTTTTGTAAATTGATAATTTTTCTGTTATTAATTGTTTTTTGTATATTTAACTGTTTTTCTGCATGCAACATTTGGATCATTTTTTTCAGTCTTTGGTTTGAGCCAGGCTAGTTGCTTCTTCTTCGTTTTTTTTTTTTGTCTTTGTGCTAAGCTAAGCTAACTGTCCGCCAGGCTGTGGCAGTAGGCATGAGCGTGGTTTCCGTCCTCTCGTCAAATGAGGACAAAAGTGTGTATTTTCACAAAACATGAATTGTGTAATCGGGAATTACACAAGCAGATACACATCTGTACAGACAGACACACACTCAGTCTAATGGAACAGTTTGATATAACAACATAATGGGCTAATATTGACCTTTGAGGACCTTCTTGTGCGCCAAAAAACTGACCTGTTGATGGTTAACTACAGTGACTCTCTCTCTCTCTCTCTCTATGTGTGTGTGTGTGTGTGTGTGTGTGTGAAAGATGGGTCCTATATCAGTCATTAAAACATTAATATATATAAGGACAATTAAACTATTTCTAAAAGAAGAAAAAAGATACCCTTTGTGTAAATTAAGGTATTTTAGCTGTTTTTATTCTGAATTCACAGAATACCTGATGAGATCAATTATTTACTTATCTGTCTGGGGCTAAGGTTCATTCTCATGGCGGGTGAGTACTCTTTGGTCCCATATCTTCACGGGTGTTTCTGCCACCATAACAGTGATAAGAGTATTTGTAAAGGTCTGTATATGGCATGGATGTCTGCCCATGTTTATATTATGGACTAAATGTCCTTCAAGGTGTCCTTGTTAAAGACACATGTGTCTATGAGTCAGCAGGTTCTGGGCTCGATGGATGTATGAATATGTGCTTGATTTGCTACATATATGTATCTGCGTGCAGGTATGTTTTTTTTTTTTTGTATGAATAAAACATTTGCCCCTTATAAAAGTCTACAAAAGCCTTTAAACTGGTTCCTGTCTGGGGCTGAAGTCCAACCTGTCTAGCACACATTACCTGCCCTATTTTATCTGTCTGACGACTGTCTTTCTTCACCTTACTTATGTTAAGAGAAGGAGCTCTTTCTTATGAATAAACGTTCTAAAGCAGTGTGGGATTTGTCCTCATCATTATTGTTGGAGGCCAGAGCCATGATAGGCATTAAAACTGTTTGCAATCAGCATTTAATAAAGTCAAATGGGCTTTTAGAGGGTTGACATTTGATTAGGTTTGACAGGTGGATAGTTGTGTGTGGCTGCAGATTTTGTTCTCTATTGTTATGCATTGATATTGTAGGAATCGGAACAGCAGTCAGTCTCGTGCAGAGATGGGAGAGAGAGAGCAGAAGCATGTAGAAAAAGGGGGAGAGTTGAGACTAGACCAATAGGGTGAGGGAAGGGGGGGGGGGGACTGAGGAGAGAATAAACAGAGGAGTCAAAGCAGTGGCCTCATGTATTCATGGGGAACTCTCTGCCAGTTAACTGAGCTCATGTGCCAACACTGGGCCCATCCAACTTTCACTTGTTTGCCATGGCAGTGGTGATAAACAAAAGCAACAATTTCAACTATGTGATATGGTGACAAGTGTCAGTTACAATTAACCAAAGGTAAAAAATGAAGTTATATATAAAGGGTACAGAACTGTTGCTTTATTAATTATATCCTATTAATAGGGGGGGCTTTACAATAGCCAACCCCTGGCTCCGACCCTGCAAGATGGGTTAGCTAAAGATAGAAATTGTATTTCTTTCCCATAATTACTATCTAATTAAATACTGTACATTTAACAGGAAAACAACAGGTGTGACAAATACAATTAATGAGGGCCGAGATTCATTAAACCTGCATTTATGAATGTTTTTGTCTTTTGGAAGAAGAGGAAGCTGCTGACACAGAGATGATCTCACGCCTTCCAGAAAGCTCAAACTACAGTAAAATTAACCAGCATGTACAACAGCAGAGACAAACTCACAAAGCTTCAAGTCCCGACTTTGTAGAAAAATGGAAGAGAAAGAACTTTAATATGACCTTTTAACACCTGACCTGATAATAAAGATTACTCAGAGCAAACGTCCCCCACTCCTCTTCGTCTAAAGAAGAAAGTTGTTAGAACTTGTTTTTCACTCTTTTCACTCAGGTGATAAAATCTCAAGGTTTTATGGCTTATAAGATACTGTACATGTGGGTTATGTGCTGTCATTGACACAGTTAAAGGTTGGAATCTGTCATATAATTGTTGGCGCAGCCTTCACATTATTATTATATTTAATCTGGAACATTCATTCTCTCTCCCTCAGCTGCTAAAAACGTGTTATTAAATCAAGGCAATACAACTCTTTATGAGAGGACGCCAGTGAAAACATAAATAGCTGAGTAGCCCCTACAGAGTTTCTCCCAGACTCATGTACATTCCAGGTAATGCCCGTACAAAGATGTTATCACTGTCTTCAAGAGAGAGGCTTGCTTTAACCACAGAGAACATACAGATCTTTTCCAATCAAGAACAGAATTTGCATGCTAAAAACCATATATCAAATATATACTGCTCCCTTAGGAGAGCAAAAGGTCACTGAATGATCAGTATTTAACCCTGCCAAACGCGCTCTGTAATATCTGTGCACTCTTTTGAGTACACACAATGACAACAACAGAATCTACACTGAGAGTCTGCAACGCAGCGACGGGGCCTCGTAAAAATTCTTTTGGCTAGTTCCAATGTGGCATAGCTACTCCAGCACTTGTGATGCAACACTTTTGGCACGCTGTCATTGGCCCACTTCTGAGCTCCGACTCTCGCTGCTGCAGAAGGAGCTGCGTGAGAGACTTTGAGAGGACGGTGTTAATCACGACCTTTAAAAGTCTGCCGGAGTCCTCTAACAGAGGAAGAGACAATAAGTGTCAGACAGATAAGGAGAGCGCAGTGTGTTTTAAGTTCTTTAAAAAAAATCCGAGTGTATTCGGAAAAAGTAGGTCAAAAATAAAGACACATTTTTGGCTATTTCAATCGCTCCAGAAGTCCAAATGCGATTATAATTTTTTGGTCTCCATGCAGTTTCTGTTTGACTAATTCCTTTTGAAACGTAATTCATTTTTTGCTACGACGTAAACGTGATTGATTTTGAATGCGTGTCATAGGGATGTCAACGACTTCGACTTTGTAATCTTGAACAGATAAGAGAGTTGATAAACTATCGTTTGTGAATGGTTGTGTCTGTTGAGATGCTGAGTTTCATTCTTGCATCACAACATGTAGTTTGTCTTCTTATTTATGACGTAGGGAAGACAGTTGTGCACATTTCTTTACCAGGTTATATGTTCATTGGCTATTAAAATATCAGAACAAATACGTTTCAGGCTGAATTTTCAGCATGGCATTTTCAAATGAAGACGCAGTGTGCATGTGAAGTGCATTTCTTTTGAGAGAAGGCATAGTAGTCTATTGTCCACTTTACAAAGCAGGACTACAAAGCACCATTTTATGAGCCTGCCCTGTAATCCAATCCTTCACTTTTCAGCCTTCCTGCATCAGAGCTTTTTTCTTTCACACTGTGCACCACAACTGATCTCTCCTGTACTCTCTCCTTTCTCCCCTTTCCTCTCGCTCCTCTTTTTAAAGCTACTTGATAGTCTGAGGACTTCACTCGAAACTGAAATGAAGTTATTTCAAGTTAGTCTGATCATTTTGGAGTTAGTGCACAAATCAAGATTAATCAACATGCATGTATTTAATGAAGTCTATAAGAAGAATAAAAAAGTGCTTAGCTGTCATGCACACAACTGGTAGCTACACATCTGTCATTAGCATAGGCCTATTAATGATAAGCAAAATGTATGAAAAAAAAATTAATGTTCTTGATTTTGAAGTCTCAAATGCATTAAGCACATTATTTACATATTATACGTGTTTGTTTTGTGTTGAACCACAAGTTTTTTATCGCAAATTTCCCTATTTGCCTGATTGGTAGGCTAGAGGCTACATTTTTTTTGCATTGACTATAAGATAAACAGAGTAAAGCTATTCATTGAAAAGTCAAAGCATGAGTTCCAAATGAACATTTATGCATCTTTTTTATTACTATTTACTAACAGCAGACATTTAGACTTCATAACCCCCTATATTTACCCTTTGTTGTCATAACCTCATAACAGGAAAACCACAGGTGCGACCAATAGATTCATTAACGAGGCCCCGTTCCCCTTAAACCTAGGCCTACATTCACAGGGTTTTAGTCTTTTGGAACAAAAAGAGAATAGGGAATTATGTTGAAAGCTGTTTAATTTGTCTTCGGGTGTTTGGTAAGTCCATTATTTACGTTTCTATTAGCTCTGTTTTCATCTTTGCTTAGGGATGTTCACTAGCTCTAAACCTAGCCTATGGCTGTTTAACATTTGGTGCGAGGGAATTAGCATTAGCAAGGTAGCCTGTTTTTATTTTCATTTTAAAAAAGTTTGGTTAGCCTATAGCCACTAGTTTATTAATGACAACTTTATTTCTGCTAACACAAATGCCTTGGTGTTGTTTATAAAAAAGCCTATTATGAAGTTTACGTCCTTCTAGCTATTTTTTATTATATTTATTCAGTCTGGCTTTTATATAGTGCTTTATATCAATTGAAATCTTAACATTACTGTATTGTCTTTTTTATCCTACTGCAATTTTAAATATTTTCCTCTTATGTATTTATTTTAATATCTTGTTGCTTTTATGTGTCTTATTTTATTTTATTTTTATACATATTTTTTAATTCTTATTGGTGTTGCATTAGTCTCTCAATGATTTTATAAAGTATTTCTTTGTTAATAACTTTTCTGCACTCTTGTTAAGCACTTTGAACTGCAATTGAATTTGTCTGAAAGGTGCTATATAAATAAAGTTTTATTGATTGATTGAGGGCATGTCATTTGTTAATAATAATATGGATTATTCTTAATGGGGCTTTAAAGTTTTGTTTCATTGTGGCAATTTGCCTTCATTACCTCATATGATTTCCTTTCCTTATCTCGTGTTATGTCCTTACAGTCTATGGTTATGTCTTGTACGCAGAGCTCCGTAGTACGGTGGCTGGGAAGTGCAAAGCAAAATTACAAACGTGAGACAAATTTACATTTTGAAAAACCTTTTTTACATTTTTAGAAAACAAAATTACAAAACCAAAAACACTTATACCAAGAAAAAAAAAACACATTTACAAATGACAGAATCTTGACAAAATGGGAACGTACCAAATGTCGGAAGTGACCCGGAGTGAGGGGGTCATTTTGTTTGTTTTGTTTTGTCGTGGTACATTCCCTTTCCTACGGTGGCTGGGAAGTGCAAAGCAAAATGACAAAGTGTTAAACACTTTCACAAAATGTGAAACAAATTTACATTTTGAAAAACATTTTTACATTTTATGAAACAAAATTACAAAACCAAAAACACTTACCAAGGACAAAACTAATTTACAAGATGTGAAACATTTTTACAATCGCTGAGACAAATTTACAAGAGGCAGAACACTTTTACCAGTCCCCAAACAAATTTACAAACGACAGAATCTTGACGGAAAGGTACGGTGGCTGGGAAGTGGAAAGCAAAATTACAAATGTGAGACAAATTTACATTTTGAAAAACCTTTTTACATTTTTAGAAAACAAAATTACAAAACCAAAACACTTATACCAAGAAAAAAAAAACACATTTACATCTTATAAAACAAATTTACAAACGACAGAATCTTGACAAAATGGGAATGTACCAAACGTCGGAAGTGACCCGGAGTAAGGGGGTCATTTTGTTTGTTTTGTTTTGTCGCGGTACATTCCCTTTCCATCAAGATTCTGTCGCTTGTAAAATTGTTTGGGGACTGGTAAAAGTATCCTGCCTGGGGCGCTGGTGGCGCAGTGGCTAGGGCGGGTGCCCCATGTATGGAGGCTGTAGTCTCAAGCGGGCGGCCCAGGTTCGAGTCTGGCCTGTGGCTCCTTTCCCGCATGTCATTCCCCAATCTCTCTCCCTGGTTTCCAACTCTATCCACTGTCCTATCTCTCAATTAAAGGCACAGAAAGCCCCCCCCCCCAAAAAAAAATGTCTGCCTCTTGTAAATTTGTCTCAGCGATTGTAAAAGTGTTTCACATCTTGTAAATTTGTTTTGTCCTTGGTAAGTGTTTTTGGTTTTGTAATTTTGTTTCATAAAATGTTTTTCAAAATGTAAATTTGTCTCACATTTTGCAAAAGTGTTTAACACTGTTTTGCACTTCCCAGCCTCCGTATATTACATAGTCCCTGGTACTTTAAATCCTGCCGCTCCCTGAGCTCTGACATGCCCTCTTCTGTGATTGGTGCTCAGCTAAGGGGGTGTCTGGTTGCGTCATATCAAAGAGCGGGATGAAAGCTTATGGGGAGGGGAGGGGAGAGGGGTGAGAGAGAAGGGGAGAGAGAGAGAGATTAACAGGGAGTAAGAGGCAGGCGCAGTAGCAGACTCCTATATCCGCCTGACGGAGACGGACGGTGCCAGCTGCTAGCTCAGTTAGCAATAGTACACAGTTAGCAACTAGCCTCAGAGTCCTACCGCCTTTCTCACACATGAGGGACTGTGCAAGAGTGTGTTTGTGTATGACAGCGCGTGTGTCACCTCTTTGAGTGCGCGCTCGGCCGTCCCGAAGTCACTCCGTGTGCTTGTGTGCAGCCTACCTGTGTGTGTGTGTGTGTGTGTGTGTGTGTGTGTGTATAAACCCCCTATCTCCTTTCTCATCCGTGCAGCAGTGTGTGTGTGTCTGTGTTAGGAGGAAAGGAGAAGACGCACACGTAAACACACTGTGACAAGTCCACAGTTTACAGTCGGTGTCCGGTTACTTGACAGAGGGATTCACTGCATCTACTGTCACCGACACAGCACCAGCATGTAAGTACTGACGGGGTAACGGGTGTGCATACGAGTGGTCTGCATCCTGAATGTGTGTGTGTGTGTGTGTGTGTGTGTGTGTGTGTGTGTGTGTGTGCATGTGGCTGTCATTGAGTGCATTTGACATAAAAGCAAACCGAGCTTTCCTCATTTTGCTTACAACCTTCCTTGCATGTGTGCTCTAACGTGGACAGAAACGACGTCTGAAGTTCAGTGAGTCCAGCTGTCAACGCCACACAAGTGACTCGAGGAAGAACTCAAACCCAACGGGGGAAAAAAACTTGTTTTTGTAGGTTGCCTAAATGTCGACATCTGTCTGATAGTGTAACTGTGCAAGTTTTCGCATTGACTGAAGTGTTCAAATGGAAACTGAAGCTCCTCATTGCAATAGTTTCCAAAAGTCCACTGTGTGCTTCTTACCCACACATTGGATGGTGGGGTGCAATAAAACACTGTGTGTGTGTGTGGGGGGGCTCCTCAAGGATGGGTGTATTTATTTGCAATTAATAAGAATTTGAAGTAACACAGAAGGGACTACATTTCCCACTGTGTCTCTATAAGTGGGAAGAAATGCCTGTTTACATGTTGGAACTTGTACATTGCACAACATGCTTATTTTATGTGAGCTGTACACCAAATGTGCTTGTGTGTAATGGCCTCATTTTTTTGTCACCGATTGTACTTTTTGCAGAAATTTGATCTCCGCCCTTTGACCTTTGTACATGCATGCGTGTGTGTGTGTGTGTAGTGTCAGATTCATTTGAGTGCACGCAGTGTGTTCATCCTCAGAGCAACCTGTACTCTTGATTTGAAGAGCTGTACATGCAGAACAGCAGTCCCATTCCAGAGCTGAGGAGGCTCAGTGTGAGCTGTGCCGTGATCAAACCAAGGACATTTATCTTACAAAGTCCGACGCAGAACTTTAAAACCTAATGCAGGGGAGTGGTCAGAAACATTCATCACTGTAGTAGCCTTGTGTGTTTGATAGTCACTGGTTGTATCCGAATTACAAAGTACCTACTCAATCTGTCAGTAGGCAGTAGGCGGTACATACTATCTGTGCTGTATACTGTTAGTACCTACTATTCAGTAGGCGGATATTTGTTCCTACTTCATCTGATTCATTCAGTATGGAAGTGACGTCATTTACGTTTCCTGAACCGGCCGCATCCACCTGTTTTTTAGTTTTTTTTGTTTAGCGTTATTCAAGAAGAGTAATGCACACATAGAGTCAGGTAAACAAAAAACAATATCACAATGTAAATCAAGTAAAAGACAAATTAAATAACTAAATAACATACAGTACATAAAGACAAGTACAAATGAAAGACAGTAATATACAGAATATAAAGTAAAATAAACCAATAAAGACACATTTAAATAGTGAAATCATGATTTAAATAGAGGGGGAAAGGTTTTATAATAATGCAGACATTTGTTATATTTTCTGTTGTTAATTAAAAGTAGTGATTTCAGACGGGACTTTAACTCTAGATTGAAAAATTGATTCAATTAATCCACGCTCGTTTGTTTTGATTTGGAGGCGGACGTGACGTGGGTGGTAAAATACAATTCATTTCCTGAAAGCACGCATCCGATCCATTCTGCATGAAACCCGGAAGTTAGTATCCATACTGAAATGTTCAGTATCCCGAGGTGGACACAAAAAATGCCTACTGAATGACCACGAGGGTTCAGTATACTGAAATACCTACTGAAAAGTACTGCATACTGAACTGTGGCTATTCGGAAAGGGCCACAGATTCATCTTTGTTATACTTGTTGCAATAATGCAGGAACAATTTTTAAATGCTTGAGGCCACATCTGTTATAGCTTAATGACAAACATGCAGATATTTAAATGCTTCATTTTTCATGTACTGTAAATTGAGTGAGTGTGTGTATATATGTATATAATGCAGCCTTTGTAGTCTTCTCAAAGTTTCCGACTTTGATCCTCAAAAATAACCATTGTGTTCTTCAACTTTGTTACAAAGGCCATTTCACTGCTGTGTTCAGTTACTAAAGAGACTGAGAGCTGTTGTGATTGCTACAGTGAGAGGAAGAGGAAGTTTGCTATAAAGTCGTCATGTAGTCCTATCTGAATGATCAAAGTCACCTCAGACATTACGACATGCTACTCTTTCTGTTAATGGTACTTTGGGCTCAACTAGCATCAGCATTTTGCAACTGTTGTTCAGTTTAGTTAAGTAGGCTGGGACTGCAGGTAGTCCAGGGATGGTCAGAGTATATCACATTTCTGCAAGAAAAGTAAAAATAATCATTTTCACATCTAAATCTATATCTATAAAAAAACACAAATGAGTTATTTTCTATATTTTTAAACAGTTTTAGATACTCCAGCAACATTGATTTCAATGCATTATTATTATATTGTGCAATGTCAGATTAAAAATGTACCACCCTTCCTGAGCCATTCATCCTGCAGGAGGAACTGCAGACATGCGCAGTAGAACAGTCTAACGCCGACACGATCTGATCATGTGTACATGATGTGTACTGATCCAAACAACGATTTCTTTCCAAATAAACCGGATTGGATCAGCCTCTTCAGGCCCTTGAGGCCCACCCGAAACGCTGTGCCTGCTTGTCGGCTCAAAGTGTTCCTTCTTGTTGTGAGGATTCACATGAAATGAAAAGTGAATACAAAGGGTACCTTCTCAAAAATCTCTTTTGCATCCTGCCAACAGAGGCGCCAAGAAGGAAACAGCTGCAAGAGTTAAGTAACGTCGAAAGTGTAATCTGTGGGACCATTGGTAAAACAGTAAACAATGAAAGGAGAACCAGTGACGAGCATAAACTTGTAGTACCCTGCAGTCATTCTTCATTTACAAATGACCGTTTGAGAGGGAAGTCCAAGAGACTATTCCTTTGTTATTCTTCTTCTCAGGTAGTTTTTGAAGTATAGTCAGTCAGTATATGTGTAGTTTCCATTTTGTAATACCTAAAGGTGAAGTGATTCTGACAAATCAAATGTTCCATGGGGCACCTGCAATCAACCTTTTTTTTTTAACTTTTAGTTGACATTCCCCTCAACCTCACAGCAATTTCCTTTGAATCTATTCCCTTAAAGCTGCTACTGTTACAGGCAAAAAGACATTTGACATGCTCTCAGAATTACGTAAAACCTTGTACCATGCAGACTGTAGCAGCAGGAGGCTGGAGCATTTTGTTGATACAGCTGGGTAGGAGGACAGAGAAAGTCAAGAGCAAAACTCACCAGTGTGATTTGACATAAACAGTGTCAGTTTCCCACAACTGGAACTTTGCTATAGACTACAGCTCAGTTTATGTCTGCTTATGTAGAGGAACATCAGGTTAGAGTTTAAATGTGAGTTACAGGGGGAATGTGCTCTGTCTTTTCATTTCATATCTTCTATACAGGTAGTTCAATGTCTAGGCCCAAGGGTTCTTTTCCAGGTCCTGAGGATTTCCTTTTAGACTTTTTCCCAGACTGCTTGGGGATCGGAACCCATGATCTAGCTTTCCACACCAATAAGCTGCCACTTCCTCGTTTTAAGTGCAGTCACAACCGTTTGTTTTGTCCACAAATACTGCAACTAAGTAACCTTGTTCTTGCTCGCAGAATGTGTTGCTCTGACTTAGGGAGCATTTAGACCTTTTTGCATAAAATTACCTTTTTGTTTCCATTCAGCTGTGCGTATTGTTTCATTTTCTGTGATTTTCTTTGAACAAGAACTTGAAGACAGCCGTGTTGTGGTAGGACACAAGCTATTTTTCACTTTCTCATTTCACGTGTTCGAACAGCTCAGATTCAGTATGAGCTGAGGTTACTCACAGTCATCCGTTACCTGGTAATGGGCTGGTAGGGCAGAGGAGGACACTGCTGATGTGGAAAGGAGGAAGGAAGAGAGTGTGGATGAATGCACACCTGTTTTCTATTCTAGGTTGTTTACTCATCATGTCCACTGACAAATCACACCTTTCAGTTTATGCAAGATTCTAAAGGATTTCACATCATTTCCATTTTAACATTGAACTCTTTTGCAACCAGTGTACTTGGATTTATGTGTGCCAGTGTGGGGCAGTCTGTGGTTGAAACATGTTGTGACTAGACCTCTGTGCCTCTGGGTGTCTCTTCAGCTTAACCCTGTCTGACCCACCAGTGGGCTCATACACAAGTGTCACCGTGTGGCTGATACACAAGAAAGCAAGAGTCATTCTTTTAATGCTTCAGTGGCTTTTCAAAAGAACGGTCTTGACGAAACAATTAAACAAAGTGTGAATATAATGCAATTTAAAAAAAATGTACAAAAGATATATCTTTGAAAAGTACAGAAATGAGGAAGGGGAATGTAAATCTCACAGCTGTTAATGGCGCCTGTTCATTTTGTGTTTGTTTTTGTTTTGTTCTGTTTTTCTTAATAGCTCGATTGGAGTATTTATTTTGTATTGTCCGTTTAGTTTATTGGATTTTGCATTTGTTAATGGTGAAGAATGGGGGTAGGACTTGACAAGCCTGGGCTTCTTCCTATCCCTTTTTGAACGAGTCAATGTGTATTATATTGAAATTGGCTTTTTTAAAAATTTTTTTTTATATATATACAGATTTTTATTTTTTTTCCATTCGTTTATTCATTTTCATCTATTTTTAATCGTTTGAAATAAAGAAAGAAAAGTATCCATATTTGGCATTCAAGTGTTTCAATACACGTCATATACTGTAGAGCATGGAGAAAAAGGATCCGGTGTGATATACCTTTTTGACTCCAACGTTTTCTGTTGGAGTCCCTGTCTCTTTCATGTGAGCCGATTGTTCCCTTGTTTGATTTATTTTCTCTCTCAGCCCTAATTTTAGTGACCAACTCAGCAAGGGTTGTCAAAACTCAAATACAAATGTTTCAAGGGCTGTTTTATGTTTTGAACCATATTATCCTATTCAGTCCTATTCTTTGGGAAGCATGTGTTTTTTTTAAAGGTCACAAAGGAATCAATAGTCCCCTTGGTGAGTGTCAGTCTTCTTATCTTTTATGGTGAAATCCCATACAGGATATCAGTGCCTTTGCCCGTTTAGAGACCACTGATTAGTTTGGTATTGGCTTCAAAGGATGAAAAGGAAGTTTTTTTTTTTTTTGTAGGTTATTGCCCAAGTGCAGGCAGATAGCCATGTGTGTGCATGTGCCTCATGGTCTGCATGTTATTAGAGCAAAGTTAATGCTAGTTTTGTGTGTTTGTGTGTCACCGTCTCTGGCTGTGTACGTCAAAAACAGAACAGAACTTTGATCTGGGAGAAGTTAATGTATGAACCAGAAATCGGCTTTTGTTCTTTTAAGCAGCCCAACGCGCAGAGATTGTGACCAGTAGGCTTTAACTTTCGACCCTTTTTAAAGGGGAGTGTCTGATGTTTGTCATGCTTTAACTGTGATTTGACTGATACCCTCTGACTGAGGATAGTTTGGGTTATTGATAAACTTGGCTGTGACAGTACTTGTGCTTTATGTTGTTTGTTCCACTGTCTGCCTTCCACCAAACACGTACAGAGTGTTTGTCAATCAGACAACATGCAGAGAGTCTTTTTGGCTCTCAAACTGTAATTTAATTCAGTGTTCCTCTTTGTGGTTGATGTTAATGTTAGCGTTGAGGTTGGGAGGAGTTGTTGCAGTAAAACCATATTGGACAAGTTCAACATGCTTTGCCTGTGAAGAAAACAGTCAAATAGTGTGTTTTATTTCCAACCTATGACTGACCCAGATTTGTACGACATTATGTTTGATCAAAGTTACTTAGATTATACGAGTTATTAGTTGACATGACTGGCTCTGTTCATCATTTCAAATGTAAAAGGTTAAACTGAAAACAGCCAATCAGAGAGCCCGTGATGATTGAAAGATATTGATTGTACATTACCTGATGCTGTAGTTGGGCTTGTTGTTACTGTGCAGACATTAAAGTCGATATTGGTAGCAGTAATTAACAATGCATTCCTTGTTGACTGTTGTGCCAATAGAGTTTTGCAACATGAAGTTTATTGCATTTTCACTCGGAGTAGTAATTGATTTTGAAGCAAACTGATGATGTGCAGTTCCACACGTGATACTGGTGTGTTGTGTGACTTTACCAGAATCATCTCAGAGCATAAGGACTGAACAGTTTTGACTGTTGATTATCGATGGAGAGAGATTTCTAATGTTTGTTTTTGTGAAGAAACCACAACATATTTTAACCTTTTTTTTAAATTTCTGGTCCTAATGACTAAACCTGAATAACTCAAACATCATGCATCATGCGGTATGTTGCATCATCCTGCTCTCCACACTGCAGAGAAAGTCAACAACCATAGTTGTGTGAGTTGTTTGCCTCATGGATAACATGCCTGCTTCTTGTTTCTCAATGTAATTATTTAGCTAGTATACAGTCTATAAATGAATGCTGAGAGGATATGCCTTGTCACTCCTGATGTATCTTCACTTCATGTACCATTTATACATTGTGTTCTTAATTCCAAATTCCTCCAGTCATTACCAGTAGACAGTAAGACTAAACATGTATTGCTTTCTAGTAAGTTTAAAAAAAAATTCAAGTGGGTAGAAAGTGTAGTCAAAAGCTTCTTTTCTTTTGGAAAACTATAAGGCAAGGACGTAAAATACAAATCAGTTTTTTCTGTGTAGAATTCACCAGAGAGAAAAGTAGATATGCAATGTGACATTGAGGCCCGAAACCAAAATTATCCTCAAGCACCGAGTGTCCCAACCATTTCACATTCCTTTCATACTACAATGTAGCCTTGATTTCCTCATTTCAGCAATGCGACACAGTACCAGCTACTCGCTGTAGTGTGTTCTGATGTTTGCTTGATCTTTATAGAGGGACGTAAAGAAAGGAAGACAGGGTTGAGTGAGTTACATTGCAGAACTGTAAAATAGTCATTTAAAAAAAAACATTTTTGAAGGCAGAAGATGACTGTGACAATAACAACAGATGGACAAAGCTGCAGATTGAGAAACATATTTTTTCTTGTTTAAAAGCTTTTGTCTCCCTAGATCTAACTACTATTCAATACTTTTACCTAATCTGAGTATAGCGTAACTTTGTCTCAAGGACTAATTTGTAATAATGAAATTAAAACTGCTGGACTAAAGATAACAATACAACTAACAGTAATTAGAAAATGCAGTTCCTGGAGAAATAGTGCTGTGAATGCTGCATGCTGATAAGCTGCTAATGCTGTGTCTGAGACAGGTGCATAGTATGGCAATTAAAGGTACTGAAGACACTTGTGGTATACTCCTAATGCTGCGTCTGAGACAGGTGCATAGTATGAGTGATGTATGAAAGATTGACTGGACTGTGGAAAAACTTGTGCTGAATTGCTAATGCTGCATCTTGAAGAGCTGAGGCTGAACTCCTGTGTTTAATGTGCAAGCAGCTGAAGGATGAATGATCAACGTAATGAAGACTGAGTTGAAGGGGATGAGGAGGAAAGATGACAAACCTTGTATAATGCTGTTAAGTGTGATCATGTCTGGCCTGGTTAGCTCCTCTGGATCGGCTGTGGTGAAGGTAACTGCTGTTTAAGTACTGGGTAACTTGCTGATTTCAGTGGGATTAGTCAGATCACTGTCTCAAACATCAGTCAGTGTACCAAGCCTGTGACTGCTATCATCGAACGGTCCACACCCTAAGCACCACGGGGCTTTGATAAAGCAGTCATGTTTGAAGTCAGGATTGTGGCCAAGGCAGCGGTGTAGAAAAGTCCTCTCTTCTGATGTCCTCCCGAAATCTCTGCCAAAAAAATAACACTGGAGTAAAGGGAGCAGCTTTCTGTGACCAATCTACTGGCCAAAATGTACATTATATCGCTGTTTTAACACAAGCAGAACACGATTACCTATGTTTTGATGTGCTTTTCTGTGTATGTGGAGTTACAGTTGTGGCCTGACTTTGCATTTTTTTCAAGAAGGCGACCAAGATATGTTCATGAGCTTCCCCTCCCTGTTTGATGACATCACGTTCTCTGAGCATTCCTTGAAATACACACTAATGTAACGGTCTTTTGAAGGGCTGGAAAAACGAAAAATTAACTTTGAAAGGTTCCTGTTTGAATACTATGAAAAAGATGAATCATACTGACAAAGCCCAAAGGGTCCGAGTGGAATATTGTAGAAGTGGAATGAAGTTTCTGTGAGAACTTTTGGCTGACTTGCAGAGGCTTGAAGGAGGTGTGATCATTTTCTAAAAAAAAAAAAGTTGTGATTTTGAAGGCTCTCCCTCTCATTTCAATGTGCAGAGTTTCACAGAAGTTGCATATTTCTGAAATTATGAGTGAGAAAAGTCATAGCCTTTCAGCAAATACAGCAATTAAGCTGTCTGATGTCTAGAAAGGTGATGTATAAGTTCAGTCCATTGGAACATTTACTGCTGATTCACACTGCCCACATAAGCAGTGCAGAACCTCTTCATCGTCATGAGACATTGAAGCAGTGCAGGCCAAGTGCAGCTCATGCACTTTAAATCTTATTAGCAATATCAATGTCTGTATCTGTAGAATGATGTCACAGGCATGAATAAAACAAGTAGAACCCTTCCCAGGGCATTTCTTTCGGTAAATAAAGTCACCATGGCTTCTTACTGGAGTCCCTGTAAAGTGTATTTAAAAAATAAATTGTCGTCGTAAATCTCAAAAGTATAGCATGTTCATGAGACAAATAATATCAGGTAACAGGCAGTAGCTGTTCTGGTGTGATCTCCCCCTTTCTCTTAGTTGTTTTTACAGAAACCATAACCTTAAACCCCGAAAAGCAGACATTTAAAACCTAACCGGATAAGGCAAACAGACATTGAAGCGTGATTCTTATATTTCTTTGCATATACTAATTATTATTTGAGCAGACGCCTCTTCTGTGTTCCCTGTGTGGAATAATCTTAACGACATTTACTAAGGTGTGCAATATGGAAAAAAAATGCAATGCAAGAAGTAGTTAAATATTTACAACTCAATAGTTGGCACCGTCAGGTAAAGGGGTCACCGGCACCAAATGTGTCTTTCCCTGCATTCTTTTCAATTTTTACATTCAAATATGTGCAATTTCTGAAACATTATATCATGCTCTAGTCCTGTACCTTACTTTGTTTCTTTTAAATGTATTCTAGTGTTCATCAGGCACATTTTCACACCATGGTAAATACATGAATTTGAAAGCCTGAGGAGAAGCCCTGCAGAATTCCTCCACATGTTGCTTATACAAGTAGTGTTCATGAAGCCTGCTTTTCTGTGAATAATCCTACGCACACCCCTACAAAGGCATGAAATAAAGGGGAATTACACACTTTATTGTTAAATCTAAGAAATAACACAAGTAACATATCTATGTATCTTACTATCTGGAGACTTAAAGATCATACGGTATAGAAATGTTTAAGGTTAATGTCGGACACAGATTACATTTGACCAGTTTTTCCTGTCTGTCAGCTACGTTTGTCCTGGTTCTCTTGTCTTGTTATCTCTACCCTTTCAGGCTTTGTGAAACTGTATCTGTTTCAGAGTGACAGTCTGTGTCTTTTGTGTAGCAACGGTATACTGTTTCAGGCTCCTTACAGACAGTCTGAAGGTGTCCATTGATGGTGCGGAAGCCGTTTTCCATTGGTTCTTGATTTGATTCTTCAAAGTTTATTTTTGTGCATTAACTTAGACACGGGGAACAGTTGTTCTCACAGACTTTGCTTCATGATCTAGTTCCCTTAGAATGTGGACACACTGCTTTCTGCATAGGTGACACATATTCTTTGAAGTTTGTTACTTAAAAAAAGATCTATTCAGCACAGCTACAAAAAAGCAACCGCTCCTCATGGATAAACAAAGACAAAAGCAAAAAGAGGCACATAGGACAGAGCAAATAAAACAAAACAACAAAAGCATGCTCTTGTTGGATTCCATATTATACTGTGAGTTAGGAAAAAACCAACCGGTTATAGGTCACAGTGTGTCTCATTGGTCTAAGGCAGTATTAATACATGGTTTCTGTACATAAATGAAGAGTAGACATATGTTTGCATAAACTTATACAAGTAGAATAACACTTTAGGTTGTCTTTGATAACTAAAACAAGAATGGTTGTCACATTTCATCAAAGGTTACAGAACTGAGACGGACACTATATCGGGCCCTCTCCATAAGTAACAGATTGGTCATTTCTTGATGCCATTTTAAAACAAAAGAAGGTAGATCTCCTGGAAGTGTAGAGATACGAAATATAAGATGTTCCTCTTTGCAACAACCATGCCATATTGTGATGTCCTTTTGTTGTACGTGGGACAAATTTAGTAGATGTCGGTTCTGACAAAAATGGCTGTGAAAGGAGACGATGGGAGTGATATACATCAGAGAAGCAATTAAAAAAATACCTGAACAGAACTTATTTAATTTGGGGGAAAGACCAGAATAGTCGGCCGAAAGCTGATTGACTCTTTGAACAGGTCAGTAAAAAGAGTGCCATTTGGTGAGGAATAATGAAGCCTGTGAAGTATTTTAAATTGAATTAGTTGGTGTCTGGAGTTTACGGAACAAATATAAATGTTTTTAAGGTATGGTTTCCCGGGATTCATGGTCAACTGTCAAACAAAGATCCTTTCCCCATGCCTTCTTTAGGTTGTTTGTGGAAAAACGGGTTTTGTGCTATGAAAAGATCTACAAATCTGGAGCCTAATCGTCTTGAGTCAGGACTCTTCTGTTCGTCGAATTTGAGTCATTTAGTTGCATATAGTTTACTTTTGTCTCTGAATGTATTTGATGTCCATGACAATATTTCCCAGTATCTGACCCAGTGCTCGGTGACAGGTGAATTAAGCTGTGCTGTTATTTGAATTCATATGCTATCTTTTATGTCATTGTTCTGTTGGGTATAGACAGACTGCAGGTTATTATATGTAAGTCAATGCAGGACCTTGATATCTTCTTATTTCACCTTCATCTAGTGAAACCATTACACAGTTTGTGTTTTGTGAAAATGCCAGCCCATGTTGTCATCAGTAACAAGTTAACCTCAATGTGTGAATATATCCAGACAGATATGTTAGGTATGGTTTAACACAGCGTTGCATTCTTGGATTTCCTAAAGATGCCACTTTGGATGCTGGTTATGATCCCCATTGACTGCAACGATGCTGTTTGACCACAGTGGGGCAGCAAAGTACTTCAACAGAGATGTAAGCTTGTAGTCAGACCAGAAGAAGAAGCTTTCCTCTCTGCAGTCTTGAGGCTCACTGGGGAAACTGGTAGCTCAACTGGTGGAGCTGTTTGTTCCAGTGAAAGAGACACTTACGCCTACCATTTAATCAAGGAGGTAGTTGTTGACTTTTTACCCCTTTATGTATAGATTAATGTTCTAATTTGTGTACCTGTGCCATTACCATTACATTGTTGGTAAGTGTATCTTTGTATTGGAAAGGCATGCTCCATTTAAGAACCCGTATGAGTTTGCACCGTGTGGTTGTTGAGCTTGAAGTCTTTAACCTATAGGACGGGGAGAGCAGTATTTCAGTATTTGCCGTCTCGTGGACAAAATTGGTTTGCAGATGAAACACAAATACCGGTATAAGTTAGTTTTCTTCTTCACTTCATAAAACCCCCACGTTTTTGAGGTTTTTATGTTTGAATCTGAAGTTTCTGGTTTAGAAAAGCAATGAGGTGACTACCCGTTTTAATTAATTAAAAAGCGAAAACATTCCAAAGTCATTGAGCTTAATGAGGTACACCTGAAGCTGACTGGAGGCCTCTAGGAAGAGCAGCAGCTGAGTGGCTTCCAAACTCGCACTTTCCTTTTAATACACATTTAATATCTTTTGGAAGAAGTTTGTAGAATAATCTTTTTAGTTAGTTTGATTTGATCAACTTATCTTTTCAGTCTTTCATGTTAACTCTCATAAGTGGGGCCACTGGTGTCACATTGGTAATGAAAAATACAGCTTTTGGAATAATCGTGAAATGCTGCTAAATATTAATACGACACCAATTAGAAATTTCTGAGAAATGATCAGTGTTGAAAGGCAAACATAACCCATGGCATCAACTTATTAAGCCCTGCCGCTTGAGTAGATTTAATCAATCTAAAAAGGTCTCCCATCTCGTGTTTAATCATTTCCAAACCATTATCATCCTCTCATCAGTTTCCTTAGAGCTTCTTTTTCTCAAGATAAATTTAACTGAGCACACGATCACTACATTCACTTTGAGGAGCTTTTCCTGTAGGTTTTGGATGACTTCTATGAACATGGTTTACATACTTGACTAATTTTCTGTTTAGTTATTCTCAACCATTGTGATTTTTTAAAAAAAATTTTAAAAGATGGAGAATCTTGGCGGCATACAGTTGGTAGAGCAGGTGCCCCATGTGCAGAGGCCGCAGTCTTTCTCACACTGGTTGCAGGTTCAACTCCTGGTCTTGAAGCGGTTTGGTGCACGTCATCCCCCACTCGCTCTCTCTCTCCACATTTTCTGTCTCTCTACAACTTTCCTATCAAGCGAAGGCAAAGAATCCTTAAAAAATAGTAAATAAAAAAAGATGGAGGATATCATGTCACTGAAATGCTCAAACCTTTTTGTGTGTGTGTGTGTGTTTGCAAGAATCTGGAAAAAAAAACACCCAACAATCAATGTCTTTCTCTTGCTGATATTTCGGCTCTGTCCCCTCTTCCCTCCATTTATTGATTTAAGTTTAAGATTCATCGAGATGCTGTGTTTTAAACACTTCCCTTTCTTTTGCTTTTAGGATGTTGAGGTACGCTGTAGTCCGGGGAGGACTCGGCCTGTTGGCCCTGAGGAGGACATGTGTCGTCTCCCGGTTCACCCACACGTCCCCTCAGAGCGAGTATCGACCAATCAAGAAAGTCATGGTGGCCAACAGAGGTGAGAACACATCCGCATCCCGACAGTACTATTTCACCACAGAATAGAGGTAATTCAGATAGCACTATTAAATTAAATACAGTTTAATGCCGTTTCATTTATAATGTAAGAGAAAAGTTATGACACTTATGATCTCCCTCAGGCAAAGAACAGACTCTGAATATTTAATGGCCAACATTTAGTTTGCCTTGTCACACATTTTATATTTAAGCACACATTGTATGTGGGTGATTGTACAAGCTAGTTTTGTTTGCTTAAATCCAAAAGCATGGAAACTGAAATGTAACTGTACTTTTGAAACAAGAAGCAACTGCATATTTGTTATTGTCCAAAAAGAAAGAAGTCCAACAACATCAAATGTATATGTTTTGCTTTCTAAGCTCCAGTACTAGAAATCCTCATGAGTGATTGAGAGTGAGAATGAGATATGAATGGGTATATAATTACAGAGAAGCACATATTTTCCTGAACAACAAGCATTCACTGGTATGGTTTTTACTGCGGCATAAACACAATACTTCGAATCCCCTCCTGTTAATGCTAATGCTGTCCAGAGAGGCAGTCAATGTGCAATTAGAGCACTCTGTCAGCTGACGCACAGGATGTGAGTGACAAATAAATGTATTCATGCATATTATCCTAATTGCTTTTTGGGCCACCCATTATTTTGATTCCATTTATTCCAAGTGCTACATTGCTTCATTTGACTCGGTGTTTCATAGTTTCAGGTTGATTGTTGAGGTTTAAAATGCAACCTAATGCTGGACCTGTGCATGCCTTCTGCTGCAAATAAGAAGTCTGCACACATGCATGCATACATTCATGGCTAGCCTTCCATAGAGGCTTTATTTAACCGCCTTAATCCATCAAATTGATTCAAATAGATTGTGTTCACTGACACACACACACACACAGAGCAGGACTTTCCGTCAATCTCCTTCCTCCACATCGGCGTGACGTGATCTCAACACCACATTAGATCACGTTCATCACACAGGAGCGCGCTGGACCCTGCTCGGCTTCATTGTGTGTGTGTGTATGTGAAAAGGAGAGAGTCTGGACCATCATATCGTATCAGCCCAGATTCCACTCAACCAAGCACATCTCCTCCCTGCCGATGCGTTTCTGCTCTATCACTAATATTCGCCTTTCCTTTTCTTTCCCTTCTGTTCTCCTCTCCTCCCTCCCTTTGCCTCCCCTGTCTTTTCCGGCACTTGTCAGATTTGATTTTCCTCTGAGCCACTTGTTTATCTTTGTTTTTGCCCCATGTGACAGTGTTCCTTTTTTTTTTTTGCTCTCCTTTTTTTCATTCTTTCCTCTTTTCTGGTTTTCCCCCTCCACTGGTTTTCATGTCTCTTTTCCCTCTATTTGTCATGTTGTTAAACCTGCCAAACTGAATCTCTTGTGCTAGCTCTGTCTAAAACTCTATGTCCTCTGTCATATGTCCTTTTTTTGCATTGCTCTTTTCCGAACGTCCTCTGTTTTCTGACCTATTATTCTAAAGGTTTCTGACCTTAAATGCATAACATTTCACCTGTCTGGCCTTTTATGCCTTCTTGCCCTCTCATCTCTGTCCTTTCTTTCATATTATTTCCCCCATTTCCCCTGCTGTTGTCCTCTCTAATTCCATTTCTTGCTTGCTTGATATTTCAATTTGTAACTATCCTAAAATGTTTAAACACCGTCTCCTCTTCCAGCAAGTACAGCACATCTTGCTAGTTTTCAGTGGAAATGCTTTTCTCTCCCCCGAAATGTGTGTTGCTTGAAAAACAAGTATTTGGCTCTAGTGACAGCAAGATTAAAGGCGAGCAGTGTTTTGGTTGTCTGGAGTTTACACGATATTCTCAAACTTGGGAGAAAACAGTAGACTTGTTGCAGTGTCAGTGGATGTTTTTCAACAGTTTGATGATCTAAGCCTAAAAGATTTATCTTGTTTTCATCTCGTGCGTGGCATAAAAAATTAAAGTTTATTTTATTCTCTCGGCGGAGGCAGTCGACGCAAAATTAGGCCATTGCTACGGGATGTTGATAAAATCATGTTAAATGTGTGCTCATGAAAAATAGAACACTACTACCTCCTGCCACAAAAAAAAATCTGCTCAACCAAGGATATAAAATATAACAAAATGTAAATAATACAGAGACTAAACATGAAAGGGAGGAAGAGCAATATTTCAGAACTTGTGAAGCAAAAGGAACGAGTACGCAAAATGAAGCACTGGCAGATAAAGAGTGAAATGATTTTCTCCTATACGGACCTTTCCTCACACATATCATTCATGTTTTCTTCCAGGTGAGATCGCTATCCGTGTGTTCAGAGCCTGCACAGAACTGGGGATTCGAACTGTGGCCGTGTACTCTGAGCAGGACACTGGACAAATGCACAGGTACTAATGCTATGTTAAAGCTTCATGGATCCATGCATTCTAACTGCGGGTTATCACACACACATGTCTTGGGTCAAGTGCTGGGCTGCCACTGCTGGACATTGACCGTGAAATGGTAACACTTGATCAGACTGAATAGCAATTACAGGAAGCTTGGGAGCATTTTTCTTCCCTCCAGCACTTTGGGCCGGCTGTTTGTTTTGCAGCTGGTATTAAGTAGGGACATAAATGTATTTGTATTGACAACAGGAACATTCAGGTAATCCCAGGCAGCTTAATCTGCCTCACTGAGCCTTTTCTTTTCCTTCTGCCTTATTTTTGTAAATGTCTTTTCACCGAGGCCTGAATCTTTCTGTATGACCTCGCTGCTTCCTGGTTCTGCCTGTCCTTAGGGCCCTGGCACACCAAGCAGACGGCAAAGAACCAAAAAGTTGCACTTGAACCTAGGGCTGCGCAGTATATCGCGTTTTTAAGATGTATCGATATATTTTCAAACAAGACATAGGGTAAGACAATATCGTTAATATAGTTTATGTTGCGTTAAAATAACATTATAGAGGTGCCAGGTCGCCTTTTTCTGATCTCACTGATGATGACTGACTGTCTGTCCCTCTTTACCCTGCTCCTCCTCTCTCTCTCTCTCTCTCTTTTATTGTATTTAAGGAACATTTTTATTTTATAATATTACTTTTTAAATTCACAAACAGGTAGTTTATTTAATTTCCATGTGTTTTCACTGTTAATAAAATACATGTGGAGTATCGCCATTCAGCTAAAATATATCGAGATATGAGTTTTGGTCCATATCGCCCAGCCCTACTAGAACCCTAAAAACACAACGAAGACTACAGCCCACGGCCAACCACCACATACGTTCTGCGCACGCGTGAGGGGCGGCGGTAGCTCGTAGTTATGATACGAGAAGAACATTTTCACACAGCTGTCATGCACCACTCATATTATAGGTAGCTTACTAATCGAGAATAATGTATGATAAGAAGAAAATGCCACTGCCGTTTTCAGCCCTTGGTGTTTAGTGGCAAAAGAAAGGAAGAGACGGAGATGACAAAATAAGGAGAAACCGCACTAATGGGTGAAAGCATGGATACTACAGCGGCATGCTCAATGGGCTGTCCTGAACCTGTGTCGAGAGCTGGAGATAAATGAAACCTCCGAGCAGCCAATCGGAGAGATCCCTCTCACAGACCAACTTAAGTTGCATACACTGCCACAAAGTGCTCTCAAAGTGCTTGAGATCTGGTGCCCATTATTGTATTTTTGTTTACTTTTGTTGCTTCTTCCTTCTGATATTAAATGATTTGTTTTTGTCTTGACAGGCAGAAGGCAGATGAGGCCTACCTGATTGGAAAAGGCCTTCTACCTGTCGCAGCATACCTGCACATTCCTGACATCATCAAAGTAGCAAAGGTAAAGAGCATTTCTCCCTAGACAGGAAAAATAGAGTTAAGGTCTTTACCTCCAAGGAAAATGTCATTTCTGTTCGAAGAATTCAGAGATTTTAGACTTACAGATGAATATACTCTTCATGGTTAATACTACAGTACTCAGCCTGTGAAAGTAGTTTTAATGCTTAATGACTTAAGAAGCTCTGGAGGCGCTTTCTAAAGTCCCTAGTGATGTCATTAGGGTTTTCGCAGCATGGGCTTGAAGATGGCAAATATCTGTTGGATATCCAAACTTGGGAGGAGAAATTTAAAGCCTTGGATAAGAAAGGAAACTGCAAGCCTGGCTCAGTCTAGAATTATTCTTGGGGAAAGTTTACCCCTCTAAAGCTCACTTTTTCACCATGTTGGACCACAAATGTTTAACTTTACAGAATGCAAAAACAAAATACAGAATTGAGAATTGGATTCAACTGTGTTCCCCTTCTTTAAGTCTTTTTTTTTTTTTTTTTCAACTGAGCTTCATATAGTTGAATTATTCTTTGGTGCTTTATATAATACTGAGCTTCAAAGGCTTGGCTACTGCCAGAAGTTGTCCCTTTTTTATGGTAATAGAGCAAAACCTAATGGCTATCAGAAGCACATAATTAGGCTGACAAATGATGAAGAGCCAACTCTTTTTTCTTTCTCTTCTACGTTTACATTTAGTGTGGCTATAGGGAAGAAAAAATGAAACTACTTGCCTTCTTCTATCGAACACCACCCCCCCCCCCCCCCCGCCATTCTTTTTTCCTTTTTATTTTAGATGGTGGCTCGTCTCTTCCTCCTCCTCTTGCTTGTTTCCGTTTCCTCCTTTTTCCTGTCACTCACTCGCTCTCTCTCTCTTGCTCTCTTTCTCTCTCTCGCTCCCCTCTGCCACTCATCACTGTGTGATATCAGACCTGTTCCTTGTCACCTCCTTTCCCTTCCATCCTCCCTTCCCTTCCATCCCTCCAGGATGCGCCGCCAGTTGTTCATTATCATTTTTCTGATCAATCTCTCACGGTCTCATGATTTTCTGCGTGGGCATGTGGTCAGCCAGCCAAGTCTGAGAGCATCCGCCATGCAACTCATTTCTCAAAATCCGTCTGCCTGTCTGGGAGCTCAGCCACCCCATGCATGCTACAGCAAGTGTTTGTGTGTGTGTGTGTGTGTGTCCTTTTCTCCTCTCATTCATACACACTTTCAAACCTCCTCTTCACACTGTGTGCCACTCTGTTACTTTGTGACTAAAATAACCAGCCGTCTCTGTCCCAGTACCTTCTGTGTCTGTCTTTCATACTACTTTGAGTCTGAAAGTGTGTGTAAGCTTACAACTATGAACGCCCCAGTGTGTGATATTGTTTGTCTGAATGTGTTGACCCCTGTGTGAATCATTCTGCACTGGCCCCTGTCTTCTTGCGTTCATGCATGCGTGTGTGAGTGGGTGTACCTGCCTGTGTGCACACACTCGCTGCACTTCGTGTGTGTGTGTGTGGCTTCATGCCTCCCGTGGCCTGCCAGTAACAGCTCCCTTAACAACGGGACAGCCCATAATTATGGTCTGCCTCGTATCCAAGAGCAGATGGCACATACTGATCCAGAGATGGCTCTATCTGTCAAGCTCGGCAGCTACTGTATCTGTCTGCTACCCTGCCTGCATCTGTCTGTCTGTGTGTGTGTGTGTGTGTGTGTGTGTGTGTGTTGTCAGAACACCCTCCTGACCCTCAAATTATGCATGCCTGTCTGCTCACTCAGCCTCCTACTGGTGTCCATCTAGTAGATGATAATGATTAAAGCCACAGTAACTAAGATAGAATGAGGATAAAATATGCTGCTCACTGTCCATTTGCTGAAAGTGAGCCACACAACATTTTAGACTGTGGTGTGTGTGTGTGTTTAAACATGCAGGTGAGAGTTTGTGACGACTCTTTATGTCCCTCCCCGACAGTCAGCCAAGTGTTAACTGGGGCCCAGCGGTTGATCCGTATTTAAAAGAACTCCTGCTACATAGTTGGGCTTCATTTCCTTTCTCTGGGTTCTACTCGCAGAAACAAAAAAACCAAAAAAAAAACTTGATTACATGGGTGAACTGGTACACAGAAATATAATGAATCTTTCTTCTCCCTCGCTTCTCAGGACAATAACGTGGATGCTATCCATCCAGGCTACGGTTTCCTCTCCGAGCGCGCCGACTTCGCACAAGCCTGCGCGGACGCCGGAGTCATGTTTATTGGACCAACCCCGGAAACTGTCCGCAAGATGGGGGACAAGGTGGAGGCTCGTGCCCTGGCCATCACTGCAGGTATGGGATAGAGTTGAACACACAATGGGAGATGAAGAATGTGAGAAAATGTTGACGCCAAGAAGGCTGACGCCAACATTTCAACACGTCCTATAATATGGTTTCTTTCTTTTTATTCTTAACAATTTAGTACAATCAAGTTTTCTCTGATTTTATTCATACATGGTTGATGAGTGGGAAATAAAATGTTCTATAAACCCTTTATTTTTATTATTTTCATGATGACCCACCCCTTTCCTCCCGCCACCTTTGACCCTGATATTGTTCTGCATGAATAAGCTTTTTGTCCCCAAACACTAAATTGTCTTTCTCGTCGGTAATGAAACATCTTCAGCCTATAACTTTTTCCATCCATCAAGATTAAGAAACTGAAATACTAAGTGCTACCTGTAAGGAGCTAACACCCCCGGTCTCCTATTTTTGCACGGTAAAGTAGTACTTGACCTTGAGCGACTCAAATTAAGTGCTGCACATGGCTCATTGAAAAGACGATTTAAAAACTATGATGTATAAATCCATCTCTCTTTTTGTATCCTTTCACTCACCCACCCTCGTCTAGGTGTGCCTGTGGTCCCAGGAACAGATGCCCCAATCGCCAGCATGCAGGAGGCGCACGTGTTCGCCCAAACATACGGCTTCCCCATCATCTTCAAAGCCGCCTACGGAGGAGGTGGTCGGGGCATGAGGGTGGTCAGAGAGTACGAGGTAAGCCTGTCAGCAGCAGCAGCAGCGACCGTACATGATCACTTCTCTCAGAAATGTAATTTAACAGCTTGCTCTAACAACATAAATCTTATCCTGACGTCTTTCCAGCAGAGAGAAAACAAACTATGATAACTGGCCAAATCTATGTTAACATAATTATTTATTTTTGAGTTTGTGTTGAATCAAGGTGGAATTTCTTGGGAATTACAACGTGGTCATTTATCTCTCCAGCCGTCAATCAGCCTGCCTGTGTGTTTAGGTGTGTGTACACTGAAATTGCCTCTGTCACCCAGCAAAGCGTGACTGATTACAGCGTGTTGGAGGCTTGTTCTCCTGCATCAGCAAAGGACTTTTAAGAAAATAATGACTTCAATATTGTATTAGGCCAGAGCCCAATTATCGAACGAGCATCTTAATATAAATGTGATCATAAAACCCCGACATTGCATCGTACGTGTGCGCGATGTTTCCATTTGGAGTGAATATTAAAATATTGAACACTGTAACAAACAAACAGTGTAGCTCTACGTGAATAAATCTGACCAAGAGGTGGAGGCAGAAAAAAACAATTATTCCGGTTCTGGGCAGTAATGTAAACATAAACAAAAAAAATGCTATGTTAAAAAAGTTATTGGAGCAAAGTCATTAAAAGAAGACACTACTTCACACATAATAAATAAAAAATATATTGTATTAAGTGTGACAATAATCTGCAAATCTTGTCTCATTGAATAATAAATGAATACACAGCATGGCCAGCATAGATTACAAGAAGAAGAAAATTATGTATATTATCTTTAGCATGGAAAGCTAACAGCTGCTTACTAACGGTAAGAGGTGTATTAGGTAGATGCTGGTGAAGAATTAGACATGGTTGTAGAAATTAAACCACTAAGAAAAACTCTCCTTACCTCTGTTGTTTTTTTTATTGGAAACTTGGTCAAGCAGGGCCAATTATACCATTTCCCTTGCGGTGGTTCTTTTGTTTTTATGACAAAATGTTGTAAATTATTGATAGTAAAATAAAACAAATACAGTTTTAGTAAGGTTTCCCCCAAAAAAGTGTTTTTTTTATCCATAAAAATATAATCATATCAAAAATATGTCTAAAAATGAAAAAAAAGAAGGTCTTTTAAGGCCTGTAGACATCCAGAGTGGCACGTTGTCCTCCCTGTTTATTTCAGCCGAGGCCTGGCGGCAGCTTTGCCTCGCGTGACGACGGAAGCGGGGCGCTGGCTTTGTGTTTGTGTGTTTTTAGCTGCCCATGTAAACACACACAGCTCTTCCCCATTTCTGCCTCTCAAGTCTGACCGCGTCAAAGTTTTTTAGCAGGCAGCTGGTTGTTGTCCAATCAGATAGAAGAGGGCAGAGATCAGTGGTGAATCAGAGCTGCACAGAGCATCACTAACTCCACATCCGTCATGGCTGCTAGCGCTTACTGTTCTTTATTTCTTCTTTGGCTTTACTCACCCCCAAACAAAATAGGTTATATACATTTCTCCTGATAGTTTTTCCTGCCCCAAATACTCATCTATATTTTAAACTGTTTATGAAATGGGCTAAGCATTGTAAAAAACTTCCTTTTTGTGTTTTGAAAGGTTTAAAAAAAGATTCCCTGATGAACTAATTTCTTCTTTACTGTTTGTTGTTTGTAAACCCTACTTGCTGTGATCCTTAGTAAACCCCTGACCCAGAAGACATACTTAAAATGATTCTATCCGGGTCAGCCTCAGAGTTTCTGATTGTTTTACTGTAGTCTTTGAGCCCCACAAGTCGTGCTGACTCGGAGCTGACAGTGGAGTGCTGACTCCATTGAAAACTGTGACCTTCTCTGAGTTCTATCCCACTCTAATTAATTAGTTGTTGACCTTTCTAGTGATTAAGTTGAGTCACAGGAGCCTCAGCAACTCCAGCTAATATGATGTGAGAAAATTATTAAGAGCTTTCCTTTCTCTTCTGGGACCTTGAGCAACAATACGTAGGTTGACTTCTTACAGCTTTGTGGTCATTTGTATGCTGAATCAAGCGAGTGAGCCTAGATATTCTCAACATATTGTCGGATGAGACGCTTATGTTTACCGATAAGCAAGTCGGAATTAAAGTGCCAGATTTTTCTTCAGGCTTTGACATGATGTGCTTTCCAAAAGAGGAGGAGAAAAGGAGAGCGGCACGTATTAAAGCCCCAGTGGCTGAGGCTGACAGACGGACTGAACTGATGTGGAAGGAGTACAAATGGAATTCTGCTAACTTTTGAGTCTTTCAAAAGTCTTTTCTGACATTTACAACAATAGTCGTTTAACTGTGTGGCCGTGTGTGTGGCTTTATATTCCTTTTTCCTACAGGAAACAAAATGGAAAACATTACAGGTACATGTTGAAATGTTCACGCAATTACCTTTTAATGAATGTCACCGCTCACTGATATTGAGAATCGATATCAAGCCGGTATTGTTTGACATTTTTGCTCGGTAATAACCTCAAAGTAAGAGTAAATTATCAAAGTTAAAGGAATTGTGTTCTGCCATGGGGAAAAATGGGATGTTCCAGCTCTGTTTTATTCTTTACAAATCTACAATAATCAACCACTGACTTTTTTGTCAAGAACCCAGGTAACCAAAGTAGGTGACGATGCTTTGGGTAAGCACTCAGCAAAGTTGTTCAATCATGAATTCATGGGGAAATGATTAGTGCACAGTTGCACAACAGATGATCAGAAACAGGAAAACAAACTCATAGAGCACTTTTATATGTGAAATCTTCCATCTATGTTCTTGGAGCTATATGGTAATTTAAAATCCTAGGCACTTATTGTATGTGAAGGCAAACAATTAAACACCTCTTTAGGACAAGTTGCATGTCTTAGTCAATTTTGAAGCCTTCTGTGAATGAATTTCTCACCTAGAAGATGGAATCGCCGACTTATTATTATCCTTCATCTTATCTGATCTGATGTTCAGAGCAGTTTTTCTGATAAGCAGCTTTCACACAAAACAGGCTATGCTGTCTGATGTCTGCTACTGCTCTGAGCACCTTGTTGTTTTGGAATCGAGACCATCTTTTCCCAAGGCTTGGAGATGACAGTCGAGGATGAATTGAAGTATCCTCTCCTGAGGCAAAGTGAAGAGGGCATCAGTCTTAACACCAGTAGACGCCACTGGACGCCGGCAGATTGTCACAAACTGACAAACACAGATTGAGCCGTGACCCTAAGCATGCTGGGTCATGACCTCCCACAGCCTGGTCGTAGGAATGTGACAAATCTTGCTCCCTTAGTGCGTGTCAGCCTGTTGTCGAACAATATGGAGAAAGAAAACCACGAGGGAATGTGTACAATATAATTTGTGTATGGGGGGGGAACAAAATGTGACAAACAAAGAGATCTCAGAGGAGTTGGAAATAAAGTTTGGACAGCACCAAAACTCTTTTGAAACCAAACCAATTCTATGCTGTGGTCCTCTCGGTTTCATGAATAACCGCGCTGACTCGGACGCTTATGGATTTTCCCTGTGTGTTTGTCAGGAACTTGAGGAGAATTACCAGAGAGCCTACTCTGAAGCTCTGACGGCTTTTGGGAACGGAGCCCTGTTTGTTGAGAAGTTTATTGAAAAACCAAGACACATTGAAGTACAGATCCTCGGTAAGTGCACTCTACAACCTCCCCTTTGTTTGCCTCTATCTGAGCGTCGGATTTTGTTTATGTGCATTGATCCAAGTTCATTTTGGAAAGCTTAGAGGTCCTTGAATGTAATGCGAGGATGGAATTCATTGGCCAGTAGAGGATTCTCCAACCATTATTTCTTACTACCTTGATTGAAACCACCACTCGATATTACCGAAGTGAAATTAAACACTGACAAAGACAATCTTCCTCCTGGCCGTATCCTGTACAGTTAATGTGAATGTGTACATGTGTGTGTGGATGTTTCAGTGCACAATACAATAAGTAATTAGTTTCTCAGGCTCTAGTTTGCATGAATGTGTTAATGCATGTTCATCATTCAACGTCGTGTGGTTCAGTGTGTTCCCAGTGATTAATTACTGTCTTTAGTGCATGCTTTGTTAATGTTTTGAATTACCTGTTAAAGACAGTCTTTGCCTTCCATCTTTCCCTACCTCCCCACTTCACTTCCAATGTAAAGTTTTCCACTTCCTCCCCTTTTGAGCTTCCTCGTTTCTCTTTGTTCTGTTCCTTTCTTCTATTGTGTTCCCATAGAAATCTCCAGCATTTCTGTTTTCTTTTTCGGACCTCTGTGTTTTCTTCCAACCTTCTTTTACTCTTGCTCCTTTTCAGGCCTTCAAACAGCGTGCTAGCGTTGAGTCTGGTCTAATAAAGTCTTGGCCGCAAGCTGTTTTTTTTTGGACTGGAGGATATAATTATTGAGACCTTTTCAGTTTTTAAGCACCATTTCGTTGTTTGTCCTGGTGCTGGATCTGTATTTTACTTGAGTAAAAAGATCTTAGCTAGCACGTTTACAGTAAGCTGCTTGGCTGTTGCATCTTTTTTTAGATGCTTATGTAAGTAAAAGCTACAAAAATGAATCAGTTTGTTTATTAACAGAACATTAATATGCAAGAGACTTGTTGAAATGAAAATGCTTTCTGAATACAATTAAAAATTATGTGTTGTAGATCTTTAGTTTTGTCCAACTAATTTCCAAAAAACCCAAAGATCTAAAGACATCAGCTTGAATATGTTTGACCGTTTCATGTTTAAATAACTGGAAAACAAATCATTTATAAATCATCAAATGATATGTAACAGACAAATCAATTATACAAATGTTCATCAGTCCAAAAAGTTGTGTCACCCTTGTCTGTGTTTTAATGATAAATATTACACATGAAACTACTACAGGATGAATTAGTATGACATTCTAGTATGGTCTTTAAGGGCCGCTTTACTGTTTTACAGCAATATGTTTTACAGTATGTCGAGTCCCGCTTGCAAGAATGCAACCAGAAAGTAGCCTACCTATGCCTTTCTGCTGCCTCCATCTGTCTTGTGACAATTGCCTTGCAGGCTGTAGCAGTCCCTCGGGACCCAGCCATCTGGGCACTGACAATGTCTGTGTTGACCAGTGCATTATGGGTCATTTCATCCTGTATGCTGATCTGTTGAAGAGATGAGGGTTGTTGCAAAGTCTAATAGTAAGACTTCGGTCTTCAGTTTAGAATTTGAATTCCGGCTGTTTTTTTAAAGCTTTAAAAAAGCCAAATAGACGTGCCTCAATGTGACCGAGAAATACATATTTTCTCTGCCTTCGCTTATATTTAACCGCTGCTTTTCTTTATTTCCCTGATTAAATTCTAATTTCCTTTGTCCCTCTGTCATTATCTCACATAACTCTCATCTTTTACCCAGGCGATAAATATGGCAATGTCATCCACCTCTACGAGAGAGACTGCTCCATTCAGCGGAGACATCAAAAGGTGAAGTCCTCATTTTAAGATTCTTCTAATCCAGTAAATGTTAGAATTTGTCTAAGATTATCATCATGGTGCTTCTGATTTTGAATGCAGATGAGCATGAAGTGGATTGTGGGCAGGCGTAAAAACAAAGGCCATAGGCAGGAATCCCACCGGCAAGCAGTCTCGTTGATATGCAAAAGATTGCATTTCCCCCCCACCCATTTGTATTCAGGCAATTAAGCAACGTATTAACAAATATAGTGTAACAGTCCTGATTGTTGCAATGATTATCATGGCACTAATGGTCCTCGCTATGGAAAAAGGCCTGTAGATGCTGCTGCAGGGGGTAAGAGGATTATCTACCAATAAAATTAGCCACTGCTAATTCTGCGTAAAAGGAAACCTTGGCAACAACTGTAGCCGCAACATATTCTCATTTGTATAATCATAAAGAACGCTGCTTTAAGGGTATATAGCTTTGAATTGATGCCCATTCATTAGCCAGGGCTAATTTTCCCATATTGTTTGGGCCTGGTAGTTCAGAGTCACCTGATTGTCAAAATAACAAATATGAACGACTGCGTCATTAACTGGAGAAAAGAAGTTGTCATCTCATAGTTATGCAATGTAACAATGCCTTCATCAGAGCCGACTGATTAACAAATGTGATATTTCATTACATATTGTCACCTCAGCGCAGTTTCAATCATGTGTTTTCATCACTTTCTTCCTTTCTCTTTAATCAAATTATAATTTATAATCATATTAGCTTCACTGTTCTTGCCAGAGCTGCGGCTCTTTGATTCACTGAGACTTAATCTGCCTTTGCCCTTAATCTTAGATCTTTTTGAATCTAAGAAACAAGAATAGTTGCTTGTTGAAATAGATTTCGGGACGGTGGAGTGACGATTGGGTATTTTTAGCTCTTCGCTTTGTCTTAGAAATGTTGTTCATACTTGGAAAGGGGAAGGGGTTGGTTCTGATAAAAAAAAATTAACCGAGTTCTTGTAGCTGTCTGCACAGCTGTATCTCATGTCGGGCTGTCATTTGGGAAAAAATGTGTTAGATGCTAACATGCATTTTTATGCCGACGACACAATTATTTACCGTTTTGGATGAACTCCTGCTAAAGCTGTTGAATCTCAGCAGAAAGCTTTTGATGTGGTCCAGCACACACTCCTGCAGCTAAAACTAGTCCTCAACACTGACGAGACTAAACTAATGTTGTTCTCAAACAGGACTAACACTAAGAGAGTACCTCAAACTGTCCCCACAGTGTCCACTCTTCAGGGAAATGTCATAGAGGTGGTTCATATGTACCAATCATGAATTCATGGGGAAATGATTAGTGCACAGTTGCGTAACAGATGATCAGAAACACCAATACCTTGGTGTCTTGCTTGATGACTCCCTCACCTTCAAGCCCCATATTGACAATCTTGTGAAGAAGCTGAAACTTAAATTGGGTTTCTTCTTCCGAAAAACAAATTTAGTTTCTCTTTTGAGGTGAAAAAGCGGCTTCTCACTGCAACTTTTCTTTTATCCATTTTAGATTATGGAGACCTGATGTATATGAATGCCTCAGCTAAATGTCTAAGTAAGATTGACGCTGTTTACCATGCTTCTCTGAGGTTTATTGCTAACTGTGGAGCCCTGACCCATCGAGTGGGATGGCCTTCTTTGTCCACCAGGAGGCTGGGACACTAGTGCACTCTTATTCACAAGGCCATGCTCGGGCTACTGCCCTCCTACATCTGTAACCTAATCACACGGAGAACTGTTGACTCTTACGGTTTGCGTTCAAATGATCAGTTGTTGCTGTCTGTTCCATTTGCCCGCACAGAGCTGGGAAAAAGGGCTTTCGTCTACTCTGCTCCTTCTACATGGAACATACTGGAAAATAACTGAACTGATTTCTTTGAATGCTTTTAAATCCAGGCTGAGAGCACTTGAGACGACCTCCTTTAACTCTTTTTTTATAATTTGAATTGCTGTCTGTATATTGTGAGTGTGACTGTGTAACTTTTGCTGCCTCTTGGCCAGGACTCCCTTGAAAAAGAGGTTTTTAATCTCAATGGGACTTTCCTGAATAAATAAAGGTTACATTTTTTTTTTTTTTTCATCTAAACCAGACATGCTTTATTTTGTTGTAAACCTGATTGAATTACTTCTATTGGATGGGGCGACCAACACAGTGGACCGAAACAGACCAGCCTCCAACATGGGGAACCCCAACCGCACAGCAGCTGTTGCAAGACCAACTCAAACGCTGAACATGACTAACAAATGATTCTCTCCATCTGTTTTACTGGAGATTAAGTGTCAAAGTGCTGGCTACCGAGGGAATAATGTAAACGAATGATGGATGATTCTAAATAGGAAATAGAAAACTATCTGAGACTGTGGTCTTTTGAAGCAATCACTTCTATAAGGACTGCTATCAGTTATATACTATGCAGTTCAAAGTTCCACAGGGCTTTTTGTTGCTTTAAGAAAACACTATTATCAAAATTGAGCTCAATTTATTTCAGTTGAGGGAAAGCATTACCTTTATGTATTTCTTGTTGTGGTGAACTTTTAACGTTTCAGACCAAACGGGATCCCAGAGTCTGCGGTTATACGATGTCGATTTGGTTTGTAAAATGAGGTTTACGTCAGCAATGCTACCTTCAGTCCTGCTTGCAGGTTAACATCCACATACCTGTACTGAATGTGGTTTTCATTTCTCGGGTCTATATGCCGTCTTAACCTGACGCAACCTACTGACAGCTGTGTCTCAATGTCGGGGTATTTTATGGCAGCAGTGTCTCCTGTATGTCTACATTTTCTATGCATGGGACACACAGACTCTGCGCTCACAACGGCCAGTTCTGTGATCACTGAAGGCGATACCAGACAGCCTTTTATCTTAAATTAGTCACGGAAAACGAGAAAACTGGCAGCAAGGAGCCCCATTAGCTGGCGCGTCAGCCAATCTATGGCTTTGTTTTTTTTTTACCAATATGAGCTGTGAAAACCCCCACTGTATACTAGCTGCCAAACATCAAACGGCAGACAAATCAAGTCAACATTAACTGATGCAGTGCTGAAGTGTAAAACTCATAGCACTCGTATAGGCCATTTTCCAAATGTTGTTTTTGGTTAAAGGTTGTAGGTAGTCTCCAAATAATGGAAAACCATTACATGGAAGGGATTCAGGATAGCGTTGCATTGGAAAGTTAATAACTACTGTTTCTAAATGCACTGTATCCATTTACAATTCACTTAGCAGACGCTTTTATCCAAAGCGACGTACATCAGAGAGTAAGAACAACACAAGCAAGGATCTAGAAAAAAGGGAACAATGTCAGTAAGAGCAAACGATCAGCTTTGAGTCTGATTGGACACACAGGTGCTGACAGGAAGTGACCAGAGGCAAAGCACAACATTGAGGGCAGTTCTTGAGAGCTCTAATCAGTATAGAAACCATCTTATAAGTCGTCATTATCAAACAAAAACCATCGTCATCATCAATGATATCGAGACCATCATCATTAAGTTAGTAGGTATTCATGAAATAAGTTCTACTACCATACGTGTTGAATAAAGAGTTGCTGTAAAAATGCAGGCCAGAAAAGTTTTCATCACTGAGTTCAAATGTTTCCTGTCATTACCAGATTGTTACATTTCTCGTATGACAGTGCTGTGGTCACTGTGGCATAATCAATAAACTCCTGTTGTTTTGAAGGTTGTGGAGATTGCGCCGGCCTTCCAACTGGACCCTCATCTGAGAGACCGACTTCACGCTGACGCTGTCAACCTCGCCAAACAGGTACGGTCGTGTGCTGTGTGCTGAAGTCGATAACAATTAGCCTTAAAGCTCTTGTGGTTTCTCCTGCCCCTAAGGTTTAGGTGTGAGCTCAAGGTGTTTTATAACTTTTAAGAAATGATTTGAAGGACAGAAAGCTTTGACAGAATCCCTGGTTAATCATTAAGTACACAAAATGATGAACTTTGTTGAGATAGCGTTGTATGTGCATTTGGCTGTGCCCTGATGTCAAGGGATCTTATTCACTAGAAGGACTGCAGTATTTCTTAAATGTCAAGTTGGGTATGAGCATGGTGAACACACATTGTTATAGAGTTTAAAAAGTTGGCAGACTTGAGGAAAAATAGCTCAGACTGTGAAAAAGCTTTGCTGGCAAGGATGCTGAAACACTGGGTTGAGTATAGAAAGTCTGAGCAAATTCCCAGTGCTATTCATTTTTCTGTCGACAATTGGATTCTCCCCAGGAATATTAAAGCCCTATCTACCTGTTATTCAAATGAGCAGGACATTAGTGCAATGCCAAACAGAGAAAATAAAAATGCAATTTGATAATGGGTGTAAATGGACGTCAGATAGAAACTGGAAATTAATGTCCAAACAATTTCAGAGTGAGTTTCCTGAGTATACTTGTCTGATTACCAAAATTAAATTGTGCACTCTGATTAAAAAATAAATAAATGCAAAAACAGTCTCTGCAAAGTGCAAACTCGCCTTGTATTTGGCCTGTTATATTCATTCACATCACAGTTGTCTGGCTTAAGTGTTGCCGAAAAGTTGGCTCAGCTATGACAGCGTCGCTTAAAAGTCAAGCCTCATCTCTCAGAGGAGATTTCAAGTAATGGCCTTTTCAGGTAATGGCCCAGTTGAGGAATGGTTGGAAGTGAAAGAGAAGAGCAGGAGGAGAGGATGGAGACAAGGTTGGTGATTTGCTAAAGAAATGACCTTGATGATGCTGATGGATAAATGGTTTTATGAGAGAGAGAGAGAGAGAGAGAGAGAGAGAAACTTTAAATGAGACTCATGATGTGACCTTGCTCCACAAGGTATTATTTTTCCTCTCTGCAGCAATCAAATCGCAACATCGGCCAGCTTGTCCGTGTAAAGTGATGGTCAGTGTCTCCTGTAGAGCAGCGGCAGTGGCCAGCTCTTGTCCATGACTTTTGTTCCTTTTTATTATCATTTCAAAAGGCCAGAGTAACGTCGCTTTTCAAATAACCGTGTGTGTATGACAGGAACCAACAAGAGTACAACATGCATGCACACGTCTGTTCACTATTCTTGAGCACAAGGACACATTTCAGCTCCATCACACAGGCACGATGTCTGTGTTGGAGCACTCACTGTTGTTAATGTGTGCAGCTGGAAGATATTCTCTATGATTTAGAAAAATGACACCCCTTTATTTTGGCAGTTACCAAAGTAAATGTTAAATGATGGTATTGTGGTAAAAGACAAATGATGAGGATACAAGATCTGATTGGTTGTGGCACTGGGCAAGTCCTCACAAGTATAGCAACACAATATAAACAACACACACACACCCCTCTGCAGGATCAAACCTGCAGCATTTGCAGATTATCACCAGGGGTCTCACTTTCATTGCTTCATCTCCTCATATTTCTTTTTTTTCCTGACACCCCCCTCCTCCCTCCCTCCCTCCCTCCCTTCGTGTCGTTGCATTTCCCAGCTATGTGTTGTGATTGTATTTCACATTGTGGCCGTCCCCACAGCGAAAGCTTCCACTTCAGCGCTGAGCCCGGCTCTCACTGCAGGTATTGAATCCTGCTCCCCGAGCAACACCGAGGCTGAACTTTGCTTCTTAGTCGAGTATTATAACTGCATATGTCTGGCTGAGGGAACACATTTATTTTTAATGTGTTCTGTTTTCCCTTACAGAATACAAAATGACAAAGATGGTACATTTGTGCAGCACATGTGCACAAGCAATAGCTGCAGTTTTATGCCATCACACAACACACATTAAAAGATACATAACCCTTTTCTCGGGTGGCCAGTTTTGCATACTTTTCTTTCATTGTGGAGACATTCAAACTCCAGTCATAGGGTGCTACTCTCAACAGTAATAATATGCAACCATTCAAATTCAAAGTATAATTAGAGCCTTGCTATTTCAATCCACGGCTCGGTGAAAACGACTGGCATAATGTTCCAGACATTAAAGTGCTAATGTCACACACGCGTGTTTGAGACGATGCAGTTTCTCATGCCTTGGCTGCACCTACACTCCACTTTCTTAATAAACACACATCATATCCAGAGATCTGCTTTATTCTGTGTAAAAAGAAAAACTACACTACTGTTTTACCTTTTTGCTTTTGCATGCACACAAACATGAGAACACATACAGGCACCTGCTATTTCTCAGCTCTTATATTGGCTTAATGGCGTGCAGTGCCAGCTCTCTGTCACCCTTCATCTCGCCATCGATGCAAGCCGCCCATCTTCCATTATCAGCAGCCTCCATCTGAGTCTTTCAGAGCCAGCGCAGTCTTTGAACTCACCGCAGGCCACAGCGTTTCCTGATAAAAATGTCCTAGAGAACAAAGTTGCCTGGCAACACTGACAGCTTGCAGGAAGTTTGAGCTCATAGTGGGAACCAAGACAGAGCTCGCAAGGAAAATCAGAGAGACTGTCAAACGGCTTTGCCTTCATGTGCTTTCTGCTGCACAAACATCTAAATTTGTATCTTTTGTTTGTAAATGTTTTGTTTTCTCGTTTCAGCCCTCTGAGTTGTCTGACTGCCATGTTTTTGCTATGTTGTCTATGTCTATGTTGTTTTTTGGACAGTGGCGGAGATTTCATTTTTAAGCTCCTGTCAGACTCTTTAGCTGGTTATGAAACCGACTGATAGTAATGCTGAAGCCTCTACACGAGCTACAGAAGAAAAAACTGTCAATCAGCAAGAAGATTTATTATTCAAAGAGTTTATCTATTGCCCGTTTCCATTGCCACAAGGTCAGTGACAGATATGATTTCAGCGCATCTCTCAAACGGTCTTTGTTTGTTTTTTTGTATAGGATAGGATCTCAGCAATGCAATACATTTCATTATCATATGCCAAATACACTTTACCATGGTTTTCTAACACTTATGTGTCTTTAGCATGTCTACAAACCCCCCCCCCCCCCCCCCAATCATGAAGGAAGTCAATCTTCTCCACCTTTGCTTGCTCAACTTCTCAGAAAATGTTTTTTGTCACAAACGGAAATAACCACCCTCCCACAGCTGGGTGAAAACTCTCACAGCTATATGTGTTTGTTCTGCCCTCTGAGTCTGCCTTCTCACTGTAAAACAACTGGGCTTGGCGCAAGAAAGCCCAAGCACTTCCAGAGAGGGAGTGTTGGAACACAGCTTGCTTACATTTCAAACTTCAGACACAGAAACAGGATTGGAGTGGATTCTTCACAGAGATGTTTTGGGGAGCTCTAAGGCTTATTTAAACTGGTTGAAAAGGAGTATAATAAGTGACCTTTAAGACCTCTTTGATGTCTGTGTTGGTGCACAGCAGTTGTGTTGGGGATTTTGTTCATCTGCAGTACAGGTAGAGAAGGTTTGAACACATCAGTCTGGAGTAGACAGAACTGCAGGCGGCAGAGCCCCCCCATGGCTTTGTTTTGCTTTGTGAGCATTCATTTTTCATGACACACAGTAATCTTGCACACCGGCATTTTTGGCACAAAGCCCCATTTGAAACCATCAACAAGTTGAACATGCTGTTTATGAGGCATCAAATGAATGCAGGTGTCCTGTGGTTAACCTTTCAGCACATATTTCACACAGTTACACTTAAGAACACAGACACAACATAACGCCTCCCATAACCTGGAGAGTTGTTTTACATCTTACTACATTTACATTAAGTTGCATTGACTTCTTTAAGATGACTCAGCGATGTTTGGTTTTTGCTGACTGGCTGTAGATCTAATTTTTCATACCGAAAAATATGTTCTTTCACACTTTCATACATACTATTCATACTTTATTTTTTCACAAGGAGGACATATTTACTTTTTTGACAACAGAGTAGTCCCATTTTTTTTTTTTTTTTTGCTGGATGGTAAAAAAAGAAATTTAAAGCACAAGAAATGAATCTTCATCAAAAGCATCAGCAGGTTGTCTGAGACGCTATCATCTAAATGTTGTCAGTCAGTGACTTCAACAACTACCTAAAATACCATTGTGTTGTCAACTGGCCAAAGTAACTTTATTATTAAATTATAGCAACAGGGTTTATCCTATCATCCTATTGTTTCCTCTTAACCCAGTCTTGTCAGTATTCATTATTTTCATTATTCACCTGTTTATAAAAAAATGTAAAGGCTCTATTTATCATGCAGCTCTCTGATCAGTTAGATAAGTGGGTTGAAATGTCAGCACATTTTAGTTACATGCAGAAGCACTTTAAAGAATAAATAAATAAGTCCTAAAACGGTTTCTCTCCAAAATCAGTGTGATGATTCTCTAACATGTTTGGTTCTGGAGGTTTCTTTTGCTGTCAGTTTTCACCTTCCAAATAGAGTTTTAAAGCAGATTTGCCTTTCAGTCATTTCAAAAATGTAACATTTTGTTCCGTATGGTGCTGTGGACTTTGTCACACTTTCACAGCGAATCTTGAGGCAGCCTTTGTTTTACGCTTTGGCAGCAGTTTCCTGCACCTCTCTCTTGCCTCTGTATCATTACTGCGCGTTGGCAGAGATAGCTGCTGTGACGGAACATTTGCAAAAGGGAAAACGTGAGGCCGCGATCCAAAAAATGAAGACGCTGTTTGAGCTGCCGCGATGAATGTGGTTCTTTAAATGTCAACTTCCACTTCAGTTTGAAACCTGCTTAAAGCCACAGGGCACCATAGAAGTGTGAAGGCCAAAACATTTTCACACTGGATGTCACATCAAAATGAAAGTAGCACTTAACAGTCCATGGAATAGTTGTCAGCTATATAATAGGCATACCTCCTTTGATTTGTAGCATGCACATAAGCCTACCTTTGATGTCTGTGGGCAAATACACAATCAGCCTAATTAGCTCGACATTCACACTGTGTGTGTTTGTGTGTGTGTGTGTAGGTGACTGTATGTCAGCAAGGCCTTGCTTTCTGCCATTTCGGTTTCACAGTCTATTATCAGTTTAACCTCAAGACTGCAGGAGGCAGAGTTACTGTCAGATACTTTATGCAGCTGTAATTAGAGAGTCAATTAAAGCACTTGTGTGGGGGACAGGTTGAGACAATTGACTTTGATGCATTTTTTGCTTAATAGGATACAATATACCCACACTCTCGATGTCAATGAGTCAATCTTTGCAAACAATTTAAATCATTGAAACTGAAATGTAAGCTGTGGAAAACGGTAGAAAATTCTAATTTACCGCTGTGTTTTAAGTGTGAGGTGTGGATGGGGAAAATATGAGACAAAGACTTGGAATCTGTGTGTGTGTGTGTGATGATTTGCAGGGAAGTAGCGTTTTGTGTTTGGGAGAACAGGGTAGAAATAATTTGTTTGTGTTCAGTATTTTGCTTGTGTGTGTGCCTTCTTGTTTTTTTTTTCCCCACTTCCCCCTGAGAGAGCTTCTACTCAAAAGCATGTGTCGGCAACTCCTCAGCACTCTCGGCAAAACAATTGTGTGTGTATGTCTGTGTGCAAGGAGGATAGCACCACGCTAAACATGCAGTGTGCATGCCGTCTAACCTAAACAGTCTGCTGTTGGGTGTAGGTCTTGGTCCTATAGCTACAGTACAGGCTTATTTTTCTTAAGGATTTGTACCTTATTGCAGAACTCTGGTGTTATTATTTATTGGTCTTCCTGTAAAAGACTCCCTAGACAAAATCAAAATGTTGGTCTGTCTCCATGCCTTTCCAATTCCCTACTCTGTCTGGGGCGCTCTTGGTTAGGCTATTTGTTAGCAGCAAAATTGAAAAAGGAGTTACAAATGTATTGTTTGAATTCACCAACAGCGAGACTACTTTGTACTTCAGCAGAGCAAGTTAAACTGTGGAATCGTTTAATAGAAACAAAATAAAGTTGTTGTTTTTTTTTGTTTTTTTTTTAAAGAACTGGATTCAAATATTCAGAGGTTAATGTCTTGCATCATTTTTTATTTGTGAGCCATGATAATGCTTCCATATTTTTTTCTTGCAATTGCATACATGGTATAAATCTGTTCTTTTGTTTGTGTTTGACTTTTAAAGGGTCTTAGTCTGACATCACCTTTTAATGGAAACAGTATCACTGTGTGTTTGAGTGTTTAAAGCCTGTGTGTGTACTCATGCTGCTTTCATGGGTATGTGTGTGTCGACAGTGTTTCAGACCTCCTTCTCTGCGTCCTTCTCAAAGCTCTGTCTGTGTGTACACGCGCGTCCGTCAATCCACCGAGGCTGTTAAACGTGGAATTAGTTCTGCTGTCAATCATCATGGTGACTTGAGTGCAGAGACGACACTCTCTCGCTCAGACGAGTCATGTCCCTTGCAGACACACATTGACATGTGTGTGTGTGTGTGTGTGTGTGTGTGTGTGTGGGGGGGGGGGTTGTCTCATAAAGTCAGATTGACACTTGGACAGATGGTCCCTTGAGGTGGTCAGTGTACTGTAAACATTATTGCCACTAACAGACTCGCAAACACTCCGCCTGTATGTGCGTCTCTTAGAGTGTCGTTCCATTCCGACTGCAGAACAGCGAGCGCGCTCTCTCCACCCTCGAAGCAGATTCAAATGTTGCAGCAGGAAAAGCTGCATTCGGAAGTGGGACACATGCAAAATGTTCTTCTTTTCCCCAGTGAGAACATGCATCACCCACTTTGCTTCTCTTCCCTTTTTCCTCTAATTTACTTTTTCATCTTGTGCTTCTTAAGTCGTCGTCTCTTTAGGTGTCTGTATCTGTTATCTTTCTCTTCTGTCAGGTAAATAAATAAATAAATTTATACTTTATTGATCCCGCGAGGGGAAATTCATTTTTTACACTCTGTCTAGTAAACATGCTACACAAACATGCACAAACAGGATCCTAAGGACATGCACTAATGGAGAGGTCTCAGAGTGAGGGGGCTGCCCACAGCGGGCGCTCCTGAGCTGGTGCCTTGCTCAAGGGCACCTCGGCAGTGCTCAGGAAGCGATCTGGCACCTCTCCAGCTACCAGACCAGCTTCCGGACTTGGTCCGTGCCGGGACTTGAACCGGTGACCCTCCGATTCCCAACCCAAGTCCCTACAGACTGAGCTGCTGCCGCCCAGGTAGCTTTGTTCACTGTCTCTGTTCTCTTTGGCATTCAATATTTTTAGTTTCTTGAATCTAAAGGTCAGCTTTTTTCCCTCCTTTTCTTTAAAACTGCTTAATTTTATTTGCTTTATTTGATTCTGTGTTTAACTGGACCATTCGGTCTCAGTTGATAAAGGAGGGTCAACACTGCCAGAGTAGATTTAAAATGCACAATCTTCATCCATCAAGATAAAGAAAACGGACTTCAGACAATTTTCAAATCAAGACTCTCAGTTAATATACATGAAGTATGATGGGTAAGTGTATTGAATAGAATAGATTACAGTCACTTAACTCTTGTTAATAGGAGCTCTAGATTAACATGTGAGCTGTGTACCACTGTGGACCAGGTCATGAGAAACATGTACTTCAGCTGCTTAAAGCCCTACATCAAAAGACATGTAAGTGTAACCCTTATTTTTCAATTCTCAATGTTGTTCTTTCCTTTGACTTTGTAAGCATGCCATGCAGTGTAACCCTAGATCAGCTGTTTGAATCTGAAAGTGCTGTGGCCCGCACACATTGAAGTCAAACTTCACTTTTCTGCAGCTATCACGCTTAGTCCTTGTTGTGTTTTTCCCCCGAACTGCTGAAACAAAAAGTAGCCTGGTCACGTTATAGATTCTTGACTCCTGCTCAGTGATAATAACCTCAGACAGCCGTGACACGCTGCTCTGAAGGTAAACGTCAACACTCCAGTCGTTGTTTTGTTGTTGCAATACGGGTGTTTTAGTCTACAACCAGTCATGATGAAAGCTGCTGACAACCCAGAGTGCCTCACCAAGAGAAATACCTACACGGTAGTCAGTGGGATGCATAGCCCACTCTATTTGATTGACAGCGAGGAGTCTGCAAAAACACAACAGCATTGACAAAAATAAATAATGTACTTCTTTTCAAAGTGTAATGCGCTGTCTGACTTTACATCTATAATTACAAGTTACAGCAAAGAAATGGGTTAAATAAAAGCATTGTTTAAGTGAAAAACAATAGCTCCCCCCCTCCCTCTACTCATTTCTGCATGTGTTCTGTGTGCAGTGTGCTTCATTGTCTGCAGGTTCTGCTGCGCTGTGTAATGTAGGATGCATGAAGCAGTGCGGGAGTCTAAGATGTCGGGGGTGACATTGGCGCTTGTGATCGGTCGGGTGCTATTTTGAGCAGCTGTGGCTTGCGTCCTCGCGCCTGCAGAATCCTCATGCCTGTGTGTGCTGCCCATATTTGTAAATTCAAGTCAAGTCCAGGAGTAGGAGTGTGATATTGAAATGGACAGTGTTTTTTTTATTTTTTTATTGCTGAATATGAATTGGGAAGTGTATGGAGGGAGAGTGTGTGTATGCGTGTGAATTGAAGATGAACATATAGGCTTTATGGGTATAGAATTCTTCAGCCAGGAAAGGAGGTGAAGTGAGACTGTCTGGAAGGGAGGAAAAGTTAGGGAGTTACTTTAGACGGATGGAGGTTGAGAAAGTGTCGGACAGTAAAGCACAAAGGAGGGTGAAATGTATAGAGGGAGGTGGCGAGTAGAGAAGATAAATAAAAGTACTGTTAATGGAAAGGAGAAACTAAAAAAACATTTGCAGAAACCTGGTGTGGTGGTCAGAGGATGCAGGAACCGAGACAAAGGGAAGCAAGGGAAAGAAAAAATAGAGAAGGTATTGATTATTTCTGCCAGCTGGGGGGGGGGGGGGAGAGAGAACTCAAGCCAACTGTGCCCTCTGAAACAAGAGCCAGGGGAAAGGTGGAAGGATGGAGGGGAGAACAGAGAAGAAAAGGGTGGGAGAGAGCTACGAGCAAGCTTTGGCACTTTTTGTATCACAATGTGCTGCATGAACACTAAACAACAGCGAATAATGCATTCTTATGAATAATAAATGGTCACAGCAATGCTTGGTACAAAAGCAGGACAACTCAAACTGCAAAATAGAGAAACTCGTGGTTTTCATTCTTTTTGGTAAAGCAATTGCAGCCAAATTTTAATTTTTTTAAATGGCGATAGAAGAAACAAATGCAGGTAATTTATTCCAGGCAGATCAAAACACGCCTGATGCCAAACAATAACAAATGATCGAGAAAGCACGTCCTAAATACTCGCAGAATAACAACACTAAAAGCTTAAATGGCCCCGAAGGCAATCATGGGTGACAATTGTGGTAACAAGTTAGTGTTGTGATGATGGCTGTGAACTACAGTTAAAACTAACTGCACACCTTTAAATGAAAACAAGCCCTGTCTTGCACAAGTGCAATTTCAAACTGTCTGCTTTTGAATGTGCCAGCTCCAGGGTTGTTAAATAGTGAATACTATCCTGCTGCTTCTCCTGTTATTTTGATGAGATTTACATTTTAATGTAAAATCATGAGGCGTTTGAGGGGGGGGTGGGTAAAGGATTGACCTCTAATTCAGCAAATAAATGTTGTGCTATAGACTTGACTTACTCTCTTGTAGAGAGGGGGAGATACTGCATGGCTGTGATTAATTCAAAGACCAGCCCTGCAGACAAAAAAAAAAAAAAATCACCCAGTGCCCAATGTAAGACTCTGAAACAGCTCACATTTACATTTTTACACAGTGAAGTTTCAGCCTGCATGCTCTGAATCCATTAATCTGACTCTGGCCTGGTGACACCAGCGGTAGGAATTACTGAAAGACGTAGATAAAGTTGTCCTCTGGCTGATGGTTTGTTTTGCTTTTGTGGGTCATACAGTGGCATCAGTATTAAACAGAGACCATTTATTGCTATTTAAATACTCAGTATAGGTTAAACCAGTGACATGTGCTTCCAAAACAAATTCTTTTTGTTACTGCAGTCAAACACTGGTTACAAAAGACTAAAGCGGAACAAGAGTTTTCGCTGGAGGAAGTCTCGCTTGCAATTATGTTGAAGCTATTTTTTTTTTTTTTTTTTTTTGGTCTGCTCTTCCGTTGCAGCACTTTAGCCGTTGATGCATTCATAAACATTAATTATGTATGGTTGAAGTCTAAATTAACTAACTTTAGTAAGAAAAAGCTCTTGGACTTGGCCCTTAAGCTGCATACTTTCACTGAATACTCAATTGTGTCTGCTCCATGAACACATTCAGTGGTCTGTTATAGCAGCATGGTGACCCACAGTTTGACATTAAACTCTGCAGTCAGGAAGTCGAGTCGATTTTGTTAATTACTAATTGGATTAACGAGTGACATCTCCTGCCAAAAAGACATTAGTCCCCGAATACTGACGGGCGTGCTGGGCTTCTTTTTGGCAGAAGCTTGTAAATTACACTTCAGCTTGTAATGAAATCATCAGTGTCACATTGGGGTGTTGATTCCCCGTCAGGCCTCATTTTCCAACACCAACGAGCTCGCGCTACATTACTGCTTGTTTAGCATCCTAATGATGCACAGTGTATCTGAATGAGACTAGTGTAGTGCACAACCAGCGCCGTCCTCTGAGGACTGAAGGAAGAAATGAGGGACGCATTTTCAAAACAAATCTTCAGACAGGGGGCACCAGAATTGTCGGCATAATTTGCTGCGGCATGCAGTAAATTCCCCGCTGAGGACAGAGGGAGGAAAAAGAGTTTGCCTTAGAAAAAAAATTGGGAAGTTTTCAGAATCTTTGGACTCGTCAAGCCCTACACAGGCACACTTTCTGTCCTGTGATACACAAAGCAAACCCTAATGAGTGGATTTTCTGTGAACCTTTTGATCACAGCTATAGAAGCGGAAGGAGGCAGAACATTGTCATGTTTATGTCGCATTGAAGAGGAGGAAGAGAGGAATACGAGATGCCTTTCCTAATCCTCACTTGCTCTCTCCTCCCTCAACCCTCCTTTTAACTTGTATAAGAAAGCAAGCGTCGTTAATGAAACTGGAGTGGACACACACAAACACACGCAAGCATGCGCTAACAGACTCACAGGCATCAGCAGTTTTTTTTTTTTCCCTTTTAGTGTTGCTCCTTGATTATTCACCAGGGATAATGTGTACTGACTTCAGTCAAACTTACTTCCCCTTTCTCTCTTTCCACTTCCTCCCTTTTCCTTACACCCCCTCCCCTCTCCACTCTTTACTCTCCCCGTTTTTTTTATCTCGAGCACTTTCCTTTAAATCTCACCTCCAGTCACCTTTTGATTCTTTTTTTCCCTCTTGCTTGTGCCCTTTCTTTCCACTTCTATCTGATGTCACTGCTCATGACAGGTGACGCTGTCTGGACTCACACACACACACACACACGCACACAAGCGCACACACACACACACCACCCGTCAGTGATTCATCTTTTCCATCCAAAGTAACATTAACTTTAAGTTTCTTCTTTTTGCTCTTACTCTGAATGTTCAGACACATTTCCTTGAGCAGATGTGAAGCTTTGCTACATATAAAAAATAAAAACCCAAGCTTTTGAATTACTAGGAATTACTCTGAGGAAGGTGAGGAAGCTGTTAATATCTTCAGGAGGGTTCATATGCTGCTAAATCTTTGGCTCATGTTCTAACCCTAACCTGGACTCGAACCCTTTAAAAAATATTTTTGAAATCAAGTGTGGATAAGCAATTAACACACATTGCGCCTCCAAATGTGTTGCATACATCGGAGGGTGTGTATGCATGTGTGATAGTTAATACAGTAATGTTGAACTAATGGTTGAATACTAAGTATTATTATTATTAGTTGTCATTTATTGATTTACATACTTGAGGAAATAATTTAATGTAGAATAATGCACAATTTACTCCATTAAAGCAGCAGATGTTGTAAAAGCACATCTGTGTAACGATATCTGAACATATTTTTTTCCAATCAACATGACTTCAATAACTCAATCGTGCTCTAAATTAGTTCCAGTCATCCCTAATTTAAAGATGCTATTCCATCATTTCCATCACATTACTGTGATATCTATAGAATATAGATGAAGCCATCCTTATGGTGCTCCATTTATTTTGAAGCTTTGTGAATTATTAAATCATTACATCTACTGTATGTTGTTTTTTTTATGCTGCAATTTAGGTTGTGGGATATGGATTGTACAACATTTGTCATTTGTGGGTTTAAAAGAACACAGAGACACACAGGGATGCAAACATCAACACCTTTTTCATGAGAAAACAGGGGCGGGATAAACTTGTTCACCCATAGGCAGACACCAACTGTACACATATAGGAGACATTGCACTGACATATATTATTTGGAGTAACACATCACATATCACACACTTCCTCACATGATAATGGATCCACACAGGGCACTCATGCACGTCACCCCCGCATAATTTCAGAAAAGCACAAAACCGTCTTTCTTGTGTTATTCTGACACTCTTGTTTTTATCCCCCTGTGTCGCCTCCTTTCTCTCTCCCTCTCTCTCTCTCTCTCTCTAGTTGCTCACTCCCTCCGGCTGTGTCAAATGCTGCAGTGTGGGTGTCGTCGCATAGACTACAGCCAAATCTTAGTCGGACACAAATACGCGCACACACACACACACACACACACACCGAGCAGTGTGTGGACACATGCACACAACTGCAGTCTTATGAAGTAGAAAACCCATTTCTGGTCTGTTTTGGAAGCGGTGAGATCGAGGGAGGGAGAGAAGGAGGGAAAGTGAGGGTGGAGGTGTGATGGACGGGGGGGGGATCCATTGAAGGAGCACAGGTGGAAGAAATCTGACATTTGGTCAAAGTTACAAACTAATGCTTTTATCTCCACTTAGAACACTATAAAATGCCTGTTGTGGGTCTGTTTATGAGTGGAAATGTGTCTCTCGTTTGTGGGTGTGTGTGTTTTCCGTTTGTGTGTATTGGCACTGATGTTCCTGCCTTTGTCCGACCGGGTGATGCGTTGGGCTTTTTGGTCATTAGGCAGCTGGATCCCCTCCTCACACTCATCATTTCATAGAAAACAAGCTCATTATGCTTCCATTAACTGCTGACAAGAGCAATGGCTGAATGAGGGCAGAATAAGAGACAGAGGGGACCGAGCGGGAGAGAAAAAAAAGTACAAGAGAAGGGCTAGGCATGACTGGGCTGACTTACCAAAAAAAAAAAGAGGAATAATACCCTATATTTAGAAAGATTAGGGAGAAGGAATGAGCAGAAAATGGGAGACAGTGAATGAGTTGAAAAGAAGGATATAAAGGGAGGAGCGGAGAAAGTGAAGCTTTAATATGTAGAAGGCTGTAAGTAAGACGTGAAGAGAGGGCTTTAAGAAAAAGGGTGCAGTCAGAGGGAGGGATAATGGGAATCTTTTAGAAATTTGACATTTGACCGACAGTATTTGCGATCATTTGAATGCACCACACACTCAACTTTTTTTTTTATTTATTTATTTTTTTTTTTACTGGTTGAAAGATTGTCTGTAAGTCTCAAGGCCTCGCCATTTTTTCTTCACAAACAGCATTTGACAAACATGATGGGGAACGATGAGAGCTTTTCTAATTACGAAATGGAGAGAGAAATCATAAACCTGATTTTGCGCAGCCTCGGCGTCGCATCATGTGAAAGTTCTTACATTAAAAGTTATGACATTCAGACATAATAAACAAGAATCTTAGCCTCCTTAGGTAGGTAATCCTGGTTGAAGCTGTTGGTCATCCCTAAATCCAAGACGTTATTAAAGTGAGAGGGCAGAGGAAAGGAGGGAGTTTTTGTTTTACTGAAGACATTCAATGAAAACACTGAACTTAGAAGTTATTTTTGCCTTTACAGCTGAAGAGAGACAGGAAATGTTGGGAGGAGAGAGTCGAGGTGACATGCAGCAAATGGCTGAGGTTTGATCAGGACCTGCGGCCGCTGTGACGACAACTAAAGCTGTTGTACGTGGGCGGTTGACATATCCGCTAGGCCATCCAGTGTCACTAAATAAGGCATATTTAATCGATTCTTTAGGGTGCTAGATATAAGATACCACACAAGGTCCGGTTACCCTGCATGGATTTAGGTCATGGACAAAACAGTTCTCAACAACAGGAACTGAATTCAGGGATTGTCTGAGAATGTTACTTATTTACTTATCCTCCACAACCAACGGGATAAGTTAGAAACATTGAAGGCTCACTGCTTCAGACAGGTTAAGAGGCAAGATACATTCACTTGTTAATCCTGTAAGAACCCACCTCCCACTGCTAAACGACTCCAGGTCAGAGCCTTTACCCTTTCATCCACTATGTCTTCCCCACATAATATTGTAGAGCATTCTGCAATACCTGCAGTGTTGTGCTGTTATTTATAGTTTTTTTTTGGTTCTGTAGTTTGGATGAATTGTGTGTTACTTAATATGCAAGGTTAAACTAGTGGTTTTATTAACGGGGTCTTGACTGTAAGCGTTGTACATGTGGTCGACGAGCCCAGCGGTTTCAGTTTGAGATGCTCGTGCTCTCGTGCGTCTTCTAGTCATTCTGAATGACTTATGCAGTCGCACGTTTTTAAATTCCTTCTAGAGACAGAGGAGGAACTCTGAGTAAAAGAGACAAGTAAACACAGGGAGAGGTAAAGGTTGCAGGGGCAAGGAGGTAAAGTAAAAGAAGAAAAAAATAAATCAATACGTTGGCAAGAGATGTGAAAACCAACCACACACACACACACACACACACACACACATACACACACACACACACACACAAACAAACACACAAATATTTTCCACTTTAAAGAAGTTTAGTTTTAGGTGTCATAAAATGTGACAGTTGGGTTGCCTTGCTGACGCTGAATCAACCCACACGAACTGTATCTGAACTGTGCTGTGCACGGGATGAGTCTCCTGTGTTTGTCCCCTCTGCACACCTGACGTTATGACTGCACTTTGCTCTTTGATGCCTCTGTCATTCAATTAATCTAAAACATCACATTTCATGAACTCACCATGATGTGTAGCCACGTGTTCATTTCAAGCTCCTGTAAGGTGTCTTCTGTGGCCGTATGGATTTGAAATCAGTAAATACGGCCTCCTCTTGCTCTCTCTCCAGCTCTGTAATTTGTCTCTGTGATCTTCATGGATGCATTACTTCATTATGAGGCTGCTGGCTGCTGGCTGTACATGTTCTCTCAGTAATGTGAGAGAAATCAAAAGCCAGATTCATTTTTAGTTAAATTTATTGTTGATGTGTCACGGCTGAAAAATCCCATTGAAACGGTTGTTAGCTGCGTTTTTCTCTTGTATACAGTAAATGGCTAGTTAAAAGGGCAGACGTAATGCACATAGAATACACAGCACTGTTATCCCCACCTGGATATTTAAAGTTTCATTTTATGGCCAAATAAATTTGTATGCCAATCGTTGTTTTTATGGTCATCTGATAAATCTTCAAACATCAACTGTCTGAATTATATGCTGAAGAAGCTGCAACGACACAAATTTAGCCTTAGGGATAACATATTTATACCTAAATAATTATGAAATCATATGTACTGTTTTTGCCAGAACCTCCAGGACGTTGTGATTCAGAGAATTCATGCAAAATCACTTTTTTGCAACCTGCAGTTTTGGCCAATCTCCACAACTTTTGTCAGTTTGGACCATCGCCTTATTATCTAATGAGAGTCAGTAAACTCAGTTCTTGGGTATTTTTTTAAAAATATGATCCCCTTAGGTCTGCAATGTGGAATAATCATCAGAGAGGGGACAGGACTGGACAGCTACTCTGTTCTAACCAGGCTCTCTTTCACGAGTTTCATAATCCGGCCTCAAACGTCTTCATGGAGACTCAATCAATTCAGAATAATAAATCTTACTCTCAAAGTCTTCCTCGAGATTTGTTATCCATGTAAACAAACTTTTAGCCCTTCACTCAGCCACTTCCAAGTACCTTGTGCTGGGTCTATAAACCAATCAGAGGCCGTTTCCCAACTTCCCACCAACCAGAGGCTCTGTTTGAAATATGAGTCAGATTTTGAGCACATTTTTGAAGCATCTTGGCGCAGTAGTTGACCAGAAGTAAAGTCAGAAGACAGTTTGCCAATAGATGGCTTTTATTGGAGCATTTATCTCAATTACTCACAGTTGATGCATAATGTGTTACAACAACAAAACCCCAAATTCTTTTTTTAAAAAGCTGCCGTAAAATCAGGCCGCTATTACAGACCAAGCCTGTGAAATCCTGGAGGGACTGAAGAACTTTACAATAACCTTCATGTCTGATTGGTTTATAAACAGGACAAGAACCTCCTTTTTATTAATGATAATCATCTTATATTATTTCTCCCTCAGTTGTCTTGCTTTTCGCAATCTTCATGGATGACATTAAGAATATCCATTAAAACGCTTTACATGTCAGCAGTCACACCTTGGAGTCTTGCCATTTTATACATGCGCAGTGTTGCCCTTTAAAACGTAGGCAGTGACATAAAATAATGAAATAATGGTTGACATGCAGAGGTGGACGCATTTAATTAACAAAGGCTTAAATATGTTTTAAAATCATTCTCGGATGCGTCCCTCCACATGTTGTTCTAAATATCACATTAGAAATTTGGCTTTGTCTGTAGGAGGCTTATCTCTCAATAAAATTAAACAATTAAACGGCAAACACTTGTGACTAAAACCCATGACTTGAACAGTGATAAATGCTTCATATTCAGTGTTTGGGAAAAAAAAAAAAAGTCCTCCGTGTCATCTTTGTGTGCAGTTTAACGGCTTAAATAGCGAACACCACGTACAATATGTACACAGCTTTAAACCTTTATATTCAGCAGTTTGTGCGGCATGTCCTTTCATCGCTCTTGCATCACAGCTTCAATCATTACTCATATCCACACCTGTTACTGACAACCCATTACTGACACCCTGTCAGGATCACTTGCTGTAAATCCACAGGTGCTCTGTTTTGCATCAAGCTGCACTTGTTCATTCATTGGTTATTCGGTCTCCATGCAGTTTTTCCTTGGTCTTTGTATTTATTTCCAGCCATCTGCTCCATGAAAACAATCCACCTCCCTGCACTTCTCCCACTCATTTTTGTCCTTCTACCCCATCTATGCATCCGTCTTCTGCCATCTGTGTTTTCCAGCCCTTTTCCCTCTTGACACCCTTTCTATTTTTATTAGATGTTTCAATAATTCTGGAGATGAATAGAGCCGTTTTCTAAAGGCTTGTCAAACGTAAAGGGAGAGAAAGAGGAGAGTGAAAGTGGAACAAAGGAAGACCTACCACACAGAGAGATGGTGGCGGGGAAAAAAAAATAAAATAAGAGGAAACTTTTGAAACTTGTAGCCATGTAGAGGAGGAGGGGAAAAAGATGAAGGGAGAAAAGGCAAAGGCAGAGATCAGAGAGCACGGGGGGGGGGGGGGGGGGCACAGCGGAAATGAATTGCTCTCACTTCAGAGAGAAGTGGCATATTTGTGGAATATAAGTTTCTACCTTTTAATAGTCTCATAGGGAATGCCATTTTTGCACAACTGAAGAAGCACCCGGGTTCACAGAAGGTGGGTTTAAATAACATTTATGAATTACGACAGTCTTGTGATTAAAGGAACCAGATGATGACCTTCTGTGCGGGCAGCCATCAAGGTTGTGTCCTTGAATAGCATGTAGACTAACACCAGTGTTAGTTCCACTATGTTTACCTCTCAGCTGAGATCAGATGTCAGGCTTGTTCATTAACTTTCAGTACCATTCTGAGAGGAGCTGTAGGTTCTGTAATTAGGTTTATAACCTATAGCTTACATAGTTGTTTTAGCCACAGTGCCATGAACTTCCTTTACTTTTACTCCGATCAATTTGTGGTTAGATTCTTCAACACATTTTAATAGTTTTTTATCCCGCTGTTGTCATAATTAATAACACATTTCACTAAAAAGCAGATGCTCAGGTCCCCTCAGGTAAACACTTCTGATATTTCCATCAACCATAGCTGTACTGTGTGTATGTTAAGTATCAAATATTAGCATGCTAAATTAAGAAGGTAAACATTTACTTTTGAACAACAGCGTTGAACATGAAGCCAAAGAGAGAAGCTGCAGACTTATAGGTTTAAACATTCTCACTTCCTCTCTTATAAACTTGGTCATAGTTGTTTTTAAAATGCAGACTTTTTGTGTCAGTCACATCATTACTGTTCTCTAATTATTGTCACACTGTCTTTTTACCTTGTCATTATAAGAGCTGTACTTAAGACTTAGTGACAGCTGAACCAGCAGGGAGTAGGGCTTAGAATTTAAACATTTAAAGCGCCCCAGTAGCAAACGCATATGTTCTAATCTCAAAGTTAGAACCAGTTTAGTTTGCACGATGTAAGAGCTCAGCAAGCATTTATACATGGTGTAATTTGGGCATCTATTTGGTGGGATTCTTATCCGGCTCAAACATTCCTTTCACACTAAGAACATAATAAGTAATATTTCCAATTACAGGACCCAATCGAGTGAAACCTCTCCCGTGAGAATAGTAATAAGTATCAATTTATTGTTGGTTTAGCCCTCATTTGTGAAAGCCTTTGTATCCATCAAACTTTTCCTGAAGTCTGCTCGTTTTCCTGTTACATATGTGAATGCTGAATGTGTTGTCCTCTTCAATTTCCAGCAAATCTTAGCCCGAAAATGAAGCTGCGAGAGTGGAGAAAAATGATATGGACGCTGTGCTGAATCTTAATTACAGAGTCAGGGGCAGCAGTGAGAGTATGTACAGGCATGATTGAGGGCGAACTGATGGACTTAGGTCCTGCAGAAGTGCTGGAATGAAGGGATGAATTCATGAATTGGTATATGGTTGGAGGGATTCCGGTCAAGCTCCTTTCCATTACAGCCGGGATGAATGTGAACGTGTGGGTGCACATGGGGACTGTGTGTGTGTGTGTGTGTGTGTGTGTGTGTGTGTGTGTGTGGGCGTACACTTGCTTGTGTTCATTGTGATAGCTGAGTGTTTTTTTTTGTGCCTAAAGGTATGTATGTGATGTGTGCATGTCTATATATGTGTGTGCCCATGTACTTTGGGGTTGTGTACATTGTGTGCTCGGGTGGGTGAACACCGCGGTTTTGGCAGCTCCAGGCAGCAAAGGGATTAGAGAGGTGGCACCACTGAAATGGAGCTGATCTATTTGCGAGTGAGAGAGTGTGTGTGTGTGTGTTATTCTGCAGTAGTATCAGCAATGAATCAGATGAGAGTTGTTTGTTGCAAGTCTGACAGGGAATTGGATCAGATTACAGAAAATATTGGCACCAGATTACCTCCAATCCCCACTACAGAGGGAAGAAATGAAGGAAGAGAGCAGCAGTTAGCTGAAAGAAGCTTTAGTGATGTTTCGATGAGCGTCGAGATGCACCATAGGTTCTGCTTATGTAATAACTGCAGGCTTTATGGGTCCGTGAGCCTCTAAAGGTGCATCTTTTATACAGCTTTTTATTTTCAGATTGTCATTTCCCTCTATTTTTATCATCCAAGAATCCCTCTGTAAGAACAGCCTTAATTTCTTGGCAGTGCTGCTGTTTTCACATTGAAGGCCACATATGCTGTAAACCCTGTCGCTGTCATAAAAATTGTAGCGCTCCTTCCTTCCTTATTGTGGCCGTACATTTTATTCCTCTTGGCTTTGCTGAAAATTAAGAACTCGTTTGACTCATTTCACCCCTTGGCACTGGCAGAAGCTTTGCTTTTGCATGTTTTTTTTTTGGTCCCGTAAACTAACCCAGAGAGTTTTCTAAAGGACACGTTCACATTTGTTTCCTGTCTTTGTGTATTCATATACATGCATGAGATTATTCTAGTAAAAATGGTTACTGCAGTCATTTAAAGTCACATGAAGGCTGTTCATAAGGACTTGTTTTTTGTTTTTAAAGCTCATCAAAACTAATGAGCTTTAGTCACTTTAGTCACATTGCCTGGAGTTACCGTCTTTCTAAATGTCAGTAAATGTCTTGAAAACACAGAAAACACACACAATAAGCAAATATGAGACTAAGAAAATACACAAGTCAACATATATGGTTTCACAGATTGCAGTAAAAAAAAAAAAAAGCGTAAGGAGAAAATGTCTTTTTTGAGGCCATAAACTGTAAAGTCTCCCTGGTGAGGAAGTATACTACACACAACAAAACCCTTTTTTATTTCTGTATCGCCTTACGTGGAGGTACAGATGGAGCGGCAGTAGCTCAGTCAAAGACTTGTGTTGGGAACGGGAGGGTCGCTGGTTCAAGTTCCATTATGGAAACTGGGACTGGCAGATGGAGGTGCCAGTTCGGTTTTTAAGCACTGCTAAGATGCCCTTGAGCACGGCACCCCCCCCCCCAACTGCTCTGGGCAGCAGCCCCCCCCCCCCCCCCCCTCTCTCTGACATCTCTCCGTTAATGCAGGTCTGTAGGTTTTGCCGGGCCTATTTATCTGTAGCTTGTCCCACAACAATAAAGTGAAAAACAGGACCATAGACACCCTCGAGACTAATAAAACATAAAATTAAAAATATATATACCAGTGTCCTCACAAGTATTGTAACACCTGAGAATGTGAGTAAGGGGTTATGATAGGGTTAAAAACAATTAATTTAGTTTCTGTAATACTTTCAATCGGCCGGCTCTGAATGTCACCCTGCAGAACACGGCTGAGCGGTAATTCACAACACATGCACAAAGACACACTAACGTGACCAGCTCCAGCCATTTAACAGGTCAGTACCATCGATTGTGCCATTGATCCGTTTTGTTCCCCCTGCTTTGTGATGCACACCACACATAAAGCTGAAGAGCATGTACCGCATTCCTCTGACTGCCCCTGGACATTTCATGACCCAGCATGCACCGCTCTCTGGCTTTCTGGTTTGTGGGGCGTTCAGGGACATGGCAGGGAAAGGGGCTAATCGAAAGGCAGCGTGTGCGGTGAGCGGTGACTCATCAATATCCTTAACCCTCACAGGACTTGCATAGTGCGACAACAATTGGCGGAAAAAATGTTGACAGGAAATATTTTGTTTCCTTCTTTAGACTTATGGCTTAAAGCCGCCCTGATCATCACTCTGTGTGTGTGTGTGTGTGTGTGTGTGTGTGTGTGTGTGCATGGTGGTATTTGGGAAGAATTTAGCTATTTTTAAACCAGTGCAGGGCTTAATTTGATTGAAAAATCTGAAAATATTGAAAGCTTCTCTCCTCCTCCTTTCCTTGCCTAATCCAAGCGAGGTTTCTATTTGATTACTTGTTTCTGTTCTTGAAGTTCAAGACAAAAATGATTGTTATGCTCGACACTGATCCTCATCTGCAAAGATTACTTGCCTGCCCGTCCTTGATCAAATTTATCTGCAGTAAGGACCTCAAATAAAGACGAGGCTCAAGACAGAATAGATTTCTGCAGTCTAAGATTTAAATAGACTGCGTCAGAGCTTACATGAGCCAATATTTTCCTGGCAAGAACCTTTCTTATAATTAGTAATATTTCGTACACTGAGGCTCAGCTTTGAGCTAGAAACTGCACTCATGGATTGTTTTTGTCATTCAAATGAGCATGCAATGACAGAGGAACACGGTATTCTAAAATAACTGTTTAATGCAGTGTCATTTATGGCATGCTTTCACGTGATATTTTTAGGCTTGACTATGGACGTCAATTGCATTCGTTAACCAAAACCTGCTGAATCAAACATACTGCGCTCCACAAGCCAAACTGGATCACAGTGGTAATGTCCCGTTAGTTTCAAAAGCCAGTGCGCCTTACATCCTGGGCATCGCTGTGCTTAGGCGATAGATTAGAGAATGTGCAGCGGCAGCAGGAAAAGGGAGTAGGCACACACAAACTACTCCTGCAAACAAAAGGACAGCAAGAGCACTCCTCCAAACTGCCATCTTGAATCTTTTCAGGGTAACAGAAGACACTTCGAAAGCAGCCATCAGCAATGAACTTAGGGCTCAAACACTAGGAAACTCAAATGCATTGTGTCCCTTTTCTTTCAGCCAAACTTACAGAGTGCTGAAATGATATTTTCCCAATGACTGCTTACATCATGTTAATGGAATTTTGACTATTCAAGGAGATTAGGCATTCACAATTTAAAGAAGATTGAATGTAAGATTTGAGAAGTAACAAAGGAAGATGTTGAATTGCCGTGGCCAGAGTTGCAGAGAGGGTTCAAGGAAAGGCCTTCAGTGTTTCCCCTACCATTATATTAGGGGGGGTGGCCCGCCCCCCTTGAAGGTCAAGTAAAAAAACTAAAACAAAAAGAGTAGAGATAGGATAGTGGATCGAGTCGGAAATCAGGGAAAGAAGTAATTTAGGATACCTTTGCTGTCATTTCAAGTAATGCATGAACGCCAAGATTCCTTCAAGTGTTTGTGTCGGTGTGTGTCTCCTCCCCCACCCCCCCAAAAGCTGTAAATCTAGGGGAAACACTGGCCTTAACCAACATGCACAGACCGGTAACAACTTTAGCTGCTCTCCATCCTGAAACACACAATAAATATGTATATAAAAAAAAAGAAGGCCACAAATGCTATGCCTCATATCAGGGACAGACAGTTGTACGTTCCTCCTCAGAGGAGCTCAGACTGTGCAGGCCCTTTGGGTGAACTAAAGCAGCGGAGTCGTCCAGAGACTCTGCTCGCTTTGTGATAATTATTCTCCTGGAAAAATGTATTTGACAAGAGTTTGGCCATGAAGTACGCAATGGTCAGCAGCAGCGCTCATGGCCTTAATCTATTCCAAGAACAAACAACCTAAGGTCTTCTTACTGCCACCACCTCCCCTTTTCCTGAGAAGCTGTGAGGACACATCGATTTGAGGCGGGCACAAGTCTGACCTTGCCATGAGCAACAACAGAGACTTCAGGAGGGTTTTGAGGATCAAGCGGTATTCTCTGTTCTCTGTTCCTGCTGCAGCCTCGCCTTGTACAGATAGGAGACGTGAGTGAGGTCTGTTGTTCTCCTGTGTGCAGTCGCTAGAAACGACATTAAATTGTGCGTCCCGAGATGCTTGTACTTTATGTGGACCGCCGCTGTACTAACCTGTTTCTGCCACGCTTGAAGTTCCCCTTTTAACATCAACACATTTTGCTATCCTCTTCAGACATCTGGAGAGTGTTTTAGCCTTCAGGACTACAGGCAGGGCTGGCACACGCACCTTTTTTTTTGTTGGCCGAAGGAGAAAAAGGAAAAAGAAAACATTGTTTGCAATCTGGGTCCTTCTCTGCTCCTCCGTTGTGTCGACATACTCAACGTTTTCCACCAGTGTGGACTCTTGGAGGAATTGTCTGAAAGGCACTGTGGCGCAAAAATGTCAGGGCTTCTTGAAATTTTTGACATCCTAATAACTACGCTAAGCAAATGATTTAATTTTGAAGTTCTTGAAGCGAGAGAGACTCAGGAGGGTGACAGTCCCTCCTTCGCTAAAGTTCTCCACTATTCATGGTTACTCCATCCAGTCCACTCATTTATTTTCTGTCTCCTCCCTCTTTACAACCGCTGCACACTTTCATTCCATCCATCAGGCTTTCTTTCAAACCCCCTCCTCCTCCTCCTCCTCCTCCCACCGACCATATACTTACCCATTGTCCTGCAATTACTCAGGACTTCTTCTTAATGCATTTTGTTTCACTCTCTCGCTCTTCCTATGCCGTGCAGAACCCTCTATCTGTCTCTGTCACTTCCTATTCAAAGCTATACACCAGTGTACATTCATCAGTGCTTGGCTCGTTTAAGCACCCTCTCTCTCTCTCTCACACACACACACACACACACACACACACACACACACACGCACAGGTCAGACTTGGGGAGCTACATCTGTGAATGTGCATTATGCTTTTAAAAATGAAAAGCTTGGGAGAGTGTTAGTATGCACGCATGCAACATCGAGAGTGACCTCTCACTGTGCGAGTACAGCCCATTGACTTTGCTGTCAGACCTTATAAAGCAGTGACCACTCAATCTGTTACACTGGCTGCTACTTCACTCGCTGACTCGCAGTGTGTGTGTGTGTGTAAGCGAGAGAGTGAGAGCAATACTGAGTTAAAAGTAGCGCTACATGTGTGAATGTTTCTGCGCTTAAAGTCTATAAAGATGCGTTTGCGTCCTTGTGTGTGTGTGTGTGTGTGGGTAAAGGCTGGAGTGTGTCTCCTTCTGTGGTACAGTCTATTAATGAGGCCTTGGGTACGAGCTGCAAGTATTTTTCATCACCGGCTGAAAAAGAGAGAGAGAGAGAGAGCCACACACCCATGCACACGAGCACAGTGACACATTTGGCTGCACAGGAAGAAGGTTAAGAGAACGCTAGCTCAGGCTGATAATTAGCATTTTGTGTCTGAGTGTGTGAGCGTGCACAGAGGAGTTGTCTAGCCGTTTGCATATACAATCAGTGTGTAGTGTATATGTGGGGATTGTGTTTTCCCATTCCTGACTAATTTCTCTTGGGGTCACGGGGTTCTTTATTCATCATCCCAACAGCTGGCTATTAGGAGTCCTGCACACACACACAAACAAGCTAACACACACACACACACACACAGGCTGAACTAAACTAAGGAGCTCTTGAGTTTGTTTTGTGTTGATTGTTTTTATATTTTTAACCTTTCGTCTGTCTTTGTGTGCTTGAATGTGATTTGGCTATTATAGTTTTCTGTTCTGAGTGCTGTACGTGTGTTTCACTGTGTACGAGTGATCCACTGTGAGGATTCACAGATTGCTTTAAGTGGGACTCATCTTTCTCTGCAGGGGGAACTCATCACTCTATGTGTGTGTGAATACTTTCTACACAGATGTTTAACAGTATAAATTAATCATTGTGTTGTGTGGGTGTGTGCACTCTGCTCCTTATGTGTGTCTAATTTCCTCCTGAGGTCTTCTTTACTACAGACTTAATTACACTAGTTACTGTATGTGTGTATCTCTGAGCTGGTGAAGTTTTACTCCGGTGAAAAAAATGTGTTTAGATACATCGGAATCATCTTCCACAATCCATCAGATCAACTTATTTTGGGATTCTTTCAGGCTTGTGTCTCACGTTTTAGTGTTCTGTTTTAATGCTGTCTTTGATGTTTTATATATAAAGCACATTTTAGAGTTGCTATATAAATAAGGATTTACTTCCTTCCCTCATTTCTTTTGCATGATGGATTCTTCATAGTACTTACTTCCTCAGGATAATTTGAGCTTTTTTTTTATAATTTGTTTGTGCTTGTTGAATCATCAGCTGCAGTTTTCTATCCTCAGGCCATCTGTTTTTTTTTCCTACAATCCACCCGTCTCGTTCGTCTGCCCATTTGATTGTCTTGACATTTATACTTGCCAAATGTAAGAAATCAAAGCGATCCTAAAGGCACTAAGCCCGTTTCACAATTAGTAACCTTTCTCTTTGAAGACAGGAAGAAGGGAATTGGTGTGGATCAGTCACTTCCTCCCAGACTAGTTTCCACAAAATGCTAAACACAACAAAAAGGCAGAAAAGAAGGAAGAGACGACGAATCAACTTTTTGTTTAGTGTAGTTTTAGGTATTTTCAGATGTAAGTGTTTGCTTGGGAATGGTGAAAAATCCTTAGCATGATTATTTGGATGGATATTGAGATCCTGACTGTTAAACATGATCACTCTTTAAAGGTCCCATATTATGATTTTTCTGGTTTTATATGCTCTTTAGTGTGTTTTCCAAGTGTCCTGTGCATGTTTAGGCACATCTATGTGCAAAAATTCAAAGTCTGCGGAATCGCTGCTTCTCCTACGTCCTCCTGTTAGCTGCAGCGTTAGCTGCAGCGTTAGCTGCATGTAACACTCGGTTCTAGCCCCCCTCGATAAAAATGTGTCAGTGCGGCGTCATTGTCAGTGTGAGGTCACTGATCTAAGCCCATTGGCTCGTTGTGGCAAGCCCTGCAGCTCATGTTGAAAGTTCCGAGAAGCGTGCTGAGCAACTGACCAATAACGACAGAGCGGATCGGCAGACCAATCAGAGCAGACTTGGCCCACGTGGGGTCTAACAGTGGGGGCTCAACAGAGTGCAGCTGACGGACTCAGAGCGTAGAGGGAGCAAGGAGGAGCAGTACATGAAAACAGACACTTTTTTCAGACTTTAGCTATTGTGAACGTACAAAAGTAGGAACATAGATTAAATATACAAACCCCAAAAAGGGCATAATATGGGATCTTTAAGACAACTTATGGACTCCTAATGTTTTAACATTCTGAAAAACAAACAATAAGTCAAAACTAAACTAGTCAATATATAAAAATAGAAGTTTAAAATACTAATAAAATAAACAGTTTTTCAGGTAATGAGGAACTCTTGTGGCGAAATTGACCCCAAATGACAAAACCCATAATCAAAGTGCAACCTTGTGGCACAGTTATCGTCTTGATTATATTCTATTGTTTTTATGATTGTAGGAAGCCAAGAATTGTAATTAAAATTGATACTGGATTAACGGCCCAGCCCTAGAAGGCGGGTTGTCTTTTCTTGGGTTGTTCACATCTGTTCCTTCATGGATAATCAGATCTGCTGTGTTGCAGCTTGTTTTTTGCTGTTGTTGTTGTTTTTTTGGGTTTTTTTTTTACATTTGATTGCAAACAGTAATTGAATTGTGATGTTTGGGTGTTATTTTCTTCCAACATTTCCTTCTCTCAGAATGGGGTTTATACCATAACAGCTTTGATTATAGACATAATCAGTGATGTGTCTGAATCACATCTGAGGAACTTTAAAAAAGAAGCTGTGATTAGTTAAATTTGTAAAAATGGTTGCATCACCAATCAGATTGCTTTGCTAAAATCATCCGTGTAATTTTTGTAAACCTGTCTGGCCTCCAAATTATAATGGTTATAATGATAAACTTGTTTATAAAACATTCTTATAGCAATTGCACTCTGCCTGCAGCTCCCACTGGGAAAAATTAAACCGGAGCCTCAACAACCCAGAGTGGAGTACTGAAGGGTTCAGGTGTTGCTCTGCTTACATGCTAATTGTCCTCAAAATGATCATAGTACGCAGAGTAGAGGTATAATCTACTTCTATAAGAAATACCCAGAACAATATGTAGATGATACAGTTATGGAAAAACATTTCTAATCAGCGTAAATGGTTATGTGTTAAAATGTTCTCTACTTACTCTAAACACATTGCATTGCATCTGCATGCTGTATCAAATTATAGGTTGAGGCAAATCCACCATTCCTTCACTACATAGTGAGGGGAAAATGTATAAAAAATTAATGAAAAATCAACCACTGAAACAACCATAATTAAAAGTTAAAACAGCCATTTAAAGCTAAATGGAAAAGCCCAGTCATCAGTACATGATGAACATGTATAATTTAAACTGAGAGCGATGAACTGAGTGAAAAAGAAACCATGTCTGGAGAGATGACCAGAGATTGGATTATACTTCTTCATTGTCTTATAAATGGACAATAAGCAATTAAACTAGCCTTTGGAGTTTGTCGTGGAGTGTGAAGAGCGGTACAATGGCTCTTTAAATGGTACATTTGCAAACCACAGGGCTGATTAAATGTGGAACATTTCCTTTCAAAGAACAGATGAACATCTTTAGGCAGACATAAATGAAATCCTGTATCAAAGATGGTTTTTTTTTGTTCCCTTTTAGAAGCTTTGAACTGAAGCACACATGGCTCATTACTGTTGTTGAATCAGGAAATTCAGTCCAAAGATGAGAGGAGATTGGGAAGATAATAGGTTTGAGGTTTGATTTCAAGAGCTTTTTCCCCTCTTAGTCAGCATTACCTACTACTGTTGACTGCATTGCACCTGAATGCTATGGTCTCTTCCTGTCTCTAACCAGGTTAGCTTAACTAAACCACAGAAAAGTTCTTAATTTCATTCATTGACATTAAAGTATTTACTCTTAATACTGGCAATGAACTGTTTGCAAAACGAGGAATTCACCTTCTCTGAATATTTTCACATGATGTATTATCTATCAAACACTGTCATTCTGTTTCCACATTGTCCAATTGTTCCTTTTTGTTAACTGAAAAACTGCTGCATTCAAAGCTTTCCTGGAGGGATCACAGCTTTCTTTTTCGTAGATTTAAAAAAAAAAAATCATTTGAATCAAAGTTCTGTAAACAGTGTGTTTTGTTTAACAAACCTTAAAGCCCTCAAATGCCTCTTCGTGATTTTTGACTAGACAAAGTGACTCTTCTCGGGTATCGGTTGACACAATAAGATGCAGATGAATAATGCCGGTAAGCCGAGCTTCGACGTAACACCGTTTGCCAGCCTGCTCAAAATAACATTTCCTCCTGATAATTAATAAAATACATATCCTACAACCTCATTTGTATGCAAATGAGTTGTGTGTCAATCTTACTTACAGGCAGCTGGGTCTGTTGTCCATTACTCTCCTCATTGTACCATGTTTGCTCTGTGTCACAATATGGTTTAGAGGACATGTCCAAGCCTCTCTATCAACAATACTGGGACACTTCCAGTATATCTATTGTACCTGTAGTGAGCGATCTAGACGGCAGTGTTGTAGCTTAAAGGTAGTCTTTTATGGTGATGAGCATTAATAAATCCCTTTTGATTAATGATGTTATTATTTTACTTCAGGGATATTATGAAAGATGCCTCCTCTGTCTAAATAAAACATTAAGCCTCTTCTTCCCTCATGTTATGCAGTCACATTATTAGAGCGAGAACAGGTGTTTTTTGTTCTGTCAGTTTCATGCCTCATTAACACGACTGAGTGCTCCTTTTTTTTTTTTTTTCCCCCAGTGTTTACACAACTAAGATGATTATGTACTTCAGAGATGTAAAAGTGCCTTTTCTCCATCTTTTCTTGCTGCAGGTGGGCTACGAGAACGCCGGCACCGTGGAGTTCCTCGTGGACAAACACGGCAGACATTATTTCATCGAAGTCAACTCTCGACTCCAAGTTGAACACACGGTCACTGAAGAAATCACAGAGTGAGTAGAGGATGATTACTCGTTACCACGGGCATAGGCAGGTGGGTAGCTGGATGGCTGTCGCGGCTGTCGTTTTCTGCGCGTGTTTGTTTGGTATCAAGCTGTCCACAAACAGGTGTGCAGCTCTGAGGTGAGATGGTCGGCAGAGCTGTTGAAGTACAAGGACGGAAAGTTGAGAAGAGCGGAGGCAGCTTTAAAGTGTGCTAGACAGAGGGGGGAAAAAAATGGATTTAAAGAAAGAAATGTGAGGAAGGAGGGAGAAGAAGAGGGTGACCGAAAGCTGACAAGTACAACGAGATGGGTGTAGGAGAGAACAGAGGAGCGAGAACAGGTGGAGTCAGTGAAGAGAGAAGCTGAAAGATGAGTTCAGAGAGAGGCTGAGGGACAACGAAGGAGAGAGAGAGAGAGAGGATAATGAAAGAAATGAATAGCATTCCGCTTCACTGATGACCTGTGAGATTTCCTCCCACAGATGGGTCTCCTCACAATACACACGAGAGACAAACCCAAACAACCCACCGGTACATGTTTAAAGGCCCTTCAGTCACACCCAGATGCATAACTCTCTGTTAGACACTGATGTGTGTACACGGGAAAGTCCAATTACACTAATTCATATTGAATTTCCTGCATAATAAGCTCAATTAATGAATCAAGCTGACTGATGAACAAAGCAGTGATTGCAGGAAGTGGTAGGCAGGTGGGGGATTTGCATGGGAACAAAATGGTACCACCTGTTCCTATGGTAACCTAACATGATTGACAAGGCTGAATTCTCTTGTGATCAGTCTCCACTCTTTGTTTGGCTTCTTTGATCTCATCTGTCTTGTGTTTTTTTCTGTCACACACAGAAGCTCTTTGTTCAGCTTCCTTTATTTACATTACACAACGCTGAGCTAAAGCAGCTCTGGATCACTGGATGAAAACTCATCAGTCAACATTGAGAGCAAAGCAGTGATTTACTGCAACAACCACCGGTCACGACACAAAGTCAGTTTTGATTTCAAATAATTAATTTAAGTAACTTCAGTTTGATTTTGGTAGAAGTAAGATGGCTTTAATAAACGGCCAACAGGGTGCCCCGGGCACAGCCAACCGAGCCTAAGGAAGCTGCAGACCAAACACATTGTTCACTCACAAATAAAGTGACTTTCATTTTTTTTAATGTCACAGATTATTTACTTTTTTTCCTCATTATTAATGCTCGTGTTGACGTTTCAAAAGCCAAATGTCACTTGTCTTTGAATAGTGTTTTGCATTGAAGGGCTGTGATGTCAAATCTAAACAGATAATACCAAAGTTTAAATAATGTGCTCCCCCACCGACAACATGTTTGATCTGAACTCTGAGGTGGCATTGGAGCCTGAATGAGCCGTGGGATAAACTCGGTTGAGGAACTGGTTATTAACTCAATAATTGGTGGATTAAATCTCTTGACACTCTAACTGCACTCACACAGGTCAATTAATTTGGTTGATGAGACATCTTCAAAGTACTGTGTGTTCATGTAGAGCCTATCTCCCAATCCTGGGAGCTCGGCTTCCCTAATTATGTTCCACATATTTCACATTAATGATTCAATTAAGGTTTATAAAGCCCCTGGAAAAATATCCAGCCTGGCTCCAGCTAACATTTCTCAAAAACAGCTTTCTTTTAAACAAATAAAAAAAAAGTAAAAAGAGAAATAAAGGTATCGCACAAAAACACAAAATCATTCAGGACTTTGCCAATGCATTGTATTTTTTCTGCTTATACATGTGCACATTTTTTTAAACTTTACTTAGAACACATTACATGGTTCAGCACCATGTTTACTTCTGCACGTCAGCCCTGATCTTTGTGAATAAGGTACACCTGCAAACAGAAGCATTATCACGTCATTTTTGTTGCGCCTGAGCAAATAAGTCATTCTATATCATTAGTGGGAAAGACCCTCCACGTTATGCTTCATACTGTGTTACGGGGTTGTACACATTTCCCCTCTGCCTGCCCTACCTCCTATTTTCTCTTTCTCTCTCTGCAAACACATTTCATTTATAGTGAAGCTTTCTATCTCCTAACACACACATGGACCCAATCACAGGTACACCCTAATCCTGCAGTGCTATGCTCCCATCAGTGACGCTGTAAGTTAACAAAAAGTTATCTCATGTATTACCCATCCCCTCCACTCCAGTCCTGAACCAGTATGCCACACTCTCTTTGTCCTGCAGAGTGAGGCTCATATCACACAGAGATTTTTGACATTTTGGGGAATTGGGGTCATTTGAATTGGCAGGAGTGGAGTAATTACTTGAATCCAGGCGGAGTCCTGCAGGAAAAACAGGCACAAGTGGAAAGTTTCAGCTGTCACGAGCAACACTTCTCATTTGCACAGCTTTCATTTCAGGCGGAGGTTTAGCTGCAAGCCGCCACAGCTGGAGGTGTGAGATGGCTGGAGAGAGAGCAACTCTTTCCAACAGAAACTCGATGTGCATCCAGCGCATTGTTTGGGGAAATGTAATCTTTTCAAGAATTACTTTTGAGTGTGAATAACAAGTTTTATAATTGAGTGTGTTGTCCATTGGTTTTTTCTGCTTTCTGCACTTCCAGTCTCCTTGAGGTGTGCAAGCACATTCATTCTACTTTTTGTCACCACCTGCGTTACTAATACACTTGTCAGACAGGTATTTTTCATGCTGAGTTGTGAAACTCTCCTTTAAACTTACCATTTATTACACCACCCGCCCTACCATCACACGGTATTTCATCACTTTAACTCTGCCGCTTAATTCCACAGTCATCAATCATGCCGCCTTTTCTTTATTCAACTTGTTAACTTTCTCCATTTGGAAGCTGGCTGCAGTTCAGTCTGGGCTTATTTGTCTTTCTTTTTCTGCATCTATCATCTTCTTTCTCCTCCTCATGTAGAACACAGAAAGTTCTACTTTGCTCCAGTGTCCACAATGTCAGAAAAGCCCAACATTAATATACCACTACGTCACCAAGTCTGAAACGGTAGCTTTGACATGAACCACACCAAGCTATCACCCATGAAACGCAATCCTGACAACATTAGACCCTCTGTGTAACTTCTCTAACTGATTTAGTTGGAAAACAAATGAAGTCCTCTTGGCATTATAAGCTTCAACACCTGACTTTGACCCTATGTACATGGTTTCAAATTGTTTGTGAATCGAAATCTGTAAGGTGCCCAGGCTCACACATTGTGAGCTGATGTCGGCTAGGCATACATTTTATCTATTTTATTTGTTTGTTTGTTTAACATGGACATACAGTAACATTGGTGCTGTGACATTTAACCATGCACAAGTTCCAGATGCACCGCTCTTAGTGTTTATAGCAAAATGCTAATTTGCAACACCTGTCCACGGGAGGCTTTTAGACAGCCGGTAAACAGCTGCTTGGTCACATAAATGGGAGGATTGATTATTCTGTACATTTCTAATAGTTATTACTTATTTTTAGAAGGCAATAACTGGACTGAGTGCATACAAACTTGGTTATGACACCCCCACAGATAAGATATCCAAACACACATCCCCCTGCTATGGAGCACCTGTAAATGGTTTCTTAGGCTTGTTTGACCCTCAATTAGCGGCTCACTAGATCAGATTCCTTGACTTTGATATTTTTGAGCGTGGTGTCTGCTTGGCATGCAGTTTGATCTAAGTGTTACTAATGGGATGCCATCTGCAGTGAGGGTCAAGGTAACTCACACGCAGGTATCACATTGAAGTAGCCTCTCTCCTTTTCCCGCTCCTTAATCCATCCACTGTTCAGTCCCCACCCATCCATCTGATCCTTCATTCCTCCCTCAGGCTCTCCCCTTCATCTGTCTGTTCAGCTGATTTCCATTCCTCCATCCCTTCTTTCTCTCTCTCTCTCTGTCTCTTTTTCGCACCATTGCCTTCTGTTCTGTCTCTCTCTTTCCCTCCATCGTCCTTTCAGCCCTGCCAGTTTCTCCCTCGGTGTCTAACTCTCACTCTGTCACTCCGTCACTCTCGTCGCTCTTCTCCCGCTGTGCGGCCCTCCCTCTCTTCCGTCTCATCTTTGTCAGTCTCTCCCCTCATTCGCATTCCATCCTGTCTTCTCCCCTATCCCCCCCTCCTTGACGTCTGTCTGTACATTTATCTCTCTCCCTCTCCCTCTTTCTGTCCTTCACCTCACCTTTGCCTCATCCACTCTGTTTCACCCTCCCTTTTTTTTTCCCTTTGTCCCGTTTTGAACTTGCCTCCATCTGCCCTCTCTTATCCTGCCGACTTGTCCCTCTCTACCGCCGCCCGTCTGTCTTACTCCGTCCTTTCATGTATCCAATGGGCGGAAGACGAAAAGAAAACAATCTGAGAGAAGAACTTTGAAGTAACTAAATCAGATTTGCAGAGGCAGCTACACAGGCAAGCCATTCTGTGAAATCCTTGATGTATTCACTTTAATTAGCGCCCAAGTCAAAAACAACGATGGCCGCATGCAAATATGATGACATATTTTCCAAACAGAATCTGACCGACATCCAACGTAGCAAGCCAGTTAAAGTATAAAGACACAGGCTTCAAAAAGTCTGGTGCACTTTAATTTCATGCTAATACAAAACAAACACAAACACAAATAAACTACTAGAATACTCCAGTCAATAAACTACATTTAGATGGTGCAAGAATATTACACACTTCTGTCAGTGACTTACAGTTTGATGTGATTTCTTGTGTACCAACTGGGGAGCCTGAAGACCCTAAAGACGGATGTGTTGTACATTTTGGAAAACCATATCACTTGTCTCCCCTGTAAGGATTCCTGCACACTATTTAACCAGAGCTGACAACCGGTCTGTTTAGATCAACTTTAGTCTTATTCGACACACAGACCCACACAAGTCTGCTCTTTGATATCAAGATTAAGATTTAAGATTAAGATTTACTTTATGGATCCCCGCAAGGGGAAATTTCAGTTTTTACACTCTGTAAGTCATGAACACACGCATGCAGAAACAGGATCCTCTGGACATGCACTGATGGAGAGATGTCAGAGTGAGGGGGCTGCCCACAGTGGGCGCTCCTGAGCTGATGGTGGGGTGGGGGTTCGGTGCCTTGCTCAGGGGCGCCTCGGCAGTGCTCAGGAGGTGATCTGGCACCTCTCCAGCTCACCAGACCAACTTCCATATTTGGTCCGCACCAGGACTTGAACCGGCGACCCTCCCTGATCAAGAGATCGGACGACACACCACAGCCCTGTCTCAAATATTTCTGTGGCGTTGAATGTTTTTACGGTTTCCTGACGCTAATGCCAATGTGATTTAACTAGCAGGCCTTTTTTAGTTTTTCAAATACAAGCTGCCTTTGTGAAGCCGAGATGCAGCTGTACAAGTGCAAACTCTCCAGCAGGAAAACCAAAACCAATTAACGACAGACTGTCTAAAACATGGACGTAGTTTCAGTGACGTCACCCATTGGTTTCTGATGGGGACTCTGGAGCTTGTCTGTGGCGCGGCCATATTTGAAATGCTTACTTTAACTCAAAGAGGTGGAGCTGAGGTGGGCCTTACGCCTCCAGACAAACAGCGTTAACCTTCCCCCCGCCCATCAGTCTGCACAGCCACGTTCTCCCACCTCCTCCTCTCGTTCCCCTCCCCTGCCACTCTTCTTCACATCCCACTCCCATGACACTTCCTCCTCCTCTGCTTCTCCTCTTTCCCCCAGCTTCACACAATATCACTTTGATTTCTTGACACCATAGTATGTTTTTGACTGAGAAGCATCTTCTAACTTTTCTCCGCTCTTTCTGCTCCTCTGTCTCAGCTGAGGTAATGGATGTGTACACAAGTGTCACTGAGGAGGCGGAATGCCACAATCTATAATCAGACTGAATGCACCCACTCACATACACACTCTCATTCACAGATGCTTATAAAAACACACCCCCGTATTCAAAAACAGTGATATCCAAAGGCGTCGGGGGAGACGCACACACACATTCATAGAAGGAAACAACAATGCAAAGGAACATTACACGAGTGTCTATTCATCTGTCTTCCTGCATTACTGAATTCCAGCACAAAAGAGACTTTTCTGTCTGATGCCTCTGACTGTTTATGCTACACACAGAGAAAATGTGAGAAACATCTGAGATGTATAGTTTGTCTGGGAGGCATAGCCCGTGTGTGAGAGCGAGCTGCTTGCGTAGGAGCCGCTCGTCTGTCTGAAAAGCAGAAGCTTGAGTGATTTTTGTGAGACCGCCTCTGCATTCAACTGCAGCTCTGCCTTTGAACTTCTCCTCTCTCAAGGTTCAATTTGTCCATAATTTAGCTGTAAACGATCTTTCCTTTGTGCGTCAAGTGTGTGTTTCTTTGTGGAAGTGTGCAGTCAGTGTGAGTGTGCGTGCATGTTGCCAACAAGGGACATTGAACATTTTGTAAGATTGGTGGACAGGAGTCCTTTAGATCCCAAATTGATGTAATTATACCCCCAGGCCCGCACTGTGTGAGGGTGTGTGTAATGGGGCTGTGTGTTTGTGTGTGTGTGTGTGTGTGTGTGTGTGTGTGTGTGTGTGTGTGTGTGTGTGTGTGTGTGTGTGTGTGTGTGTGTGAGCTAAAGCGACAGCGAGGGATTATGTGTCTATTTGGAAGACATGGCACAATGAGGAATTGTTTGGCCTTTAATCTTGGACCATCTGTGAGTGTGCGAATGTGAGGGACGAATGTCAGGAGGCAAAAAGTTTAGATGTGCGGAAGTTAGAAACTTTTAGATGTGGGCACCCAGGAAATTACAGTATTGATGAGAAATAATAACATTTCTCAGATTATTGGCAGGGTTCATTGGATTTGTCTACAATATTTTGTCAAAGCACGGGAAAAGGTCTGACAAGTCAGCCATGTTGAGTTTTACATCACATCAAATGTTCCCCAAAGTCTATTTTCCTTTTACACTCAGGCTTTGTATCTCATTATCAAGCACCATCAGTTTGAATGCAAACTGTATCTAAATTTAGTTATGAAGTAAACCATGTCTCAACTTTAGTGTCGACTGCTTCTTTGAATAAAGAACCTTATGGAAACAAAGTTACTGTACTGATGAATTCCTGCCCACTGTTATTAATCAGTGCACAAATTGATAGTTGCATTATTATAGAGCTTGATCACTGCAATTTAAAATACAAAACTTCTACAAGGTTTTTGCCAACTTCTTTGTCCAAAGTCAAGGCTGAACTATCAGAGGAGATTTAGAAGTGGGTATACCCTCTGAAGAGAGAAAAACAAGTGGGCCACCACTACACATTACTAACAACTGTGCTACCTCATCTCCTGATAAATCCTCAGAAAGTTTAACATTATTTGTGATGCTGTGGTTCAGAGTCTATGTATGAAGGTCTGCAGTTTGATCCCTGGCCCCTGCAGTCTACATGTTGAATGTGTGAGACAGGTTGAATGTGAGATGTAGTGTAAAACAGGTTGAGTGGTCAAAGGACCAGAAAAGTGCTTTATTTGTGCAGTCCATTTACGGTTGTTATGGCTGTGAATGGTTTCTGTATCTTCCATTTTCACTTTTTTTCAGACTCTCAAAAAAATAAATAAAAAGAGAGCAGGAGTGTTCTTCAAACCTCTTATTCACTTATGTTGCTAGGGTGCACATTGCAATAGTCCAACTTTTGGAAACCTCCAAAGCTTTACTTAGAAAAATAACCTCAACTGGGAGTCCACTAACTTCCCTCCCTAATCCCAGCCTCCATCAATGAATGCCTAATACACTTTGTAGAAAGTATAAGATTGGTAGACTTGTTGGTAAACTGTGAAATAATGTCATTTAGAGAGAACCACATGTGGTAGGAGCCAGGAGAGTTTACTTCCCGGACGTCTTTGACCTTGACACATAGATCAGTGGTTAGTGGTGTTATTGTCTCTCTAAAGCTTTACAGTCACAACAATGGAGACTTCATTTGAGTCAAGGTTTTCATTACAATCCAAACCTGGTAGTAGTTTAATCATGCACACCTGATGCAGCTCTGATGGACAGTGTATCTGCACAGTTCTATCATAGGATGCTACACATATGCTGAAATTGATTGCGGGTAACTTGTGAACTATGTTTAAAGTCAGACTGAACTTACCAACATTTTTAGGATTTGACTTTTCTGGGAGTTTTGAGCCTACATACTTAACTTTTGGATTGGAGCCATTGGTATTTTGTGCAGCATCTTAATATCAGCATTTTCTTTCCAGTCTGTTTTCGTTCTTGGCAGGAGCATGAATGCTTCTTGTGCAGCTTTTAACCCACAGGAAAAGACTTAATAACCTCTTGTTGAGCACAGTAGTAACAAATAACATGTTCACATTGACAATCAGTGTAGTATTGAAAACAAAATCTCAAAGGTCATTAAAACAAACTGCATCAAATCAATCATGGAGACGCTGGGTGACAGTGACTGGTCGATGCTTCAGTAAAAAAAATTAAAAAAAATCCAATAGATTGAAGTTATGATATTGACAGACTGATAACGGACCCAAGCTGTGATCTGCATTTACACCACGGCAATATAAAGCAATCCTAATGAAAATCAGATGAAAATGAACCTGTTCATGCAGGCTGTTGATTAAATGTCTTATGTGTACCATTTCAGGTCAAGGGTTTAGCATAGACTATGAGTATTGACTGCTTTAACTGTGACTTATTGATTGTCTGAATGGTAATATTGTTAAATGAACTGCACAATATCCATCTTAGTTAGGGCTGGTAACTCTGAATGTCTACCCCCAATTTCCACACACTCTTCTTCGGTGCCGCAGTCCGTCAGCGCCACGGTTTTGCGCCCGTCTTCCACCACTGGATCCATTTCTGGAACGTTGAGCAGCTGTACACACATCACGGGAGAACTACAAGAACACGCGGGAATAAAGAGAAAAAAACATGCAGACAACAAACATGTTGCTTTGTGATGCAACGTGTTGATGGGGAAATATGATCGTGAGTCCGTATTGCCTGTTTTATTTTGAAATTGACCGGACGCTCGGTGCGTTTACTTAACTGACTTCCTGTCCGTTTTTTTTTTTAATATTCTGTCCAGCTTGACGCGTACTTGCAGCGTAGTCACTTGAAAATAGACTCGCAGCATATTTGAAACCGAGCAGAGCCTAGAGGCGCCGCTGGCTCGCTCGGGAGACGGGCCCCGCGGCGCTCGCTGTGAAAACACAATCATTGACTCGAGAGGCTCAGTAGTGAAATAACCGTAGCACGCATTGGCATATTTGGAAAAAGAGGTGTTAAAGAGAGTGCATAAGAGAGGTGGCTTTTATTGGATTTCGCCAGAAGTACAGCAACTAGATGTGCAGATGCAGAGGTTTTCCAGAAAGTACTCTAAACCGCAGCAGAGAAAACCAGAGCAGGAGCATTGTTGTTGCTTTTGTTGAGACTTTTGCAGAAAAGAAGTGTGTTTGTGTGGAAATACATTTTTGATTTGTGTCAAAGGAATCGAGTTAGCACTGTTTTCGGGCTTTATCGTTTTCGATGTGTGCAGCCGTGCTTGAGAGAGAGCAACACCCATTCTCTTACATCTTGGACATAAGTCTGTGTGTGTGTGTGTGTGTGTGTGTGTGTGTGTGTGTGTGTGTGCACTAATCAGAATAGCTGTGCTTAAGGGGAAATGTTTGTGCTGCACCTGCTTATTTGTCTGTTTAGTCTAGCTAATTAGTCTTAAATGACCGCTCTCCATCTTCATCAAGCTGAGAGAGTGACAGAGAGGGAGTGGGAGCAAGAGAGACAGAAAGAAACAATGCCTCGCATTAATTGACAGAAGGTCTGACAAACGACGGGGGGCACACAGAGAGGAGGGAGAGACGCGAGGTGAATTAAAAGAAGACTCGAGCGACCCTTGAGCTGCTGAGGGAAAGAAGCACGCCGCCCTGCTGGACCAAAGTTCCAGGCCTGCGTTTGTTAGATAGGTTTCATTCTGCAAACTGTGTTACTCCATGCATTGTAACTCCTTTTCTCCAGCCTTCAATTTGTCATAGAGCCTTCAGTTTTTTTTTCAATTTCTGCTTGTCTTGCGATTTCTTCTTCCTTTTATTCACTGCCGTCTCCATTATCTTTTCATTCTCTCTTTTGTTCCCTCCATGTCGGAGCGTCGAATATAACAGCAAACATCTCCTCTCTCTCGCTCTCTCTCTCTCTCTCTCTCTCGCCCCCTTTTGCTTCGAATTCCCTTTTGAACGTGGGAGTTGGAGTAGTTGGTGCCACCTCAGCAATTATCCCCCACCACTCTCCTGTTCTCCTAACTCCCTCCAGCTCGTTCGTGTTTCTTGGCACGGCAAAATGTAAAAAGATATTCAAGAAAAGGTCAACTCGGTATCATTGTACGCTTTTAACATGCTAAATCTAGTTACATGCTGGTTTGAAAAATGGCCGCTTCTTTCTCCCTCCTGTCCACCCTTTTTGAATACCATCCTCTCTCCCTCCACCTCGGGTGAAATTCTCCTCGTTGTATTGTTCCTGCGTCTTTCTCCTTCATCACTTTCTCCCTCTGCTTATCCTCTCTTGACCCGACTCCCTGCTCTCTGCTCCTTTTTTTTTTTTTTAACCTTTAACCTTTAGTTTGCTCATGGCTTATTGAATCTGTTATCCCACTCCCTCCTCTGTCTCTTCCTTTCTTCCTCAACGCCACGAGGACACGCATTCAGCAGCCAACAATCGGCAGGTTCTCCTCTGGCCACACAGAGGGGCTGTGTGGATGTCTTTATGTGTGTCCAGACAATAACCATTCAAAGGGAAATACTGCTGAGCTGCATAGCTGACATGCCTGGACGCTTTGTAATAAGCTTAATAAGTGTTATAATAATTGTTAGTGTGTGTGTGTGTGTGTGTGTGTTTGAGTAAATTGTGAATTAGTGATTACCTGACTCAGCCTTTCTATCACAATGTGCTTTGATGTTTGTGTAAAAACTCAGAAGGCTGTGTGTCTTGAAGCACTGCAGTGTACCGCTCACTCCTGCTTCTGCTCCTTAGTTGTTTGTGTGTGTGTGTGTGTGTGTGTGTGTGTGTGTGTGTGTGTGTGTGTGTGTGTGTGTGTGTGTGTGTGTGTGTGTGTGTGTGTGTGTGTGTGTGTGTGTGTGTGTGTGTGTGTGTGTGTGTGTGTGTGTGTGTGTGTGTGTGTGCATGCACTGAGGAGTTTTGTTTGGTTTTGTGAGCACGTCATAAAATAATTTTAAGGTGATTATAATTGTGCAGCGGAGCGTACAGTGAGTGATTGAGAAGTAAGCAGATGAATAAGAATGAGGGATGTAGCTGTGTGTGTGTGTGTGTGTGTGTCCTGACACCAACCGGAGAATCTAATTTATGATTTTGTGTGTGTGTGTGTGTGAGGGGAAAAGAGTGTAGAGGCTATTTATGATAATGGGAAGGATGCTTATCATGATTTTAATCACAGTCGTCATTGTTTTTGGTCGTATGAAATGTTCTCTACACTCGCGGCGGGAGTTGACTCGCGTTTAACATTTACGCTTGAAATGTGAAGTTTGAGACGTTCAGTGGACTGGGCGACGAGATCCTGCAGAGGCAGATAAAGATAATTACTCATTATTTATGAATGGCCAGCATAATTGTTGGTAGCCATTAGCCGCAGAGCAATAAGGAAATGCAAGGGAGAGCTGAATGAAGAGAGCTGGAAAACAATGTCTCTGGTTTAACCCTTTGAACGCCGTGCAGGCTTTGGTCCCCATTATCTACACACTCTACTTGCAGTCGCTATTTCAGGAAGGCACAAACTGTTATTTTTAGGAGAATGTGCTCTGCTTGTTGTCACCTGCGTGTGACTGGTAAACATGCGTTAGGACGGTTTTATAATAAGTTTTTCCCCTGGATTTTGACAGTGCAGCATCCGTATGTGGGAAGAGGAGGAACGTACAAAATAGGAGACTTGTTTGCGGCACATTCCTCTGCCTTTCATGATCTCGATCAAGAAAGACCTACAAGGATGTAGCGGCTCCAGCAGCTCTCTGAGGCTATAACACAGAGACTTACTGTACAGGTGGTGTGAGAAAATGCTGACGTCAGCAGGTTAACATGTTTATACTGACACTGCAAACGTGAATGGGAAACAGAACTAATGTTTCTGTTTTATTAAGATCCAGATTTTAGTCTCATCTTGATGTGCTAACGGTTAATAAGACGTAGAACATAGGCTGATTAGAATGTCATTAATTTTACACATATTCTATCTGGTGTGCTTAATAACATGATTTCCTTGTCACTCTTTTGGGACTTTAGCCGTTCAACGAAGCCAAAGTACTGGACGGATAAGAAATGTGACCTGTTGGCTCAGGATGAAAAGTTTCAGGATCACTGAGTTTATTGAAGCTCATTCTGTGAGGAATATAAATGTTGAAGAGTTATATTTACCTCTATATAGTGAGATAGTTTAATGGATAAGGGAGAGCTTTTTTTTTTTTTGGCTTGCCAGAGAAAGAAATAGGCGATCATGATTCTTAATGGGATGTATTCTTAGTGGTCTATAATTCTGTGCAAAGAAAACTTATGACCACAGTCCTAGTGTCCGGGGTTTTTTCTCCTTTATTAGACCGCATTGATTCTCAGGTTCTCGGGAGAGTTTCAGGAATGTGTGTTCAGATTTTATTGAGTTATGAAAGCGTATTTTCAAACAAAGGGTGAAGTATCTGCAACTGTGTTTAGCAACTGTGCACCTGATTGGTACTGCAGCAACAATAGCTCCCACAGTTCTGCTCACAATCTGGCAGTGTTTATGTTTTATCCTTATTATTGTCAAGGACGGTATTAATCGGGATATAGGTGTTTCCCAGGCGACGGCCTTTTGTTGAGGTTGTATATGAACTACTGTATGTTCCCTGTGCCACTGTCCTATCCTCCTCACACATGATCCCGACAAGACTGCGCACTCCGACACCAGCGACACCATTTAAACCCAAGGCTGGACTAATGAAATCCCTAATTTGCATGAATTGGCATGACGTAAATGATAAATTAAACTGTAATTTCCATACGTCCTGTCCAGTAATCCCCTTTGGATTCCTCCTGAGCCTTTTCCAAAGGGCTCTGGGCTTCCGAGCCACAGCATATCAAAGTCTTGAGGAAAACCTAAGGATTCAGCATCAGAAAGTGGTGGACTACGGGAAAGGCCTCGGGACAGAAACGCCTTTTGGGATAGCAGCAGCAGCAGAGGAGGAGAAGGTGGGCTTCACCAGTCGTCTCGTTAGTTGAAAATAGAAGTAGTGTATCCTGCTTATTTTGGGTTTGAATATTTAGTCACTATCTTAAAAAAAAAAAGGAGTACAGAAAGCTGTCGGGATCTAGCTGAAGACTCCTAATAAAGATGTCAGTTTAATTTCTGACTCGATGGTGCAGCTATAAACCAAAAGGGATTTGTCAAGCACTGATCCACTTTGCATGACATACTGTACATCCAACCCACTAGAGCCTGCAGAAAGCTGCTTGAGCATTCTCCGTTTGAACCGACCAATCGCACGTCGTGTTTGTCAATATTATTAGGCTGTCACTCCCCACGCACCAACTAGCAGACTGGATACCAGGCGCCACTGCTTGCGTTCAATTGATTCACCAGCCTGTTAGTCAGAGAGCTGTGATTGGAATATAATGGGGTGAAATGACAGATGAAATCCCTCCCAGCTAGACAAAGGAAGCTTTTCCGCTTTGCTAGGCTGTCTTGAACGCAAAATAGCTTACCTACAGTGCATCACGCTGGGATCCCTATCGAGAGGATCATTTTTATATAAAAAGCATGCACATTAATTGTCTCATACCCCCTCTATCTTCCTGTGTTGAGAGGCTTTTCCACATGCTAATACAAGTACGCATACGTTCAATCATCAAAGTGTGCTTGGAGCATGGGGTTTAATTAGCATGGTTTCCTGCTGGGCTTTGATATATGGGGAAGAAGACCCTGTGACTCCACCCCTGCTGCTCACTCGTACAGTTATGTTCGATGGTTCATTCCTCCATAACCTGTAAATGAAATATCCAGCAGTGAGGAATAGACGCTGATTATTTGAGATCACATACACAACTTTGTGAGCTTCTGCTTATGTGCAGCCACATGCTAGTGTAATGTATTCTCTGCAATTGTTGTTACATATGAACAGAGGACTTGGCTTAGGAGTGTCGTTCATGATTCCCACAGTAAATGATATTCTTTAACTGCTCTATTGGACGTGTACTGGCACAGGAAATGACATTCAGGATTTATAGTCCTCTTGTTAATATTTCTGACTGATGGCTTTGATGGCTTTACATTTTGCAATCAAAAAAATCTGTCTTTGCAGAGCAGTGTGACAACTCCAGAAATGAACTAGACTGTTGTTAAATTGGTTTCCTAAAGTGGACTGTGGGTCAAGAAAATGACCACATCCGCATCTCTCTGACTCATTTTCAGTTTTTCTTCCTTTCTGTCATCCTCCTCAGTGCTCCTTTCTTGGGGTTTCTTTTCCTTTACCCTTTGCCCTCTGCCTTTCAGGTACACCTCCTCAGCTTGCTTTTAATGCCTCTACATCAGCGATAGCTAAGGTCAAGGTCATTATGACTCTTTTAAAGACTGTTTTTGACCAGCACTAAAGAAGTTAGACACACAAGGATAAAATGACATTCCCAAAGGTCAAAGGTCCATTTTTCTCTAAGACTACATAATATTATAGAAGAACATTTTACTGTCCATATCCCTGTGCCATTTATTTTGTGAACACAATGTCTCAAAAATCTCTGGAAGTAATCATTTCACATCCGCAAACTGTTTCCTTTTTTGATGGAAAACGGTTACCTATAATCAGTCACTATTTCATGAATCCAATACCTGGTTGAATTTGTCAAAGATAAAAAAGGCCCCGTTGGTGGTTGATCAGTAGCTGTCACAAGAAGTAACTCCCTGCCATCGCTTGCTCTGCAGAAAACCACAGAAATAAAGAGCGACTTTTCTCTCTCTCTCAAAATGAATAAATAAATATTAGGTGCATCCACTCCTGTTAAATATGTATAAGCAGATCTATGACATTGTTTTGTTTCCAGATCATGCATTTTTTTTCACATGAAAGCATATGAAAACGTATCCATTGACCTTGACTCTCCAACAACGGGTGTAAACTCCAGGTAGTTGTACTTCTCCCCTCTTCCTGGTGGGCTTTAATTTTTTAAAGATCCACCTTCTCATTAAACCAAAAACTGCTCACATATGTGGCAGAATTCTCTCCAGTTAATTGTACCAAGGCTGAATTGAGCTATATCTTTGCCTTGTTGCTGATCCTTTTTCACCCCCTCTGTGTTCCTGTTTCTTAACTCGTGTAAAAAAAACAAAAACATCTTTCCATATCTCACGTTGTATTCAGCACATACTGGTTTTTTTTTTCTCCATGCTGAACTCCCTGCTTGTTGTTGCCTCCAGTTTATTCTCTCATAACTCCCATGTTATACACTTATCGTGATATCTGCTCTCTGACACACATTATGTCTTCATGAATCTGTGTGGACTAACAGGCATACTTATTTGTTACATGTGACTGACTGTTGGATATATTTCTATGTGTGCTGCATGTACTCTGGGGTTGCTGCTGCATTTTTAACTACACGTGTTCTTACGCGTGTTGATGCTGAAATACTTGTGTGTGTGTTGGATGGCTTATTTATCTGGGTTCTCTGTCTCTCTCTATTTGTGACTTCCACTGTGCAATTTTCCGAGTGAGAGAACTTAGATTGCATTTTAGCAAGTCCAAACAGACTGTGTGTGTGTGTGTGTGTGTGTGTGTGTGTGTGTGTGTGTGTGTGTGTGGGGGTGTGTGGGGTCCAGTTGTTGTACCTTGACCTCCTTGCAGATTTGTGCACAACAAAAACGTTGAATTCCTTAAATTAACAAGTTGACTTCAATGGTCAAACCGTGTGAGGGAGCTGTAGGGAAGCTGATTTTCGGGGTAACTGCATATGTATTCTTGTGAAATTCTTTATGATTGCTCCAGGTTTTAAAAAAAAAAAAAAAAAACCTTTACACTACCTGTTCCTGAATATAAGGAAACTTGTTGTATGCTGCGGTTTTGCGCTTAAGATACAGTAAGCCCGCCTGGAAGACACTGATAAGATTGTTATGGACTGTGGATATCCATGTCCTAGTGTTGGGTGGAGGTGTTTGTGAGTGGTTACTCATGGTTCACGTTGACTTGTAGAACCTGTGATTTTAACGTTAAGCCTCCTGGCCGTGTTTTTGACTTAATGCAGAGCCGAATCTGAGATCAGAGAAACCTACTTGCTACATTTGAGCTCACAGCAGACTCTGGTCAGATTTCCAGTTTCAATACATACATCCCTTTATCAGATGAAAGTGTGTATCAAAAAGGATATGTGGGGATGCTGTTTTCTTATTTGAAGGGTTATAATCAAATGAGTTCAAGGGTGTGTGGTCGGGGTTTCATTTCAAATCAGGTTCTGACTCGGGCACGCCAAGACATACGAGTCAATATGAAGCTGTGGAGACAGGTTCCATATCTAAGGCTGTGTTCACACTGCAGCCAAAAGTGACATGAATCACACTTTTTTTTTTTATGACAGTGTGAACAGCACAAGTCAAATTGAGTCTGATTTTTTTTCTAATCAGATTTCCACTTTCATCTATGGATTCCCTCAGGAATCCGGTCCAGGCCGCATTCAAAGAGGAATGTGAACAGCCAAACAAAGAAATCAGATCTGAGCAAATAAAATTAAAAAAATCTGAATTGAGCATCATGGCTTGCAGCAGCCTTAGTTTAATCAACCAGCATGGTGTCTTTGATGCACCCCAGTATTTCAACTTCTCCATCTACATCAATACAAAATCCAAATCTTAAGTGGGAGTGCACTCACTCTCTGTTTTCCAGAGCTCGATTTAGCGGGTATGCACTGCAAAGTTAGAAGTTGAAAGCAGGGCTGCATTTGACATTTTTGCCATATAAATGTCAGAATATACTCCTATTTTAGTTCAGTGCTGCATTCATTTTCTTAAAGACATCAAAACATTACTTGCCGCTACATTATTAAAAGCTTCAAGTCATGTGTCTTCTTTTACCGTGTTATTTAGTATGAAGGAGGATTTTCATTAGCTAGCTAACGTTGGAGACAATGGTCCATATCAAAATCAAAACCAGACACTTGAATTACCTGGTCTGTTTGTTAACCAAAAACTAGAAATGTTCCACTGACAAAATGCGAGCCAATTCTGTTTTCATCTATTGGGGCCAGCCTTAGTTTAGCCTCAAGAACACATGGAGTCTTACCTCCAGACAGTTTGCTGTCCATGACACATGGTTGTCCACCTCTGGAGACATTCTTCATCCTGCACCTTAACTATTGTGAAGGTATTTCAGGTTTCAGATTCTCTGCGGGGGAAGATTAAACACCAAAAGAAACGTAATTAACAGGAGGTCAAAATGCAGATAGAGTGATTGAAATGCTGTCAGGACAAAGACCAGCTTGAAGACGAGACTTCTGAGGAATTACGATGGACCTTTTACGTTGTGTCCTCAATCAAAAAGCTCTGACCAGTTAATGGCTTATTGATGTTCAATTGGCGTCATCATCCATTGTGGCCTGCATGATACAACTGTTCGGTGCAGTAAAATAAATGGACCTTCATTGTATTTTTAATAAGCTTAAGTTTGAGAAGAATTTGATAGAATGCGCTGTTACATTGATAATGACTTTATGTCGTCTTGGCTTTAGACAGAGGCTGGATCTTCTCCGCTGAATTAAACCTTTCTATCACCTGAATCTACGTTTTAGTTAGATTGTAGTATTGGTATGCTTACAAATAACCAGAGAAAAACAACAACACTTATCCTGCTGATTGGTTTTTACAAACTATTGATTGCCTGTCATTTAAAATGCAGTGTGAATGAGTGTAGAGGTTGCCAAACCTCTTAGCGATGCTCTTGTTTGTTTATGGTAATTGTTTGTATCACAGATGTGACAAAGACTTTATGCTGTGTGGTTTGATTTCACACTTACGAATCATTCCAATTTCTTTTATTTTCCATTTTGCCACTTTGTGCATTCTTATTTATTTTCCCCCTCCTCCTCCTCCTGCACTGTCTCCTCCTCCTCCTCCTCCTCCTGCACTGTCTCCTCTTCCTCCTCCTCCTGCACTGTCTCCTCTTCCTCCTCCTCCTGCACTGTCTCCTCCTCTTCCTCCTCCTGCACTGTCTCCTCTTCCTCCTCCTGCACTGTCTCCTCTTCCTCCTCCTCCTGCACTGTCTCCTCCTCTTCCTCCTCCTGCACTGTCTCCTCTTCCTCCTCCTGCACTGTCTCCTCCTGCACTGTCTCCTCTTCCTCCTCCTCCTGCACTGTCTCCTCCTCTTCCTCCTCCTGCACTGTCTCCTCTTCCTCCTCCTCCTCCTGCACTGTCTCCTCCTCTTCCTCCTCCTGCACTGTCTCCTCTTCCTCCTACCCCTGCACTGTCTCCTCTTCTTCCTCCTCCTGCACTGTCTCCTCTTCCTCCTCCTGCACTGTCTCCTCTTCCTCCTGCACTGTCTCCTCCTCTTCCTCCTCCTGCACTGTCTCCTCTTCCTCCTCCTCCTCCTCCTGCACTGTCTCCTCTTCTTCCTCCTCCTCCTCCTCCTGCACTGTCTCCTCCTCTTCCTCCTCCTGCACTGTCTCCTCTTCTTCCTCCTCCTCCTCCTCCTGCACTGTCTCCTCTTCGTCCTCCTCCTGCACTGTCTCCTCTTCGTCCTCCTCTTGCACTGTCTCCTCTTCCTCCTCCTCCTCCTCCTCCTCCTGCACTGTCTCCTCCTCTTCCTCCTCCTGCACTGTCTCCTCTTCTTCCTCCTCCTCCTCCTACTGCACTGTCTCCTCTTCTTCCTCCTCCTCCTCCTCTTCCTCCTCCTGCACTGTCTCCTCTTCTTCCTCCTCCTCCTCCTCCTACTGCACTGTCTCCTCTTCTTCCTCCTCCTCCTCCTCCTCTTCCTCCTCCTGCACTGTCTCCTCCTCTTCCTCCTCCTGCACTGTCTCCTCTTCTTCCTCCTCCTCCTCCTCCTGCACTGTCTCCTCTTCTTCCTCCTCCTCCTCCTCCTGCACTGTCTCCTCTTCCTCCTCCTCCTGCACTGTCTCCTCTTCTTCTTCCTCTTCTTCTTTCTCCTCCTCCTCCCCCTCCTCTTCTTTCTCCTCCTCCTCCTCCATCTTCTTTCTGCCTCTCTCATCTCGCTCCTTGCTGCCTTCTGGACGAGTTATTTTGCATTCCCGTCCTCACTCCTCCATCTGCTTCATAACAAGGAGAGCAGGAATTAATTAATAGGCTGATAGTGAGGCCTGAGAAAATAGAGGAGAAAGTGAGCTGAAAGGGAGAGGAAATCTAATCAGATAGGATCCAGTCTGTGTGTGGGGGGAGTCTGCTGGGGCTGTGTGTGTGTGTGTGTGTGTGTCTTCCATATTTCCAATTCCCCACCTTTCCTTTCCTTGTCCTCCACCACTTATGTCCTCCAGCTGTTTCACTGCTCTTAAACATTTTGTCTCATCCTCGCCTTTTCGTCTCTTCCTCCTCCTCTCCATTGATTCTTTTGATAAACAGATTAATATTTCCCCCTCCGTCTCCAGCCATGTTCTGTTTGCATTTGTGCATCGAACAGGCAGCATATAGTTTCTTGGCTGCCAGCTAAATTGATGTCAAAATGCCATCCTCATGCCACAATGATTCAAATTTCTTATTTCCTCCCCTCTCTTACGCCGACAAGCCATCCCTTCCGTCTCTCTCCCCATTTCTCACCTCCCCTCGCCAGGCTCTCTCTCCCTTTTTTCTTCTGTTTGCTGTCTAAAACCGTCTAATGAAATTCATACAAAACAAGATAGCAGACTCGATGCCTTTCTCTTCCTGTCTTCTGCTTCTTCTTCTCTGTTTGTTTTTCTTTCACATTCTCTCCCGCTCCATTTACCCGTCTCTTTTGTCCTCTTCCTCTGTCCTTCATACTTTTCTCTGTCTCTCTTTTGTCCTCTTTGTTTCTCTCAATGGGCCTACTTTTCTCCTAAACATCCTATCCTTCCTATTCCCTCCCCCTTCACATCTCCTGTTGTCTTTGAGTTTATCCTTCCTAGTCCCTTGCCATATAAAAAAAACGTTCTCCATTAGAGGCAGAGAATTGTTGAAAGCATTTTGGCTATATCTCCATTCAGTAGAGATTGTGTGTGTGTGTGAACATCTTGTAGACAAACACCTGCATTAGTTTAACCGAAATGAGAAGTGGACTCCTGCTTTGCCTCTTTACCACTTCGCCCTGCAGCCATCTTGCAAAAAAATATATCTACCGGAGAGGAGGTTTCCGACGAACATTAACAAACCTGAACATCAACGCAAACCCCGGTGAAGTGTGGAGCACCACTGAGTGCAGTAATGAACTCATAATATCAAGCGTTCACTTCAAAAGGAGTGAATGTTTTTTGCATTTTTGCCGCCACATGTGGAGGTTAGGGGAGGGGGGGGGGCTGAAGACAGAGGGAGATGAAAGGACAAAAGGCAGGAGGACAGAAATGGATGAAACTGAAATTTAAAAGAAAATGAATTTAATGCTTTTAATGCACTGATACTTTCTTCATCTCCCTCTCCCCTTTCCTCCTGCTGAATAAAACGTTTATTTGTTTTCTTTGAGTTTGAGAAGGACGATCCCTCTCATGTCTGTCAATTTGGCTCGCAGCTCGTTAGCTTTGTAGCTTCTTTAGCTTTGAACAGATAGCCTTCTGCTTCTACTCAAAGATTATACAATCTTTCCATCAGCACATCTAAAGCTCTTTTTCAAACATGAATTTTTGCTCTTTTTTTGCCTCACAAATATCTTAAACGTGCACCTTCTTTCTGCAATATCACCTCCTTTTTCCTTTTACCTCCATCCTTTATCGTCTCCTTTTACCAAATTTAAAATCCTACACCCTGAAGTTGAGTCACCCCTTCTCCCTCGCTCGCCCGTCAATTCAACAATATCACCCATCTACCACCGGCGCCCACATTCTATCTTCTTCATCCCTTCTTCCAACTTCCATCCTCAACTCTGTATCCCCCTCTCCTCTCGCCTCTCTCCACCTTCTCTTCCTCCCGCGGCCTCTTTGCCATCGTTTCTTTTGTCCTTTTTTGAAACCAAATCCAGCCTCTTCCACGCTCCCACTTTTCCCCACTCTCTCTTTGAGTTCAGGCATCCAGCTTTCTCCTCCTCTTCTTACTCCCACTCCCCTCAGCTTTCCTTCACATCGCTGTTTTTTTGCGTCGAGCCAGGGATGTATAGCTGCCATCTTGTCTCTGACTTACTTATCTCGGTCTCTCCTTCATCTCTGATGATCTAGACACTGCGCTAGGCTCGTTTCTTTACCTCCCTGCTGTTTGTCATATTTACTTCACTATTTCCTCATCACTTAGGCCAAAACAAGATGCCTTCCTCTCCTCACTTTACACCGTCTTTCTCTTTCTTTCTCTCCTCTCTCCATTTTAGTTCTGGGCGCACAGCCACCCCCTTCTCCCCTGCTAACGAGCTCTGAGTGAACCGACTGAAAATGATATGCAATTAGCTCTCAGCCTTCATGGTTTCTGTGTGTGTGTGTGTGTGTGTGTGTGTGTGTGTGTGTGTGTGTGTGTTCACATGTGACAGATTGAGAAGAGTTTGTGTTCTTTCTGCTCTGAATCTAATGCTGGACTTTCTGTTCTTGAGCGTGTCAGGTTAATGTACTTTCCATGTACTATGATAATGTGCGGACGTGTCCTGGGAGGATCTTTCCTGTGTCTCTGCACATGCATGGAAGGTCTCTACTACCATGAGTACTTTCTTCAGTATTTGTCTATTCGTACATGTTAAAAAAAAATTCTGAGCATTAGAGATTAAATGGAATGGAAAAGAAAGTGTGTGTGTGTGTGTGTGTGTGTGTGTGCGCGCGCTAAGTGCTCACCCCTCTGTCAGAGGTCAGCACATTATACATCCTCTGCTCTGATCTGGTCGACCCCAGCAATCCAACCCCCTGCATAACTAAAGGCTGACAAGATAATTCATTTTAATAGAATTATACTTTAATGAAACCTTCATTGCACTCTTGACTCTGGAGACAACCTGCAGTAATTCTATGATGATCCATGTTAAAGGTGAATGTTAATTTTTTGCCTTGAAATGCTTCCCTTTTGTTATGAAGAAGCACACTGCCGTTCTGTTTGATCATCATACTGCTCCTAAAAGAACAAAGTTTAGCCTTTATTAGAGAGTATTAGAGGCTAGATGCTTTATGATATTGAATAACGGAGGGAAAACGAGGATAGAAGGCCCACTTAGTATATCCTGAACTTGATGTATTATTTACAGCACTTCTTCCTGAAGCAGGTGATGTGAACCATTGGGCGTCTCAAGGATCCTCTTCCTTTCACTAGCTTCAGACCAAAATCAAACCAGAATGTTGTCAGTTGTTGGTCGATATATGTGAAGGTTTGAATGGTTTTATATTATGATTCAACATCGTCAAGCCTCGCTCACATTTACTGGATGTCTGTGGAATGAAGAGCAGGTTTCTGATGTCTTTGATGGTAACGCTCTAACGTGGCATGTGGATAATGGGATGTTTGAGTCGACCGCGTTAATGTTACGCTACAAAATGTTCTGTCAGGTTCGACTACGTTCAGATTTGGTTTGGCTCAGGGGAATCATTTACATCGTGGAGTAAACAATATGTGCGGCGCGTTGATCGGGGGGTTAAGATGAAAGAGGTTTTTTTTTTTTTTTTCTCCTCTCTGAAGATGGTTGGAGGGAAACCCCGTTTAGTTCAATCAGAGTTTAGACTTTTTCCAAGACCATCAGCGCTGATTTGACTTGTTGTCTATAAAGTGATGCTGGAGTGCGTAACTGATGAATGTGCAGAGTTCCACTACAGGGCCGTGGTTGGAAACAGAAAAGCAGGTATGAAGCAGAAATACATGATGGGCTGCAGAGATGAAGGCATCCACTTCCCTGCAGTGTCCACTTTCATTTATTTGTATTCATATATGAAGTGTATCGTAAACCGACTGGTGTGTTTGGAAAAACTGCTTATTCCAATCCGACTTTTTGCTCCCTGCTATGAAATCCTGCAGGCTCAACAAAGACTGAATGGGACTTCTTCCAGTGCCTGGCTGTAAATAACTTTGTCTCCATGTGGTTCTGCAGTATGATACTTGTATCTTTAAGCAGTATGCTGACTTGTGATTTCATCTGAGAGCAAATGTTAGATATTTACAAGCATATTGCATGCCTAAAGCTAGGTGGATGCATAGAAAGAGGGACTAAATGCAAAAATAATGTACTTTGCTGCAAGGTAAAGGTAGTGCCGGAAATGCACAGAGCACATTCAGTGAGGAGACATATGGTCTGTGGCACTGGTGGGGGCTTCCACTTTCCTATTAGATTGTCAGAGATCAAATATGAACTTGGCAGCTCCAGGAGCCCTAAGCAAGGCAAAGACACAACCGGCAAAACACTCAGAGATGCTGTGAAGAGAAAGAGGCTCTTGACATCTTGAAAGATTGATGTTTTCTTTAGCAACGTCAGAGATATAGAATAAGTTCACACCTTTGACACAAGAGAGCTGCAAAACAATGCTGGAGTAGGAGACAGAAAAAAAACAAAAAACTGCTGAAACAAAGAATTTCTGCAGTATTTAGTTTGACATATTTTTAGTTCTTAGTGTTTTTTGTCTTAGTGAAAGTTTGGTATACTAAAGATTGTGTAAATTTAGAAAGATATTCATGTCATTTATAAGAAGAACGGGGCACCGAAGGAAAATATTCACAATTTGTTGTAAGTAATGTTTTTTAATAAGACCTGTTCTGACAAAAACAAAACTAAAACGACTTTATTATCACTGTTTCCTGGGTTCCACGGAGCATAGCAGACAACAAGAGAGATTTCAAACGGGTTTCATTTGATCGCTTTTCATGTGATGGATGTTATTTGTCAAATATGCACCAAAAATCAATTCAGTATAATCTTTAAGGCAGGTCGAACATTATCGCTTCAGATAATGTTTGAAGCTCCTGTACTGAAGATGGGCCTTAAGGTCAAAACTAGTGTAAAGAGCTTATTATTTCAGTTTATATTGTGCTGACATCATGCTTTATATAACGTCATAAACTGTAATGGAAGTCCCACAAGCCAATTGACACTAAAGCTGACCTTTTTCCAGGTAGTGTTGTCGCTCAGGAGAACTTCTTGGTTCCTAGAACTCTGGACAAAAAGACATTAAAGGTCCATGTTTATGTCCACTGAATGGTTCTTACTCCACAGGGTTCATACACGATATGGACTTTATACTTAACATTTATATTTCTTGCTTAAGGTGAAAATGACAAAACTACTTCAACATGGTCACAGATAATTAGTCAGCTTTTTAAACATTGAATGTTCATGTTATAAGACTTGGCTGTAAATGAAATAAAAGGATACTTTTCAGACTTTTTCCATAGCCGGAGTTGGACTACAGTAAATGCAACGACATACGTCATGCAAGTTTAACCAGGAAACAGACACCAAAGCTGATCTGTGTGTGCATATAAAACTGGTCTATTGTTATCCTGATTCCTGCTCCCGTCTGCTGCGGTTGACTTTTTTTTCCATGTCACGCCCCAATCCCGAGAAAAGTAGTGAAATCCATTCCCGATCCTGCGGGAATCCCACAGAAATCCCATGAGCCCTCTAGTTCCTACCATGTCAATACATCACTCTATAAACATGACATGCATATGTAAGGAAGAGTCAGAAGTTATTTGTCTGTCTTGATTTGTTTCAGAAGATAACTTTAAGAATAAAGCAAAATAACAATAACAAATATATTGTGATATAATGGTTTGATGGTAAATGTGTTTGTATCTTTAGCTTCTTTAGCTGCCTTCAATAGTTTTATATAATGACTTCTATGGCGCTCCAATTGAAACGCTGATCTACAGACATGGTACTGTATTATTGCATGTTGAAGTATGGATGCATGAATGTTTAATGTCTTATATAACATTCAGTTCTGATTCCATAAGAGATGATAATGCAGCTCATTACATCGACTCAGAATCAAACTGTCATCACTGGTTCCTTTAATGTCTGTCTTTACCTCGCTGCAGATGTTTCTGACCTCGTCACTCTCCGTCCGTCCTCTGTTTCCTCTACAGTAACTGTTATTTCCAACCAGCAGTATTTATTGTCATCATGCTCTTGTGGAGGATGTGCGTTGGCTCCGGGCCGTTTCTCCAACTCCCGCTTTGCTGAAGGCGTATCACCCTCGTCCTCTTCCTTGAAGTTCGGCCTCATTGTGGAACTTGCTAATGATATAAGGGACTTTTCTTCAGTAACTGGCTGTACTGAGGGACAGATGTTGCTGCAGGCTCTTTAATTTGTCAGAGTCAAATTAGTATACAATGAATTTCATAAACCCTCGAGGGGACTCATTCAATCAGTGTTGCCTTATGTTTTCAAAAGAGAAGAATTATGTGAGCAAAAAGAACTAGGCCAAACATGATTTATATTTATATTCGTAGTCTAAGCAGGGATGCCAAGCGTTTGACTCTAGACTCAGGAAATGTTCACATGGGTTGTTTGCCACTGAAATGTGTTTATTTGCATAAAAATACAGGGCTTATCATGACTTGGTGTTGATGATTTTTTTTTTTCACTTTAAGTGCTGTTTTTGGTTTGCTTTACTTTTCATGAATATGCAAATACTCTTAGAAGTGATTGGGGAAATAAGTGAACTACTGACACAACAAAATAATGAGCAAAGGATACTTTCTCTGTAATCCAGCTTTAGTGTTGTTTGTCATTGCCTTTGATTCAGTCTGAATTTAGGAGGTTTAGATTAGAGGAATAAATGAAGGACTCAAGAAATATGAGCTTTAGATGGAACGAGTGAGCTTGAATCCTCCTGGTGTACTTTTGTTTCTCTTCCTCTTTTGTGTAAAAAGAACTACAGCTGAGAGTGTTAGAATAAACTGGATTATTCTCTAAAAGTCTCCTTAAATGGCTGCAGTCCACTGGAGCTAACAATCTGCTGGACCCAGAAAAGCCAAGTAAGTGATATGAGTCTGGTAACCCCCAGCTGGTATCCTATTGAAGGACTAAAGAACTGGGAAACTGAGAATCTTTCCATAACAACTGTTGGGTGCATTGCTCATAAAGTGACTCATTTCATCTTGTCCTTTTTATTATGTGAAAACAGGAGCAGAGCTGACTGATTAAAAAAAATAAATAAATAAAGTGTAACAAAAACACGCTAGCGCCCGTCCAAGTTATCAAGAGTGGATCTGCTTTTTTTCCACCAACACATTTCACACCAGACTTCAGAATAATTGTCCTTCTGCTTGGCCAGAATGTGGCTACCAGCTAATTGAGACATTTAGGAGAAGGAAGCCAAGACGGTGTCCAACAGCTGAGCTGGTTTGCTAATGTGTGTGTTCCTCTCTCTCTCTCTCTCTCTCTCTCTCTCTCTCTGCCTCTTTCAGCCTTTAAACAGAGAGGCGCTGCAGTCGTCTGAGTGTGTGTTTATGTGTGGCAGAGGACCGGGTAGCGGGGGCAAAGCAATTCAAGAATAATGTGTTCATCCACTGCTGCATTTAAATCTTAACCAGGAAACAACGGAGACCTTTATCCATCTCTGATAAGCAACATTAGACTGTGAGGTCATGAAGCTTAACCCAGCAAGTCTCATTTGAGCTTTGTGTGTATGTGTATGTGTGTGTGCCTGTATTGTTGCTAGGCAAAACAAATTGTCTTTTTCTATCTGACTCAAAAGCTAATCATTGTAGAGCAAGAACCACAAGAAGAGGTTTTGTTGTTCCAGCTGAGTGACACAGTCATGACTTGTTTTCCTGTTTTAATTTTAAGTGTTCCTCTTAAAGGTTGAAACCATGATCTAGCTGCCATTGAGATCATATCTAATCAAACAACAGTAACAAGCTAAAGACGTGTTGTTCTTTGGAAGACTGGATTTTCTATATCCTGGTGGTTTCCCCTGGAGCTACAGCAAATTAAACTAAAGTTTCTATGATTATAATGTCAGTGATTTTAGAGGCCAATAACGGCTCAAAATGTTTGGATTGAATAAAAGGCTTCAGTGGCCTTCTATCGTTGGTGTTGGCTGAAAAAAATGTTCTCCACAGTGATACAAAGGGAACTTTAGGGCTATTCAGTAAGTGTGCGGCCGTCAATTAAACTTTTCACCTCATCACCTCTCTCTCTCTCTTTGTGGAACAGCGTGGACCTGGTGCATGCCCAGCTGCATGTGTGCGAGGGCCGCAGCCTGCCAGAGCTGAACCTCAAACAAGACAAGATCAGGGTCAACGGCTGTGCGATCCAGTGCAGAGTGACGACCGAAGACCCGGCCAGAGGCTTCCAGCCGGACACCGGGAGGATTGAGGTAGGGTTCACCTCACCATATAACTCAAGGCTGAACTCTTAAGGGGAGATAAAATAAGGATAGTGGAGGAATAGTTTTCCTCTAACTTCGAAAGGAGTGAGAAAGTCGGCAAGGAAACACAAATCACAGTAACAAGACGACTATAAATGTGCATTATAGTTAATTTGACACTTAGGCTTGTGAAAGCCAAACTCATGGCTAATCGGATGGTAACGTGCTCTCAGCTCTTATAAGCTTGTTTGATATGTTTTTATGATGTATCGTAAAACCAGCTTTGATATATTCTGCATTTGCCTAAAGAAAAAAATCACTTACTAGAGTGTTATGGTTATGAGAGATAATGGAAAGTCTCTGACTAAATGTGTTATCGTATGTGTGAACACACGTGCACACCACACAGTCACAGCTGCAGGGATCATCCAGAGTTAAAGCTCTGTCACATTGATCCATGCTGTGGCTCTCAGCGCTGCTATTTGAAATGTACATTTCTGTACGAGGTCTGTGCGTGGCATGACATGATTTCCCCCGTTTGCATTTCTGTTTCTGCATGGCTGAATGCTAGTCCATGTCTGTGTCTCTGCGAGAGGGACATCTATGTGTGTCTTTAGTGTTTAAATGGATTTTTATGTAGCTGCAGATTTTTTTATTTTGTCAATGTTTGGTGTGACAATGAGCGGTCAAAGTTTCTGTCCATTTCCCTTTTGTGTGAAAGGAAAAGTGATATTGTTTGACAGTGTTCACACATGAGCGGACACAGAGGTCACTATACGAGTGCTCTGTGTTTCCATGCACAGGCACATGTCCTGCATTTCCTCACACCATCCGCCATTTCTCATAGTGTCCCTATAAATCTCTCCCCCGCTGATGAGGTCTGATCCCTCAATGCTTTGTGCTGTCAAGTCCTTTCGCCCTTCAACCTAAACTGTACACCCACCCGCTCCTCCTCTGTTTCCCTTCTTCTCCTCAAACCTCCTCCGTCCTGCTCCCCTCCCTCTAATGTGTTCCTTTGTGCTGATTCTCTATTAGCTTTTATCGGCCTTAACTGTGTCACAAAGCGCTTTACAAATAATTAAATGGTAATGAAGGCCCGTTTGAATCAATAAAAATGGCAGACTAGAATTAAAGCAAGGTTTAATCGGAATAAAAGAGGCATTTATCAGAATAAAAACAAATTGAACCTTGTGCTAAAGATAATTATAAGAGATAACGGTGCTTTTGACCTCAGCAGTGCGTTGTGCTTACACGAGCCTTGGGGTGTGTGTTGGCTATGGCGAGGATGTTTGTTTGTAGCCAAGACTCAGCTAAACATGGCCGGATTCTTTTTTTAGGAGGAGAAAGATGATATAAATTCAGTGTGAAATAACTTGTCTCATAATATGACACAGATGCAGTTTTCTTCAATGTCTTGGAAGAAAAGTGCAATCCACAGCTCGGCACTGCTCATACGCAGACACAGGAAGCTGATCAATGTTCTGATATTATTGTGCGAATGTCAAATTTACTGCGATAGGGAAACTATAAATTCCCGGAGACCCTCTGGACTCATAACGTGCCCTCGCTCTTTCAGCATGCCATCGATGCTGTGAATAAAATACTGATATTGCTGCCTAGTGACTTAACAGCATGATTTTTGACTCCTGGGATGTGATTGAAGTCGATGTGCACTGGTAGCTTTCCAATCAAACAAATCATTTCTCTCTCTCTCTCTCTCTCTCTCTCTCTCTCTCTCTCTCTCTCTCTTAGTTCTGAGCGAGCTTGAGAAACTACATGGTTGTGTTGTGCACACAGATTTATTTCAATTTAATCTACGTCCATTAATTTATAACCCAGGGGTGGCTGTTGTAGTTTATAAACAGATTATGTGGCTCAATGATTGGACTGTTTTTTTTAAAAAAAATATTATCCTGGATAAATCACCCTGACATATAAAATATTTAACAGACAACAGAGCACTATTTAAATCAGCAGAGGTATCAGCAATTTAAAGACATGCCCATCATGTTTCTTTCTCACTTGCTGGGTGCATTACTACTCACTGTGAAAATGGACGTGTACCCTGTATAGTGCTTTTCTCAGCAAGTTATCTGAAAGACCATGGAATAGCTTGTGACCTTCCCATTTCAAGGACTTTCTGCCTTTTTTTTCCCACTATTTATTTTTTCTCCTTTTCTCCCCCTGCATCACTCAAGCTTCCCTCCCACCTTTCCCCTCCTCTTAAAATAATGTACATATTCCCCCTATACTTACCCCCCCATCCACCACAGCCTCATTCCCTCTTCTGCCCATTTCCACCCCACAACAACCTTTTCTCTGATATTATCTGTTCGCCATCTCTCTTTCCCCACTGCCCTCTTTTTCTCCACTTTACCATTTAGCCTCACAGTGGCGATATGAAACATGTCAACAGAGCGACAGCCCCAGCCCCACCATTACCATGCAATATAAATGAAGCAAACACAATCAGCACAGGAAAGCCTGGATGTAGGAATGCTACGTTTGAGGGACAGATGAATAAATCATGAGAGAAGGGCTTGTGACAGGGTCAGTGACTGAGTGACGCAGTGAAAGGTGGAGAGCAGGACGGTGAGAGTATCGTCACGCTATGGGCTTTTAGGTCTCTTGAAGCTTGGGGGGGGGGGATCTCTAATTATCTTCGATGATATGGAGTCATTTCTGCAACATTTTAACAGAAATTTCAGAGACGCAAATGGCCAAAGCAGAGTTTGGAGGATGCCACAGTGTCTTACCACTTTGAACTTAAACTAGTGCTTCTTGCACTCTTGAACATGCTGCCTGTCGACTCCCATCTCATGTAAGAGAGCGGCTGTGTGGCAGCAGGAGAAAGAAGGAATCAGACACTGCAGTAGAAAGGTTCCTGCTTCTAGTTAGCACAACAATTGGCACCAAAGTTTACAATTCTTTTACTTCTTATAAAATGCTTAAAATGTTGGAAGCCTGCAGGAGAGAAGAGAGATTAATTGGAATGGAAACATAAGAGCTGAACACAGACGGGGGGGGGGAGGAACATGTGTTTTTGAGTAGAGGTACTGATTCTGTTTGTGAACAAAACAGAAGCAAAGCTCCAACAGGTCAAATCTGTAATGGATACACCCTTGTTTTGCATACCATTGGAGTTCATTTTCTGGGACAACTTGGACAAAGAGAACAGACATGGGAGCTTTTTATCCAGTTCTCTCATCCCCTTTTAATGGGGCTTTCAGTGCAGATGAAAGGAATAGGTGAGAAGATCGCCAGACAGAAAGCAAAGAGGTTACGAAATAGCACCAGGTGTGAATACGGAAGGGAAGAACGCGTGTTAGAGAAGTCATTTTACACCCCGCCGTCGCTCGGCTTCTGTTCAAAAATCTGACCCTCAAATGCAGTGTCCCTTTTGAACATCTGGTGCTGCGTGTTGTGTTGAAGACAGTTAATGGACAACGCAAGGCTTTTCAAAAAGTTTTCACTCTGACTTTGATTTTTTTTTTTGTTTAAAATCTAAAGGTCATAGAAAAGTAAAACGGGGCGTCATCTTTGGGTTGGTGACTGAACTACAACCGACGGTCTCAATTCAAGCGCCATATCGTCCAGTATCATCAATAAGGGTTAAAATCACTGTTCAGCCAAGCTTTTCCTAATAAATGGTGATTTTGTGCAAGAGAGTGTGCAGGATTTCGTCACGCAAAAAGAGGTCGAAATTCAAAATATTTCTGAAATCTAGCATCATCTATGACCCTTAAATGTTTCTACATCTTCCTGTAATAATGAATACAAGAAAGAAGGAATTGTGAGTGAGTCAAAGAGCTCGGTCTCCACGGGGGAAAGATCTGCCAATGCTGTATCAGATGAGAATGACTTAATGGATGCATAACTAGCTACAAAACAGAGCAAATCCAGTGTTCAGGTAGAGAGGAATACAGGGTATATTGAGAAATAACAGTAGGGTGTGAGGCGCACAGGGATGAGAGTGGGGGGGTAGAGGCAGAGGCTTCAACAACGACGATGAGGAGTGATGGATGTCATAGCACGCGGGTAGCGGCAGCCCTGTCGGCAGAACGACAGCGAGGGATTGACTGCGTGCTTTTGGATCAAGCAAGCAGGGAGGGAAGGAGAGTATTAAAGCAGCACCTTGACATTTTGTATTTTAATCTATTTTTCTTGCGCAGGCACTCACAGTTACAGTCGATGTATCCGCCAACCTTTTGGTCACATGAGCTCTGTGATTAGTTTAGCTCGCCCATTTCTAAGGAGCACGAGTGGAAAAGCCTTCACCATAAGTGGCTGATGACGACAATTTACCCGAGCCAGAAATCATATCAAATCAAAATAAAGAGGTGGAAATAGAGCTTTACAATATATACTCTGCAGGGACAAACAGGAGGTGGGCCAAGGTCTGGTCTTTCTTCATCCTGTACAAATGTGAAGGAGTGGTTGTGAAATTTGTCTTTGTCGATATCTGATTTCATCAACAAGAGAGCAACAATTGTAGTTCTCGTCTTCCCGTCTACCTGCAAATCTATCCATCAATCTTTTTGTTACGGATATCTCCATTTATTGGAGTGAATCACTCCATCACGGCTCTCTATTTCAGCCATCATATGTTCTTCTTTTCCCTCTTTCCGCCTCGTCTACCCGGCCCTCTTTACTTATTTTTTCACCATATGTCCTAACCCTTATTTTCTGTTTCTTGTCTCTTTGCCGCCATCATATTTCGCCCCATCCTCTCATCCCTCACCTCATTCTTACACTCCCTCCATATCGCCTTTCCTCCTCCTGTCCTTACATTTTCTCTCTCTACCCGGCGTCTCTACAAAACAAAAGCAAGTCGTCAGGCCATACTGTTCCCCTCTTCCTCGCCTCATTCTTATTGTCCACCTCTTTGTGTAACTCATTTCAGTTCCTCAATTTCCCCCCCACTTTGCTCTCTCTCTCTCTTCCCTCTTTCCTTCCCACAGTCATGCATGATTCAGTCGGCTAAAAAGAAAACACCAGCATGTACATGTAGCTCCAGAGAAACAAAGCCCATCACACTGGCTGTTTTGTAAGCTCAAATGGAGCTACAAGACCTCACTGCCTGATCTACCTTTCTCCCATTCCTTTTTTTTTTTCTTACCAGTCTGGATTTGAATGTCCAAAAAGGATTTAACTACCATCCCATATTTTCTCCCATAAATCAGATTTCTCCTCTCCCTAACCAGCGTTACTCACATCTGTCTCTATTTCCATCAGCCTCCACCAGCACGCCTCCTCCTCCTGTTTGTTTCTTTTATTGGAGCACATTTGCATACATCACTCAATGTTTTAATAATAGGTTTTACAATGCTGCTGTGTGTGTTGTGTGCGTCTGTATGCAAGCTTGTCTGTCTGCTTTTGTAAAAAGAAAAGCACGGGTTCCAATTAAAAACCATGTTTCACTTGTTTTTCCTCATCTTCGTTTGCACACCAGACACATCCTGCACCTTTTTGACTGTCTCACTTAGTTACCGTTATCTCCCATTTTGTTCAGTGCCATAAACACACCTATGGAATTGCTCGTGAAAGAGCTCGAGTGTTTTTCTGCTTGTTGGGCTAAAATGAAGCAGAATCTATGGCTGCTTTCATCTCTGTTTGTTTTTGAAGGTCTGAAAAGTCTCAATTTAACTACCATGCAAATCAAACAACTTTCAACTTCCAAGCTATGTTGGAGTTGTTTCCAAGTATCTGAATTTAGAAATACCAAGGGCTAAGTGCTTCACAGCTTTTATGATCAGCTACTTTTTCTAGCTCTGTGTGACACGATGTTTTTGTTTCTTTCTTCTCTGAGCAAAGCATTAGAATCTCTAATTTAACCCCCAGCGCAGTTGTTGAAGTTGAAGTCACATGATGTGGTTCCTCTGCCAAGCACGATAATCTTAATAAAATCCTGTTCATCCCTTCTCCTGGTTTTACCTTAGACTGTGTTGAGTCTTCTGAACCAGTTTTTTCTCCCTCACGCTGTTTTAAAATAGCTAAGATCTTAATGTATGGAATAGATGCACCAAGGTAAATGTGAAAGCAGACTATAGCTTGTGAAACACACACACACACACACACACACCCACCATAAGGACAAAGAGAGCATGGGGGACACACAGGCTCTTCACACGCCACCTTGTTAACTCTGGTAACATCCAGGATCTCTGACCAGGTGTTAGAACCCCAGACACACACACACACACACACACCTGCAGGAGGGCAAACCAGCAGCACCACAGGAACGGACACACATGCAGCAGCACGGGGTGTAATTTCCACAGCAACCACCTTTGACCTTGAGAAGGTCATGCGTGGAGATCCTCCAACGTGAGCTGACTGTCTCCTGCAGAGTGTGTGTGTGTGTGTGTGACGGAGAAAGCAGTACGTGTTCCTTTATTTTAACTGTGTGTGTGTGTGTGTGTGCTTATCCTGGTGTTTTATTCACATAATCTCTGGTCCGATCTCATCATACTTTGAGCGATACAATACCCCCTCACCCCCCTCCATTTCTGCCACTCATCGACATGGTAATTATAGAGCTAAATTAGCCCACTATTTTATGGAGTGACATTTCTCCCTTCCCTCCATTAGTCCAACCTCCTCTCAATTCTCTGCTCATGCGTTAAGGTAGGATCGCCAAATTACCGTCTCACTTTCTTTTCTCCTGCTCTGCCTCCATCCTGCCTCCCATCCCTTCCATTTTCTCTCTGTTGTCTCATCATTTGTAATTTAATTAATCAAAAGAGCCAGACAGAAATCATTACTAATAATATACAACCCTGCACCAAAAAAAAAAAAAAAAAAAAATCATTACTAATAATATAGAGTTGGAGACATTTTAATCATTAACAATTCCAGCAGTTGAAAGTGTTGAGAAAAGCTTGAGGCTTGGTCGGAGGTTTTGGCCCGTTTGATTGCATCGCACATATGTGTCAATACAGCGAGTTCAGCTTTTCAACCTGTTTGTGCAGCTCGTCCAGGAGAGTCTAATGTGCCGAAAGTGGGGAAACATGCATGAGCGCACTCAATAAAATGCTCTGCCACACTCTCAATTTTCACTTTTAACAGCTTCTGGTTCCACATGTCGTAAAAGAGATCCCCAACTATTGCAGGTAATCAATGGAATCGATTTTTTTTTTTTTTTTTAGCATCATTGCTGTGACTCAGACTCCCTTCACTGATGTAAAACTCCTCCCAACAATGAGTGCTAATGAGTACCGCCTTCAATTTGTGAGAGAGAAGTTAAATAATCCCTGTAGATAAATGTGTTCCGTTGCTGAAGAAATGGCAAATGGATGCTTCTCATGAGGAATAACAACGAAGCACTTTCATGACATTATTCTGAAGCAGACGTTCAAACACTTAGACATAATTAAGAGGAACAATAAATTAGAAAACAAAGCATGAATGACTTTAAATTGATTACCTTTGGTGCAGTATAGCAGCAACAGATACCATATGTGCTGGCTGTACCCTCTGTGCTTCGACGCCAACCTTGCTCATTTCTTAGGACTAACTGGTTGAGCCACAGCTGTACGGCTCGATATTATTCCACAGAATTACTGTGACTCGAATAAAATAAGAGCAAAGGTGCTAATGTTGTGACACTTTATACAGGTGGTGCTTGCATTGCTTTGCCAGTACAGTAGATTATACAATAAGAAAGTTCATTTCTACGTTTCTGGACAAATTTGTTGATGACATTATTCATGACCATAGATATATGTGGGCATGTATGGATATTGTCTCCTTAAAGAGCCCATATTCTGCCCTTTTTGGGGTTCATATATTTAATCTATGTTCCTACTTTTGTACGTTCACAATAGCTAAAGTCTGAAAAAAGTGTCTGTTTTCATGTACTGCTCCTCCTTGCTCCCTCTACTCTCTGAGTCCGTCAGCTACACTCTGCTGAGCCCCCACTGTTAGACCCCACGTGGGCCAAGTCTGCTCTGATTGGTCTGCCGATCCGCTCTGTCGTTATTGGTCAGTTGCTCAGCACGCTTCTCGGAAATTTCAACATGAGCTGCAGGGCTTGCCACAACGAGCCAATGGGCTTAGATCAGTGATCTCACACTGACAATGACGTCGGACTGACAAATTTTTATCGAGGGGGGCTAGAACCGAGCGTTACATGCAGCTAATGCTACAGCTAACAGGAGGACGTAGGAGAAGCCGCATTTCCGCGGACTTTGAATTTTTGCACATAGATGTGCCTAAACATGCACAGGACACTTGGAAAACACACTAAAGAGCATGTAAAACCAGAAAAAGCAGAATATGGGACCTTTAAGTAAAAAGATATTTGTACAAATGACCATTGAAGTAATACCAGGGTTATGTAAACCAACAAACAATAGTATCCCGTGTTAGTCCATATATAAAAGCATACATGGCTTTTTATGGAAAATTGTTATTCTTTAGGTCGCTTTTTTCTTTTATCAGATAGTTGTGCCCTGCGTTCCCATATGTTATCCTGAAAAAACTGTAAAATCACAAAAAAAAAGGTGTTTTAAAGTGATTACACAAAAAAAACAAAAATTCAACATCAACAGCTCTAAGACTATCTCCAGGAACAAACGAGCACAACAGCTGCTCCAACAACAACCACGGCAGGTTTAAGCCTCTCGTTCATCATAGATCATAGTAAATGATGAAAACGTTCAAGTTGTCCATCTGTGTGAGCGATTAGATTCTCAGTGGCAATACATTGAATATCCACAGCATGCTAATCTCAGCCATTAAGATATTAGAAAGGTGACATGCTTTGATATACGTTTCCCCCAGGAACACATACTTAAGCTCAACCCATGTATTATTTTGTAGTATAACTCCATGTGCAGTAATGGCTGTCCTCTTGTCTTCTATCTCCCCACCCCATCCACCACAGCGTATCTCTCCATCTATTATCATTCGCCACATTTTTTCTGGAGCTATTTCCATTTGCCCTCCTCACTTCCTGCTGTCAACATCAATTTCCTCCTCTTTCCGTTGTGATTGTGTTTGTGGACCATACATTATTTACAGGTGTCTTCATGCATACAGGTGTGTTTGTGTGTGTAGAATAGAATGTCAACACACCTTTTTTTTTCCAAGACTCATATTCCTGTCGTTTGGTATTTCTCCAGCCGATTCGCTCTCTCCTCCCCAACTCTTCTCATTCATCATTCCTCCTCTGTTTTCACTCTCTACTATCTCTCCCCCATCCCCTCTTCCATTTCATATTTTCCTCTGCACAAGTTTTCTTTCTAGTTATTATTCACCTTTTCTCCCGCCCGCTATTTCTCATCACTCCCTGGTGTACCTTTGTCTCGTTCCATCTCTCCCTCTCCTCTCTTAGTTGATTTGTTTTTGCAGCTTCATATTTCCATCTTTTGTTGTCTTTCAGCCCCGTTTTCGCATTGTCTTTCTTTGCCCCATTCTCTCCTCACAATTTTGTACCTCCTTGTCTTTTCCCCTCTGCCTCTCCTCGCCTCTTTCCTGTTGCTGATTTGTTTTTGCAAGTCTTCCTTCACTTTCGCTTTTGTCTTTCATTTTTATGCTTTTGTTCCATCGTTTGCTTTCTCAATCTGTTTCCCCCCGTCTCTCGTCCTGTCCCATTCTTTCGTTCTCCCTGCTTCCAATGCTCTCGATGGAAATCTTCTCCTGATTTGTCACCTCTTAGTACCTTATTCCTCCATCGTCCGGGCCCCTCCCTCGCTTGTTTATTTCTTTAGCAGATTCCTTCATTCTTCTCTCCATCTCTTTATATACACCTGATCCCCATCTCCTCGTTTTACAATATACCTTCCTATTTTTGTGACTAACACTGCCCTATTTATCATTCTGTCCCTCTCTCTGCTTTGCATACCTGGATGCCATTTCTTCCAATTTTCCACCATTCCCCCTCCTTGCTCTCTTCTGTCTCTCCTTCTCTCCCACTAGTCCTTCTTTCTATTTATCTGCACCGTCCTTATATCTTCAGGGTCCATGACTGTATTTTTAAGTTGTCTCACGGACACACTGTCATTATTTTCCTCTTCCAGTCTTCCAGTTGTTTTGTTTTTTTTTGCTCTGTATGTGTGTTGTAGGGGTTCATGCCACTTTGTGTTCAGAGATGTTCTTTATGCTGTAGTTAGTAGTGTCTCCTGTCTGCACTCTTTGTTAGTTTTAATCAGGTCTGTTGTTACATTAGTAGAGACTTACCTCTTTGTGACTCATCTGTTGTTTTGAGCACACTGCACGACGATTTAATATGAAACAATTCAAAGTTGTTTCTGTGTGTGAGAGAGAGAGAGAGAGAGAGAGAGAGAGAGAGAGAGAGAGAGAGAGAGAGAGAGAGAGAGAGAGAGAGAGAGAGAGAGAGAGAGAGAGAGAGAGAGAGAGAGAGAGAGAGAGAGAGAGAGAGAGAGAGAGAGAGAGAGAGAGAGAGAGAGAGAGAGAGAGAGAGAGAGAGAGAGAGAGAGAGAGAGAGAGAGAGAGAGAGAGAGAGAGAGAGAGAGAGAGAGAGAGAGAGAGAGAGAGAGAGAGAGAGAGAGAGAGAGAGAGAGAGAGAGAGAGAGAGAGAGAGAGAGAGAGAGAGAGAGAGAGAGAGAGAGAGAGAGAGAGAGAGAGAGAGAGAGAGACCCATTACTTGTGTGTTTTATTCAGTAGGAGTGATATCAGGTAGCTGGTTGAAGGTAAACAGAAATAATTTTCTCTGAAAGTGTTTTCTTCTTTCTTGAAATACAAATTCAGAGGCCCTCAGCATCCAGGCCACATTGAAAAGATCTTTTTTGGCAGAGTGTTTGAAATGCTTCCTGACTGCTGCAGTTACATACACTGAGATCAAGATTCAGAAACTGCCTTGATCATTTGAATGGGGGAACTTACTGGTTAGACAAACTTTAAAAAAACATCCCCTTACTTCCCAGAGTTTGGACATCTGATATTTCCATTGCCAGAAACAGAGTGTCACCTCATTAATGCTTGAACAACGGTTCCATTTATGGATTGGGCTGTGATCTCATTTGTTCTGAAGTGAGAGGAAAACAAAATTGGATTGGATGTTTGAGTTGGATGAAGTGGAAACTTACCAATCAAATAGTAAAATGATGAATGTTTTGACATCTTTTCTGATGGTCTGATTGGAAAGGGCGGTAGGGAAGGAGAGAGAAAATAAAATAGATGGACTGAGAGGAACTTTGTCAAAGAACGGTGTAATCTGAAATGTCACAAAAATATAATCCTAAAATTGGGTTAACAAGGGTTCACATTGAGGAAGGGTTTTAACGCAAAATAACAGCTAACATGCTAAAGTACAGCTATAAACGTAGTACAGCACATCCTGTCAAATCTGACACAATCTAACAGATTTATCCGTTTCTCTTGGGGTCAGTTGTCAGCCTCTGTGACCCTCAGTTGCCAAGGCTGCGCGGAGAAGAGCCAGGCTAATCACAACATGAATCTGACCTCGTTTTTCCCCCGGCAAAGTCACAACTTTTAATTGGTATTAGCGACAGCAGCCGCACATTTCCTCCGAGAGCGCGGCCGCTCAGTCGGACTGGCAGACAAACGGTTCTCTGCATTTTAATGTAACGCCGAACGAGTGAAGGGGAGGCCTCCCGGATTGTTTTTCGGGGCGGCCGCCATTGTGAGAGACCCCCGTGTCCTTCAGCGCGCCACGCATTAGTGAAACAGGAGCCATGGCACGCCTTTGTTCCTCCGTTTTGATTTGATATTATAATGCTGAGACGGTGCCTGTGTGCGAGTTGGTTTTCACATCAGTCGGTGGTCTTTCTGATCCCTGAAAGGAGGAATTAGAGTGAATTAAATGAGTCTGTTTGACTAGAGTAACCAGGATTCCTCATGTTCTAACGGTTAGAAAGGAATTTGGCTCGGACTGGCCATCAAGTCCCCAAAAAAACACATGACATTCCACATAATCTCCATAATAAGCTTAATTACGGAGATGAAATATGTGAATAAGGGTTGGATGGGTGTAAAGAGTCTCGATAAAGTGGTGCCAATGACTATTGTTCACCAAAGCAAGAGCGCTGTCAGAATGGAGGCCACTTTTCTCTGGACTGTTTCTGTTCAAATGTGTTCAAAGTGACTCAGTTTGGAAAGACTTTGTCTCCAATAATTGTGTTTTCACCAAAGCTCTGTCATCTTCCATCATGCTGACCAACCCTTCAACTTTCTCTTCACTTCATCTCTTCTTCTCATCTCTCTCGGAATAATCTTTCCTCCAGGCTCTTTGTATCAATCCCCCTCTCTCTCCCCCCCTCCCCTCCACCTCTCCTCCTCCTCCCTACATCTTCATCACCAACTCTTCCATCTATTCCACACTCTTTTTTACTCTCCCTCCTGACCCCGTCTTTCCCCAACACTCCCCGTGCTCATCTTTATTCCAGCTCTCATCTAGTTAATGTTACTCTTTCTTTCATCTAGTCTCATCTTCTTCGTTCCGTTCGTTCTCTCCCTCCTTGACGTGCAGATTCTGTCGAAGAGGTTTCGGCTCATGTGTCCCACATAACCATGCCTGGCTAAAGAGGGGGTGTGTGTGCGTGTGTGTGTGTGTGTCTTTATGTGTCTAATGCTGTGTTCACAGATTTTATTTTCCCACAGTGTGTTCACTGGAATGTGTCTGCGTTGCACTGTGTTCCTGAATTGTGCGTGCGTTTACAGGTTTAGTGATGCATCTGCATTTGTCTCCTTGTTGCATCTGTATGTATTTCAGTATCTCTGAGGCTGTATGTTTGTGTTGTGTGTGTGTGTGTGTGTGTGTGTGGGGCTGGTTTTATCAGCTCTTGCAGATGGCCCCAGCCTCTCATCCATCGTTCCAGTAAAATGAGGATCCCTCTGAAGAGTGAAGGCACAGAATAAAGGAATGGACTGACAGATATGGAGAGAGAGAGAGAGAGAGAGAGGGGGGGGATGACTCATAGAGGGAGGGAAAGAGTGAGAGAGAAAGAGAGGGTGGAAAGGAAAAGACGAGGTAGGAAGATGGAGGCATCGGGAGAGATAGCGAGAGATGGAAAAGAGAACAGGCCATCAAAAGATGGAGGGTGGTGATGGGAGGGGGGGAGAGAGAGACCCCCAGAAGGGTCTGTTTACATGAAACACTGTGGGGTATGTGAAGTGTTTATCTGAGAGTGTGTGTCCGTGTGTGTGTGTGTGTGTGGGATCTTGATATATGAGTGCTTCAGACCTTTCGGCATACACACTCAAAGTTCAACCAAGTTTTTGATTTTGCAGCCATAAACATATTGAGCTTGTCAACTTTAAGTGACTCTGTGTAACTGTGTGTTTGTGTGTGTGTGTGTGTGTGTGTGTGTGTGTGTGTGTTTGTGTGTGTGTGTGTGTGTTCAAGTAAATGGACATTTGAGTTGATTTTCTTTGCCCATGTACAGTTCCCTGTCAAGATTTGGTCACATAGCTTGAGGTGTGCGTGCGGCTTTGCGTGTCACAGTTGGCTTGCATTATAAAGAGGGTTCTGAAATCGCCGTGGGTTACGCAATGTTTACGATTCAGCAGCGGCAGGAAAGAAAACAACCAGAGAAACAGAGGAGAGAGAGCGAGGGATAAGCGGAAGGGACACGAAGCACTAACAGGGGCGAGGTAAAGGAAGCGGGTGTGTGCGACGCGGAGAGCAGTGCAGGAAGCAGTCAGAAAGGTGAAGGTGTGACAAAAAATGAAAGTCTGACTTTAAACAGCAGAAAGCAAACAGAAAACAGAAACGCTGGAGATGGGAGGAAAAGGGGGAGGAGTAGCAGCTGACAAGTCGATGGAAAAGTGGAAGGAGAAGAAGGTTAACCTGGGTTAGAGAGAGGTTTTTTTGTAAAGTGCTTGAGGATGAAACAGAGTAAACAGGGCAGAGGGGAAAAAAACAGGTCTATGTTGGCATTTTGTCCTTTTTTATTATTTCTCCCTTTTAGGCTGGGAAATGTCACTTCCTGCGCGGCCTTCGATTCTACTTGTGTCATGCAGGATGAGAAGAAATGATGCAGCAGAAGAAAATAGAAGGACATGTAATACAGATGCGCCTCATACAGTACAATACAAAATAAAATCTCTTCTATGGAGGCTTGCTAAATTATGTACCTGAGAAATCCACTTTGGAAAAAAAAATGATTGTAGAGAAGTTGCTGAATCTTGAATCCCTTTGAATAAGGGTTTGCAAAATGCTCTTCCAAATGAATATGAAGTAAGCCGGAATGAAATGCTCGAATGGATTATTTAAAAAACAAAGTTGTACATTTAAGACAACACGGTGAAAGTCTAACCACTAACCCTTTTATCTTCTTCTATTTAAGTTGTCAGCAGGAGCACTGCTGTTTTTTTTTTTATTATAGCTTCTTACCATTTTATCTTTTAGTCTTCTGTGAATTGTTTCGCACCAAAACACCAAGTCAAATTCCTCGTATGTGTAAATCTACTTGGCAATAAGAAACGATTCTGATTCTAAAACAAGTCTAAGAAAGCAAAGAAAAAAATAAATAACGAACCTTATCTTACTGGAAAGAGTCAACGAACCTCACTTTGCTTATTGTAGCTCTTCATTTCAAATCAGAGGAAAGTCAGGGTACAATTAGTTTCTTTCTGTATTTTCTCTCTGAAGCAAAACAAATGAAATGACCTTACTCAAGAGAAAAAAAATCAGAAATGTGAATTAAGTTGAGTAGTATGAAATCATTTCATTCATTTAGAGTTTTCTCTGGGGGTCTTGAACGTCAAATGAAAAAAAGATTGAGAGATTGAAAGTATACTTCACGTTTCCTGTTGATTGCCCGCTATGCGCTGAAAAGACCCCGGACGCTGCCGTCTGAGCGTTGCTTCATTACGTTTCAACCCTAGGGTACAGTGAGTCTAGTGGCAGGGGCTTAGTCTTTGTGTAGAATTTAAGAATGAGTATAAAAGCAGCAGTCGAGGGCCTCAGGGAGTCGAGTGGTACAGAAAGATTTTAAAGGTCAGTTGAAGTGAGAGCTGTGAATAAATAAAAATAAATCCTCAAGATCTTTAAATGAGGCCTAACACCCAGCAGTCATCAGTGGATTGCAGAAAGGCCTTTTTTTAGTTTGCAAAAACAGCTTTATTCATGTCAGAAATCATTATGCTGTTTCTTAAAGGAAAAAGCTATTGCCAAAAAAGATTCAGTATGTTTTATTGACAAAAATTCCAATCATGTTCACCATGCTGGAGGATAATTTGTAATCATAACCAAAGTGATAAAAGTCTGGAGTTAGGAGTAGTTTAATAAAAAGCCATCCACTCTTACATTCGACTGGAAGGGCAATGAGAAGGTTAAAGGGAGGAGACATGAGTATGAGGGATGAGCAGAATCACAGATACAGTTGGAAAAGGAGGGAGGAGGAGAATGAATGAGCTGGGAAAAGCCACCTAATCGAATTCATTTTTTCCAATCCCATTTAGCTGATCCTTAGACGTCACCAGTGACCAGATAAATCAGTCAGGCCTAATGACCACAATGTGTAGGGGAAACAGTCAATCCCGTCATGGATTAGAGCTGGTCCAACTGGTTAAACAGATTTTTTCAGCTGGACTACTGGCAATTAAAATAAAATTAGCAAGACAATTAGCAATTTGAGCCAGAGCTGGATTTTGACTTGCGCTCTTATCTAGTCCATATGCTGTGTGTGAAACCAGCCGTGTTAATATGTCATGTAATTTAATAAAATGAACAGCAGATCTGGCTGGACTCTATCACTTCCTTCACTGCCTTGAGAAACCATTTCAAATGTGCACTCATCACTGATCATGTGACATCCCAGCTCTGGGAGCAACCTTCTGTTTGTGTTTACTCCCTGCATTATCTGTGGAATCCCTCCCGCACATTAAGAATCATGTCTCTTCCTCCTGTGCTCCAGAGAAACCACTGATCCACGTTTTAAATGTCAGAGCCATGATGATCTTTACCTTGACACCAGATGGGTTAAACCTAGAAAACAATTAGCTCTGCTGTCGACTAAAGGAATAGGCCTACAGTTAGAACAATTGCTTCACCAACATAATGTATCTATGTTTTGGTAAGTTTGTCTCACTGTAGACTTCTCAAAGCTGAAAAATGTGGTGATCAATTCAGAAGTGAAAATCTTAGCGTTTGGAGATCCCCTACAGAGACAGGAATCCAACCAGCAGTACATTCATCTTGTACAGATAGCTGGAGGATTTGGCTCCAGCCCTACAGCAGCACCATTTGTTTCCAATCTCCATATTATCCCCATTAGCTCCCATTCACATTCTTGTCTCCACCTTCCCCTGCCTGCTCTGCCTGTATAATGTACTCGCTCCAGGCCCACAGGTTGTTGAGAATCTTCTGCCTGTCGCACAAATGTGTTACCATTCCCCTTGCTTTACTGCCGTACCAAAGAGACATTCCCACGCCACAGTTTTGGTGTTTTCTCTGAAATGTGTCCCGATTTCTGAGCATGTGTTTAAGCTGAAAGAAAACTCGCCATCCATGAAATTTTAAAAGCAAAAACCGCTAAAAATGTCTCCCTGAATTCCTGAAAAGCTGCTTGAGTTATTTCCTCCTCCTCGCCAAAAGCGGCAATTGCATATTTAGGCCGGCCAGTGTCGGTCGCCCTGCTGTAAGGTCGTGCTGGAGCCGGCCGTGGCCTGTGCAGCTGAGCGTTATGGACCATGTATAATAATAGCTCGGCTGAATTGAGATGTGTGGGTGTAATGTGGTCGACGCTGTCTGGGATGAAGTCATTAAACTGACAATATCTTAACATTCCACACATGACGGATTATCGACTGTCGAGCCAAGAAATGTCACACTAAGCCTAGCGTCCTCATTTAATAACTTATTTTCCACTTTGCCAAATCCACTCAAAAAAGAAAAAAAGAGAAGAGAAAGAGAATGCATTGCAGTAGAGTAAATGTCAAATGGCGTTTTGAGGTTACATGTGGCATGTTTTCAGCACAAAATGCGGTAAAGCTCGTAAATAACTTAAGCCTGTCTCTGCAGATGTTTAATTTGAGCTGGTAGCTTATAGATTTAATCAGAAGTAATGAGAAATTTAAATATTTAAAGACTTCTAGAGGCGTAGAATACCGCTGTTGATAAATGACTGTAAATGCAAAATTGCAAAATGGCAGGAAACACGGAGGAAAAGAAAAGGGGGCGAGGGTTATCATCAGATGAACGACGACTAATGAATGTTTTTAATTACTTTAAAGCTTTGAAATAGTTTTCTTCAAAGGAATCTACAGATAGTTCCTTCTGTAACGCCATGTCTTTCCTCCACCTTTTACAGGAACACTTTCCACTTTCTTCATGTGCGTGCACTGTACCGCCATAAAAATTGATTCATGACAAAGAAAGAAAAGGTTTTCTTTTTCATTTTAAGAGAATTTATTTTACTCCTGTAAAACTAAATACCGAAAAGGTCTCAAAGGATCATGGTAACACATTTCACACCTGTATGACGCGGGTACCAAACATTCCATGAATCATAAAAGTTCACTCCAGGATATTTATTTCCATCCTAAGGGCAGTGTCCAAACATCCAGCCAGGGCTGCTCTTACAAGAAGGGTCTCTGTAGCACAGTCATTCATGTTCCTTCTCCCTGCTCCTCTCTGCTCTCTGTAGTATTTTTTGAAAGCAGCTCAGCAGGGTGAGAGGAGCTCGGCGGTGGCATTATACTTCAATAAAAATTTTCCCCTGACCTTTCATTTTTATAATAAAGCAAAATTTCAAGACACCTTGGTTCACTCAGTGCCATGTTAGCCCGCAGCCAAAGTAAAGTCAGCTGGGTGTCTCTGCGCCGCTGTGACACACAATCTCTGGTTTTAGCCGGCCCTGAATTGTGGTGCTACATCTGACTGTGGAGAAAAGGATTTCCCCTTTCTTTTCACAGAGCTAAAACAAATCTCCAAACAGCGTCCGGTTCAACAGAAATAGAGGTTTTGCTTTAATGTGCTGCATTTTCTATTTGAACTCAGAGGAAGTGGATCTGTAAAAGCTTAAAGTCCTTACATAAGGACCAAAAAAAAAGTACCTGCACTCTACTATTTTCCAAGACCTGCAGTGTAGCTCCTATCTTATTTTATTTCTAACTGGCAACATTTTATCTCATTTTAAGTCTAAATGACAGAGTGCAGCTGAGGGTGACTCAGCGTTAATACAATTCATTGTTCCCTTGGGTACCGTCGCCATCATTATCCTGCTCAGGTTGGACACTTCAGAGGTGCTGCGAGCGGCAGGGTTGTGTGTAAAGGAGATAAATTATATGTAGTGTGCTTGTGCTCACAAATTGGCAAACAGCACATATTTATGGGTTTGGTTAAATGATTTGTGCATGTTAGTGTGATGTGGGTCGATGCATTAGGATTCAATTGAAAAGAGCACATTTGCCTGTGCACATTGGATTATTTAAGACAAGACATTTCAAATAGATGGAATGACTGAATCACATTAGAGTAGGTCATGTAGACATCTTTTCAAGACAGTAAGTCTCTGAAAGCCACGCATAAATCTCACATATTACTGAGGGAGAGAGCAGTGAGGGTCAACAGAGACCGGTGTGGAGAGGGAGGGATGAAAGAGTGGGGGGGGGAAGCTTGACGGATGCTGAGAGCGAGAGAGGACAGCCTTCCTCCTTTCCCCCTTCTCTCCCCAGTGTGGCCATCTGCACGGAGTGCGATTAATCATCCTGTATCCCCAGACATGGCGAGCCAATGCTGTGACACTCAAAGCCTGTGCGTGCTCGTGTGAATACCGCACTTGTGTGCCATTGTTTTGGGGTGTGCGCTTTAATTCTCCAGCCAAGTATTTGGATGCATGTGTGCGTGTTTCGGCTATTTCTACAACCAAGTGTTAGCCTCAGCCTGTGTGTGTTTGCTCAAGTGCTTGTGTGTTGGAGAGAGACACAGACAACAAATGTGTGCATGAGTGTTGGCATTTATGACACATTCTATTTGTTTACCGTTGTGCCGCCGGCGGTTGCGGCCAGTCCCCGTGGCAACCAGGCATTGTTGATGGTGTTAATTAGCGACATGTCCCTAACGGTCTGCTTGACTGGAGAGTACGGATTGAGAGTGACAAATCGGCTCGTGTATGAGGGTGTTGCACAGGCAAGTTTTGGGAAGAAGAGAGGGATGGAAGGAGGGAGCGAGCGGTAGCCTTGTCTCCGGGAAATTGTGTGCATATACAACTAATTTGCATAGGCAATTACGTTTGTAGGAAATGTAATACTGCAATTGCAATTTTTATGAAGATGGGGAAACATTATTCTAAATGTATACGGTATCTGTAAACATCCACTCTTTGGTGTTTTTCATTAGTTTTCTGTGGAGTCTCTGCTCCTGGCAAGTAAAGCATGATTGTTGTGTCGGTTGTATTAAGGCTTCTCGTGTTTAACACTTGGTTAGGATGAGGGAAAGATTGTGGTCTTAATTAAATATTGAACAAGAGCACTTCAAGCATGAGATAGGAAGCATTGACTTTTTTAAGTATTTACCGACACTATAGTCGCTCTCCTCTCAACATAAACCAAGTGTTTTAGTAGCCTGACCACAGCCACTTTTAAACTTTCACTTATAGTCTCTCTGTCACAGAAAATGGGGTTTTGCTTAATAGGCAGACATACTCAATTACCAAGGCAACAGATAGCTATTCAAGCATACACTCCCTTCGACATATATTGACACGAGGGGCCTTTTTTAAAATACTCAGGTGAAGTAGTGCAGGGTTTAGCTCCTGGCACCCCAGGCCTTACAGCTCTAGCTTTTCAGCATCCTTAGATACAGTCTCGGTGAGAGTTGTAATAAACCACCTCAGCACTGTACTCCCTTCATTCCCGGTCAGGCTGCCAGGAACAACAGACAGGTTCCATCAGCTCAGTCGCCATTTCTGCAGCTGGGTTCCTTTTGCAAAGGCTTGAAACCTCCTCGTTCTCGTGTCCCAGAGCTACTCTGCCGGCAGTCTTAACACTAACACTCCCCCAGGGTTTCAGGCTTCCAGTGTGGGTCCTCAGGGGTATTACTACATGTAGCTAAGGGCAACAAGTAAATTGTCTGTCCATCCGGAAACTCTTCAAAATCTCTGACAGTTCTGGCCAAGCAGCTGGAAGACATCAAATAGTAAACCATAAAATATTTATTTTAAAACATGCTGCTAGTCAAAAACATCAGTGAACACAGTAATAAAGTTGTATTCTTGTAAAGTAATCATCGTATCCTAAACTTTGAAACACTTACATGGCTTTCATAATTTGTGTTTTAGCAGCAGCTTCACCTCTAGAGCACAAAATGACATTATTTATCAACAGTCACCATTCCTTGCTGAAAAATACGATGAGCTTAAAAAAGCACCAAAATACACCAGAGTGTGACTTTAGGTCAGTGGCTCCTGGTGTCCATTTCTCAGCTATGCACGCCAAACCATTATTGTGACCTTTTTCCTGCGACTCCCGGGCAAAACAAGTGAGTCTCATCTCCTGGCATTCTTCTTTCTTTCCAGCAAAGCGAATTAGCAAAGCGTGGCAGGAGAAATGGTTTAAAGAAGGAAATGATGGATGGATGGAGTTCGAGGCGCAACGGAATGGCTGGTTATTTTGCATGTCGGGAATTGAATGCAGATGTTGAAAGGAATTAGCTACTGATGGATGTCAGTGGGGAATGGAGGGATGGGATAGTACAGATTTATGATGGATGAGCAGAGGATACAAAAGAAAGAATTGATGCATGGAAGATGGAGGACTGCATGGTGGTATATTTGTTGGAGGGGCGATTTAGGACGGACAAGTTGATTGAACAGGACACATGTTGGAGGGTGGATTATGTCCTGATTTGAGAACTTCAAAATAGTTGTTTTTCACACAAATAATGAGTTCAAATTGATAAAAGCACTAAATCATCACAATTGAAAGCCAGAACCACACAGCAATGTCACTCTTTTATTCTTGGTTCTTTTCCTTCTGTCAAGGTTTTCTTGGATTTCTCACTTGCTATTTTCTTTCATTGTTAGAGAAGAGGAGAAGTGAAGAATGGCAGATTGGAAGGGAAAACACAGTGAAAGGTGAAGTGACCATCAAGTGTTCAATTTTAGGTTCTGAGGCCAAATTCGTTCACTAGTAACTCCCGGTCACTGCAGATACCAAGACTGAACTATAAAAGTAATTTTGACATCGTAAAGACAAATAATTGGAGTCTTTGGACGGTAAAGATTGAGACATAACCTTTCATTCTTCTCTCGATAGATCAAGGTCCATTTTGGGCACTTTAGATGATTAAAAAAAAAAAAACACTTTGATCACACAATGTTGAGATTAGAAAATGGTTTGATGTACATATCTCCAGCCAGAAACTCAAAGTGCTGTCACTGTCTAAGGTGAGAAAATAATATTATTTAATAAAAATTTTTAAAAAAAATGAGCTACCATTTTGTGATACTGCTCACTAAATATTGGCAAAAGTAAAAAAAAATAGCCAAGGCAGCTGTGTCCAAAGGTTAGATTTTCATAATTATTTTTCCCTGTAATTAAAAAAAAAATTGCAGCCATGCCGGTTAAACTTTTTCATTAACTGAAACTAAGATGCGAGAGATATCGTAGAGGGATGGGTATCAAAGGAGGTGAGAAGGGGACAGGATTAGCAAAGTAAAAAAAAAATGATAAGAATGCTGGGGGAAAAAAAAAAGATATTTGAAGCAGAGAAAAGATCAAGTGAAGCCGGCATGAAAGGAACTGAGTTGAGCAAAAGAAGGAACAAAACATTGCTTTGGATGTTTGTAACTGCAAAGCACTTTGTGAGGAATCTGTGGAGGAAGTTTGGAAGAAAGGCAGAGACGCCATGAAAGCCTGAGGAGATATTTTAGGGGTGAGCAGAGAATAGAAACACAAGGGCGGTTGAAGAGTTTGTCCAAATGTCACAATGACACCATCGAGGGCAGGGAGAAAAAAAAGGGACAGAGGATGAAACAAGGGTGAGGGAAGTGGCAGTGATGGAAAAACATGAAGGAAGAACACAGGGGTCGTAAAATGCTCAGCAGCCATGCAACACGTCAGGTCAGTCGAGTTCCAGTGTTCACAGAGGAGGGAGGGGAAGAGCCACCAGCACGGACAGAACAGCTTCCATAACCTCAGAAGTTGCGGTGGACTGGAATACCAAATTAAAAAGGAATAAGGGAGCAACTTGAAGGAAGATGAAGGAGGGAAATGAGGATAGAGTGAGTGGGGAAAGCAGAAAACGAGGACATCTGAGTGATCTTGGAGAGGTTGGACGGAGTGGTGCCCAGAGTCATTCAGAGTGATAGCAGAGACCTAAGAATAAGGACGGAGATTGTTGCTCTGAAAAAGTTGATTATAAGTCATCACATGTAGTTTAAAGTCAGGATCAAGCCATAATAAAAGAAGGAAAAATGTCACTATGGTGTCATGTTTTGTCTTCGTGGCTTAAACGGAGTATCAAAGCAAGACAGAGGAAGGGACAGTGATTGAGTCGGGGCGGAATTGGTTGATAGGAATAGATGGATTAGAAATAGCTTGGCAGGTAGAACGATGCTGTTAAGAGCCGTGTGGGAGACGGCGTGATGAGGAATGGAAGTGCCAACAATGTCAGAACAGACACGTGGCACAACTGTGACACCATCTTCCCCCCACTGGCAGAGAGAGAGAGAGAGAGAGAGAGAGAGAAAAGAAAGAGGCGGGGGGAGATGATGGTAATGAGAGAGATCTGGAAGCCATAGAGGATGTTTGTCATGATGTCTGGTTAATTCACATGTCAACAAGCGACCCTTTCCCCCTCTTGGCACCGAGAAATGGAGGCCGGGCTGAAGACAGTGAGAAGGGAACTGCAGGCGGATATTTTTTTTTAAAAAAAGGATCGCGGGCCTGTTTATGCTGGTGTGCCCCACATTATAGTAGTAATATGTTTTAATCAGTCTGAGCCCTGGGGTGTCAGAGAATACATTTACACAGTTTGGGTCCCAATATAAGAGGACTTCTAATATATGTTAAAGATCTAAAGCCTCAGGGTGTCGAGGCTGGGTTGACTCAGTTTGGAGCTTAGCTTAATGCCTATTTATTTGAGAGGAGACACCAGACATTTGAAGTAAATTAATGTTAAAAGAGTAACTCCCGACACTTCAAACATACCCAGTAACAAAAGTTTTAAGAACTGCAAACTGAACAGTGAGAAAGCACAAGCACATACTTCATACTATAGACGTGTCTTAGTTGCTGGTGTCCAGTGTTTCCCAGTCCATGCATCCACGATTCTGTCAGTTGGATCACAATACATAGATGAACATAGATGTTAATGAGTGTAGTTGTCTTTATAGTTTTGGGCATATTGTCCACACTAAGCCATGTTTTCAGTGTGTTAAATTATGTATTTTAGTTCAATTGAAAAGTTCAACAAATCCTAATATTAAACATACACGTCACATGCATACTCACACAGGTTAAAATAAGCAAAAAACTACCAACACCTATCTGCATATCTTACCGATATGATGCCCCGAGGTGTTTCTTTGTTTGCTTTTTTGTTGTAATTTAGTCATTAACAATGGTAAAGAATTCCATGTTTTCATTGCTTTATATGTGACTGTACATTGAAGGAAATTAGTGTTTGCTTTGGGTAGTCAAAGCCGGCCTGTTGCTGCTTGTCTGGTGGCATATTCATGTGATTCTAAATTCAGGTTGAGCTGACTGTATGGACACAAAGGTGTTATGAATTGCATCAACTTTCAGCTGAGACGACTGCATGCTGTTTATGTTTGTGTCGTTAGTGTCATTGCTTGTTTCATAATCACAAGCCTCTTTGTTTTTATACACCGCATTTTGCCTTAAACTTTAGAGGAATTCATTCCATTACTTATGGATAGTATTCCCAATGCGCCAGGGTAACCAACTTACACTAGATTCACACCAGCGTTATCACAGGAGTACTTGTTTGAGGAAGTAAACAGTCGCACATTATTAGTTTCATAACCTGGTTGCTATAGTACCTCTAAGATTTTGTCCTCATGTTTTATGTTACATAACTTTGGGAATTTAGAGAGACACAAGCTGCAGCCCAAACCGCCAACCAACAGTACCAATGGGCACGCATCGTGCGGGTCACTGTATTTTGTTTCAAGTTAAAACCTAGCTTTAGAAAACCTCATCGTACTCTGCAGCCTGAGAGAATTCTTAGCTTCTGTATCCGTTAAACATCTGGATGTGTTAGGTTCTTCTGCCTTGGCAGTATGTTCAAAAATTCTTTCCTTGATTTAGATTTGTCCCATTTTTACCTTTTGCCAGGAGCTGTCACAATCTAAGTAGACTTAATTTGAATTACAAAGGAAGCTGGTATATATTTAATGACTTAAATGAGTAATGACTCACGGCAGGCGTTCAGGCATGTACCTACCTTAGATCCCCCACATGAAAAACATTTGTGTGTTTTGTGAGCCCGGCCCCCCCTGGTTGAGAGTCAACATTCACTCACGTTGGGTGCCCATGTAAAAGCTGAAGCATGTAAAAGAGGCTGGCTCACGGGTATCCAGAGGCTCGCTGTGTTTAGTTTGGGTCCCCGTGTAACACGAGCATTACGTTTTAATGAGTCTGGGCTCCAGGGTGAGAGAGACTATTTACTCTGTTTGGCCAGTCAGCTGATATAAAACATGCTCTCATGCTTTTCAAATGAAAGCACTGGCAGGGATTTCAAGCTAAAAACAACAGATTTTAGAATTTCAAAGCAACACTAGTGGCAACAACAACCACTAGAGTCTCTGGCAGAATATGAGGAGAGAGACAAGATAGGGATGGATGAATAATGGATGGCATACGGGGAGGCACGGATAATGAGGACAACTTTGTTTTACAGTTTTTAATCCACACATGATTCTGGAGTTTAATAGTAATACTCCTGGAAGTCACAATCCTATTGGTTGAGATAAAAGGAATAGAGCGAGTAATGGGCTAAGACAAAGATTAAGTGTAAGCCTAGGAGAAGTTAAGAGGCGCTAATGGTGTCAGGGCTCTGCATGAGGCTCATAAAGATCCTCCGCTAACAAGAGAGAAAAAGAGGATGGAAGAAATAGAAAAATAATGAGGACACTTGTGTATGGAGGAATTTGAGCCAAATTGGTAAAAAGTAATTCCAATTTTAAAATGCATACACCAACAAACATCCCATTTTCTGATCTTGTATCTTCTAGTTTCCTGCAGTTCTGTCGTCTAATTATGGCCTGAAGCCTTTTTTTTAAACCCAATGACATTTCCTTGAAACTTCAACTAAACTAGAAATTAAGAAACCATTCACCTGAAAACTAATAATCCATGATAACACTCTTGTCAATCCCCTCTTCTGGTTTTTGTGAAACATTTTTTGCAGTCGAGCAAAATGTAGCTACTTGACTTACATGATCTTTTTAAAGCACTGGCATCTCTGAGCTCAGACCTCTGTCCACGCTCAGGCGAGTTCATTTCTGATCAGGATAAGGCTGAGGCGGGCTAGTCTTTTGATGTAGAAGTGCTCAGCAGACAAACCTGCACCTCGCTCAGTTTACCTGGAGGCAAAAGAACAGGGAGAGATAGTACTTTAAGTATTTTTTTTTCTCTGGCTTTATGTCTAACACTCTTGTTTTAAAAAGTATTTCTTTACAAAATTGAGCTGTGATTGCATGTTGCATCATCTATTACATACTTTTGTGCACACACTTTCCGTCAGGCAAAGTTCTGTTAATGGATGTTTATAACATGTATTTCAACCACTGAAGAGTCTTCTAGTCTTCTGATCACTCAGAGCACTTTTACAAAAATACAAATGATAAAAAAAATAAAAATCTTTGAAGCCCCCCATGACCTTTCCTTCAAGTATTTTGAAAAAAATATCAAGGGGTCATGTACTGTGTTTGATATTTCTTACCCTTGTATTGAAACACAAAAGGCAAGTCTACAAAGACGTGAGCACGTCTCAAGCTGCTGGACTTGTAAATGAAGATGCTGCAAAAAGAGCGACAAGCTTGTGGCACTTTTTGCTGCTGAAAACCAAATGTGGGTGACAAAATAGATTCAACATGCATCAGACAGACACACTTCTGGTTGGGTCTGGTTTGAAGAAGAAGGCTACGATGGTGTGAAGGATGTCTGTGATGCATGAGACATTACTGCAGTGGTAGATCAAGGCTTCAGCATAATGATCAAAGTGCTTTTGTCCTTGTAAGAAAATAAAGAGACATGCACACACTACTCATGCACAAGGACATCCCCACACAGACAGATACATTTACATTGCTGCACACTCGCACAGAAGTCTATGCACACACACACAAACACACACACTTATCCATCGTATCATCCATATCCACTTTCCTGTTATCCCTCACAGGCTAATTCATTAGTTTCGCTGATAAAAAAAAGTAGCTCATTAATTTACCGTCTTTGTATTGTGTATGTGCGTATTTGTGAGATCAGAGGAGAGGGACGCAAGGGTCATAAGTAAAATTAGACAGATTTTAAATTAATTCCGGAGAGTGCCTATGCATGCATATAAAGAGGGCACATTTGTGTATGGATTGATGTGCAATGTATTCCAATTACAAACAATTCTTCAGCATTTTTTTTTTTTAAACAGGAGAGAAGAAAAGTTTTGAAATGCATGGAAGAGGTGCAGAAAGCCCTGATTTTTTAAAAAGAGAATGGATACAACAGTGTGTTTATAAGAGTAAGGAAATGTTGTTTACAGTATGTACAGACAGTTGGAGAAGGAACTGTGGACAGACTGTTTGTGTCTGGGTTTGAAAAAGAAAAAAAATAACATAATAACAGTGGAGAGCTTTGGGGCAGAGGGGAAGAGACAGAATAAAAACTGCAGAGTGTTGGAGTTATAGAGACCTATAGACACATTTCTACAGCTGGTCAGTGGGTGCTGCCTCTATTACTGAGGTGGTATATCAGCCTTCTGTGACAGCAGCATTCATAGTTGGATTAAACATGTTAGACAGCTGCTAATGAAGGAACCTCAATCAGGCGACCTGGACATTATTTAGATTCCATATATAAGACATCTTTTACAGCAGCAACACGATTACATGATGGAGAAATAAAGAAAAACTCCATCCAAACCATCTGCAGCATAACGTGATGAAATGCTGCGTAATATAATTCTAGTTATCTTAACCAATTAACTGCTGATTTTAACCATCGCACACTACTGTAGTTGCATTGTGAATACATTTCTATAGATTTTCTCTGAACACTTTTTATTTATTTCTTTTGATTAATGCAGCTGGTATGTGACAATTACATGCAGCTCTACCTGATTATGCAAACTAATAAAAGAACGTTACATGAGATCATTTCCGGTGATGGACAACTGAATACCAGCGACAGATCACTGAGAGAGGGCAGAAATACATTATAATTACCATCTTCTCGTTCCACCTTTTGAAGAATATCTTAATCCTCTGCACGTCCAGTGAATGTCCAGTATGTAAAGTGTCTGCTCTCATACAGTGTGTGATTTGCACACACTGTTTTTTTACCAAAGTAAAAGTTTGTCCCGACTTTTAGAGCATCTGACTCCACAGGTTCTTCACGAAGTCCTTTAGATTGTTGTTAAAGGTAAAGTTATATAGAAGTCATGAGAAATGTTTTCACTTTTTAGGACATCTTGTATTAAAACCCAGAGCTGCTGAAGGGAGACTCCACCGCAGTAATAGTGGCTTGTCAACTTCGGGGCATTTTGGAGGTAAAATCAAGTGAAATATCAAAGAGAAAGCTAGGACTCAGCTAAAGGTGGTGGATGATACAGAGTAAGGAAAGCTTTAGATGAGAGAGGATCAAGAGGGAGATGGTAGTACCTGAGGAAATGGGAGCAGAGAAATGTAGAAGAGAATAGCAGGTAAAGAAAAGTTGAGATGTGGAGAAAGAAAATTGAGTATGGAAAAACAAAGTCATGGGGTCCCATTAACCCAACGTTGTATTCCTTTACCTCCACTCCATTTTATTGAGGTTACACGGGTTTGTTTTTCTCTGTTGGAGAACATGTAGGCCCAATGTAGCTCGGTCTCGTCATTTCTCTGTCAGCTGTCAGCGTCTGTCTTCCTCTCTGCCGCGCTTCTTCGCAGTTTCCCACGACAAACAATGGAGTGAAACCAAAAAAATGTGAGAAAGCAGTCTTGTTTAAAAATAGATCTGCAGGCTTATATTTTAGCTGAAAGCCCCAGACAACTCTTAGTTGAGGCAGGATAGAAGCAGTTTTCCTGCCTCTGAACTTTGCTCCATCTCTGCATTTCCCACTTGCTCCGTCCCATTGGGTGTTCTGATTTAATGAAGGGGAGGGAAAGCTTTTACACTGCTTGTTAGAACATTTCCCCCCCCCCCCCCCAAAATCACTTGAATGTGCAGAAAATTGCACCAACCCCGCCCATCCCCCACCTCTACTCTCTTTCAGCTACTTTCCTTTTTTGTCATGTTTAGTTTATTCCACATCTTTACGTCCTCATACTTGACCTTCACTTTTCTTACCTGAATTTTCACTTTCCTTTTTATGTTTCCCTCCTTCTAATTTGCATTTTTGCCTGAGCGAACTCCTCTTGCATTTTCATCAGCTTCCACGTCATCCCCTTCTTTTTTTTGTCTTCCTTGCTTCCACTCACATTATCATGAACTCGTGCCACTTACACTCCAACAATGTGGGTTTTGACGGGGTTACCTTGCACTCTGCCTCTGTCTTCTTTGTCAATTCCCCTCACACCTATCTTTCCCTCCCTCAACTTCGCTCTATTTCTCTGTCTGCCATGCATTTCTTAATGCCTTTGAGACCTGCAAGTCTTTTCCACTGCTGCTTGCTTTGACAATAAAACAGTTGAACTCTGTATGTTTGGGGGAGGAAGGGGAGTGGAGGAGAAAAGGTGAGACGGCGGGTAAAAAAGAATAAGATGACGTACAGGTTCATGCTTGAGGAGGGAATGAAAAGGCCACATTTGAAAACAAAACTGCAAATGACATGAGTTCACAACATACGACCTCGTCAGACCTCTTCAAACATCACACAGCTTCAATTTCTGTTTCTCCAATTTTACATTTCATTTACAACTCTAGAAAGAATAAAGGACAACTGCATGTGGAAACTTTTTTTTTGGAGGGGGTTAGAGACTAGAGTTAAGGTTAGGGTCCGGTTTATGCCAATTAAATGTGTTGTTCTAATGTTTAATAGCTCAACCTTTTTCATGCATTGACAAAAAAAAAAAAAAAATCAGTAAGTATCAGGTCAGAATCGGCTCTGAGATAAGAGAGGGAGCTCTGATTGCAAAGAGTAGCATTTATAAACCTGCACTTCTGTCATGGGCCGTAAATAATACATAATTTATGACAATTTTAATGAATAGATTTTTCATGAATGCAATAAATGACAAACATAAAATGATTTAGTAAATGCCATGCTTTCATGATGATGAATGGCTTTTGCTCATGAGGGATGAATATGAAGATATTTTCGTGATTATAGTTGAGTCTCATCAGAACAGCTTCTTGGCTTAGGGAGCAATGTAGCATCTCCGTCTCTGCTTCCTGTCACTGTTAATGATCTCCCCTTTGTATTATTAGCTCTCACATTTAGTGGGACATTTTGTGTATTATTAGCTCTAACATTTACTGGGTTGCCATTCGATTGGGTTTCATTTTTCGGGTTATTAATTTCATCAACAATGAGTGCCGAATAAAAGTTTCTGTTGTGAGCGGCAGATTTCTACTCGGGTGATTGCACTGGCATTAAATCTCAACAGTCGTCCTTAGGAACAAAAAAACAACAACATTGTTTGCAACTAGTAAGAGTAAAAGGTGACAGGTGACAGTGAAATTGAAGGTAATGTTAAATGTTTAAAGGGCTCTTGTACATTTGTGCTGGCTCTGAAATAGCTGCTCTGGTAATTGAAAGTGCAAATTTGTCCTTAATGGGTTCATGTTTTTATAATGTAGCTCGTGTTCAGACATTCATGCAAACATAAATACTGCATGACACGAGAAATACATCCAAACAGGGACTCCAGGTCATAAAGGTTAAGAACTCAGGAGTCTGGTTTATTTTTGTTTTCCATGTTTTGTCAGCTGCTTTCGTTGCATCATGGAATTATGATAATGAAAATGGAATTCCTAATCAGCAAAATAGGAAGAGGAGGCTGGCAGTAGATGTGAAATTAGAATAAAGATGGTGCAATGAAGGAAGGGAATAGAGGAGGAGGAGGAGGAGTGGTGGAGGTGTAGTTGACCTACTTAGCAGGAGAGGGATGCTGTGCTTCATATAGACCGTACAGAAGGAGGAGGAGACGCATGGAGAGTGAAGGCAAGATGGTGAGTGGCGGGAGGGGGATGCAAAGAGCGGGAGTGAGAAAAAAAAACTGTTTGGCAGTGGGCCACTTTGGATTGTCCGTTTGCTTTGGGAAGACGTTATAGTGTTGTGTCTTTATGTGCTCACATGAACAGAAACACGGACATCTATGCTTCTCAAAAACAAAACAAAAAACACACACACAAAGCACCCCCTCACGTCTCATCTTTCCTTTTCCGCATCACATTTTCTGTCACTATTTTTGGCCGTCGTCTACATTCTCTCTTTCGTTAGCTCCTCAGTAACCCTCCCCTGTCACCTCTTCCCTCCCTCTCTAATTGTATCGCAACGACATTACGTTGCGCCTGCTTGAGCTAACGACAACACGAGTGTCGTCCCGCAGGCCCGAAACTGACAGGTGTGCGTTTTCCCTGACCACATGTCGCTTCAGCTCTGTGACTGTGAACGCTCCTCTTCTTACTGTGGCCATGTGTTTCTTAGTGAGAGAGAGAGAATAAGGCAGGGGATTGAGAGACGGCGGGTGAAAGGTGAAATAACTTCATATGTATCATAAAAATTGACATTTAAATGGTTAATGTGCAGGGTGCTCTTGTTCAGAATGCATCATTATCATGCAGCAGCCTCATATTTAAAAACCCATTTCATTTTTGATTAATATGATTACACCTTCCATGGGGAACGTTCTCCTACATTTCTGAAGAAAAACAAAATCCTACCTCTTAGTCATCTGCTGATATTTTGAAAATGTCATAATGTTTTATTCTTCTTTCTTCACTTATAGAAAAAGTTTAAAATTCAGCTCTCTGCTGGACTTTGTGTGTTGGCAGTGTATAATTTAATGTGCTGAAGTTCTGGATTGATTTGCAGTCAAGCACACTATAATCAAAGAAAAAACCGACTAGTCGCCTATGTGTCCAGCTGTCGCTCGTGTTGAAGTGAAATATAGAAAGTCTTCTATGCAAAAACTAATTGCTTGGAAAATGTTGCCGACGGAATGCATTTAAAATGTAAATGGGAAATATAGTTTTGTGACAAAAAGGAAAATAGACTCTGCAGTGTTTTCTGTATTCTGAGTCTTTATTTCCCTCAGTAATTGTCTTGTTAGACATTTTCTCCCGTTTAACTCTTGATTAACATATTTATTGATTATAAGTTTGCAACTTTTCAGTCATAAAAATGTTTTTTGTTTTTTTTGCAATTTCATTTTCAGTGATCAAAACTTTCTACGGGTAATTAAATGCTGAAGAAAAATGTGAACTGTTTACCGGTAATTGTGTTAGGAAAAGAAGCCTTTGGGGTCAAACCATTTAGAAATCTGAGTCACAATTAAGGAGACATATCTTATGAGCAAAGTCGTTCTTTCTTTTGACCTTTGGACCTGAACTAAAGTACATTTTGCTGTGTAAAAATATAAACAACATGACATTGATGATATGCATGGTTCCCTTTCTTCACGGCTACATAAACAACATTCAACATATTTATGTACACAAAAGGGTTATTTGTAGACTGTATAATTTATATTTAGAGCTGATTTAAACCCTTTTAAAGTATTCCTTTAATGCCTTACATTAAACACTAAATATTCTCATTGTGTCACACATGAAAATGAAATTTGAATGCTTGGATGTTAATTAACCCAGACTCACTGCAGCTCTACATTACACGAGGCTATCCAATTAAAGAAGACATTTAGCTGATTCTGTCCACCCAAACATTTGATACATGATGAATATGATCCTGAGAGGAACGAGTCATTTTCAACACGTTGGTGGAATTAAGTTGGAAGCTCTTCTCGGATGCAATGAAGAATAGGTATTGCCTGAAGAAATGTTTTCCTTGGTCACGCTGAGGAAGATACAGAGTAGCTTGGCAGCTATGATGAAAGTTGAAAGATGGTTTGAACTTTTGGGATAGCCAGAAGGGAGAGAGAGAGAGAGAGAGAGAGAGAGAGAGTCTAGACGAGCCAGTGCAATGGCCAAGGCATTGGCTGCAGGGCAAGAAATATCCATGTGTAGGAAAATACTATTTTGTGAAAATTGCATTACCTTAATATTACACAAGCAGGGAAAAGGTGAGGCTGGCTGCTAGGACTCCATATAACTTTCTGACATGTGAATTGGGAGTAAGTTATTGTCAAATACACGGGACATCCAAGAGACAAATGTGGGTTAGCAAATGAAATTAATCCAACACAATAGAGCTTGAGAATGCTATTTTTGTTTTCTTTTTATAGTCCTAATGATTACAGCATGAACACATTTTAGCAGCTCAAGATGCCTATACTTACATAAACAAGTTTTTTTTTTATGGTTAATGGTAAATGGACTTGACTCAAGTCTTCTGACTACTCAAAGCACTTTTCACACCACAGGTCACGCCTACCCATTCACTCCACATTCACACGCTGATGGCAGAGGCTGGCATGTGAAGTGTCCCATCTGTTTTGAACGAATCCCATTCAAACACACCGCTGACGCAGAAGCGGGGGCGCAATTAGGGGGAGATGTGCAGCATTAACAGCTGGAAGTAGGTAGCCATATATCCAGAACAAACTACAAGCTGTGCAGAGTCAGTGATGTGGTCAGCCAGAGAACGACGGTCCACAATCTTAGTCTAGTTCGTTAAAATGCTCATTATGAAGAAAAGCTTAGCCCCACTTTGGTCAATTAAAGACCCAAAATCTTGTCGGGAATAGACAAAAGAGCTTGACCTACAGACCAAACGATATAAACATCCCTGAGCAGGGCTAATGATGAGGAGGCTCACACAAAAAAACTAAAGTTAAATCAGCACCTGCAGTAACGAGTTAAGTGTGAAAATAATGTATCCTAATCGCAGATCTTTTTTTAAGCTGTGGATTTGCTAATGTGAAAGTTAAAACACAATGGAGGCAAGTTATGAAGGTCTTGTTGGAAATATAAAAACAAGACATGTCTGGGTATTTGATGCTCCATGAGGACACTCAACAATCAGTCTTTATTTAAATATTAAGAACTCAAATTCAACAGTTTCCCCCCCCCCCAAGGTTATGAACATTTTATAAGACATTTTCCTGGATGAGGTATTGGCATATTCAAGTGCCATTCTCTCGGTACTTTACTTAGGCTGTATTCTGACTGTGGAGACATCACTAGTTGTGTTCAGAGCCCTGTAGGCGAGGGCTTTTGAAACACGAGTATATTTTTATGTTGTACGTAATGCTGCGAGAGGAATGTGTTGTACCCATCCATCCATCCATCCATATCTAGACATCTTGAACATTCATAGCACGATCCTGTATCATCTTGACTCAAGCTAACATGTTATTTATAAAGCCACTTTTTAAACAGAGTTACAGAGCGCTGTTTACACGCATAGAAAAATCTACATAAATAAAAAAAAGCTATACATAAAATGGAGCTAAATTAAAGCCCTGCACCAGAGACCGGAGTTGATTTTAACAGATTGAAAGACTTTTTGAAGCCTCCCACAGAGTGAGCTGGTATAACTGGGGGGATGAAACTGTTCCAGAAGGATGGGGCCTTAATGTAACCCTGATATTTACAGTCTATGTTGTAACCGTGGAGAAGAGGAGTAATGATTATCTAATATCTATGTGGCCTGTAGGTAGAATAGGAATGTAATAGTGGGTGTATGTATGTGATAATGAGTGGCTGTATTTAAATCTTTTATTATAATAAACATGGAGCCAATGAAGGGATGTGTGCATTGATGGGATTTTGGATCGGAAATTGGTAAAGGTGAGCTGCCTGGCTACAGTCTTTCTAGACCGGATTTGCAGGCGGGACAGGACTGCTCTGACTAATGGAAGCGTACAAAGAACCTAAGGTATAATTTACTCTTCTCTGGCTGATTTAAATGTTTAATTGTTCCAGGTTTGTCCAAACTTTGCTCATGTGTGGGTTATTGCTAAACCGAAGGCATCCTAGGAGTTGTGTATAAACTCTAAATCACATTGCGATAATCCAGAGGTCACACAAAAGTGAGAAAAGTATGGAACCGAGCTTTGCAGAAATCCAGAGAGTAGAGGAGAAGTTGAGGACACAAAGTTGTTCATACATACTCGAAACTATGTTTGACAAACAGGACAAGAGTCAAATAAGGAAAGAGCCTAAAATACCAACCCAGTTATGAATGCATTCAACCTGGATAAAGGGATCACAGCTTGTGGTCCATCCAGACCTGGACAGCTCTCGTATCAGATGTGTGTGCTTATTTGCGTATGTGTGTTCATCCATCCCACCTCCAAAGCCCCAAACAGCTTGTAGTGCCGTCATGGACATCTGGTTGCCACTGACTCTAATGGCTGCGCTGATGTTTAATACTGCATGAGAGGCGAGAGTGACTTTGTGTGTATGTAGTTGGTTGGACAGGCGGCAGGCATCTGTGCACATGTATTTGTTCCCAGGTGTGTGGTGTTAAGTCTCTGCTTAGTGTGTGACACAGAACATAGACATTGCAGGCTAACTTCTTTTAGCAGCTGGACACTTGAAGCTCAGTTTTTTAACTCTCTTTTGAAATATGGAGATAAGGGAGGGGAGAAGAGAGAAGTGGATATGCAAGAAGGAAATAAGTAGGGAATATCTAATGAGAGCATATGTGATGGGGGGAGGGAAGAAAACAAGGACAGAAAAGGGAGAGGCTCAAGCAAAAGAGGTGGCAGGTGAACTAGGAGATGGGAGGGAAAGGAATGAGGGGAGGAATGAGAGAAGTGGAAGGGAAATAAAATGAGACCGAGGAGTGGAAATAAGAGAGGCAAGAAAAATATGAACGGAGAGGGAAATGAGTGTTCTAAGGGGAAGTGGAGGCGCGACAGTATGTGTGATAATTAATAGAAAATCCAGAAAGCAAGAAACGGGGAGAAAATGAAAAGGAGGGGGAAAAAAAAACAGAGCAGCAGAGATACTCTATTGCTCATTAAGGTCGTTATACTTCTGTCTGGCTCAAAGACGCGTAGTAACACTCTTAGAGGAATGAAAGGACAAACACATTTAGTCAGGACTCCAAAATGTGCCTTTTCATGAAGGATGGGGCCCCTACAGTGTGTCAAATTATTAGGTACTTATTTACAAATACGCTTTGGATATGACGGATACGCATGGAAACATATTATTGGCCTTGGCTTGTTATTGCACTGCTTGTGGTCAGTTGCCAAAACCGGTGATAATGAGAGGGATACAGAGGACAGAAGGAAAGAAACACTAGTGCAGAGGAAGGCAGAAAGGCTGGAAGAAAAGAGAATAACAGGATAAATAAAGCCAGGGATGCCCCAGGGACGCGGCCACATAACAGGAGGCAGAGGGAGGGAGAGGTAGATAATGGTTTTGCGAGATGAAAAAAAAAAAAACACAAAAAAAAAAAAAAACAGAGCCAGTATAGAGACAGGAAATGAAGGTGAAATTGAAAAGACGGGAGGAAAATTGAAATAGAAAGGCGAGGGTTGAAATGGTTGTATTTTGGGTTGAGGTATGTGAGTGACGTGGTGGACTCCCAGGCAAACATCGGACAAGCAAATGTCAAGTGTAGCCACACATAAAGAGTCTGCCAAACCTGAGAGGAGGCAGAAACGGGCGTGATATTCCTTAAATCTTTTGGCCGATTGGAAACTTCATGCACTTCAGCACCTTTACCTGTGTACCATGCATTTTCACTTTGTATGTTTTCTGTATTATCTGTGCTTTATTAAGTACATGTGACTCTCCCTGCGACCAAATGTACCTACAGTTACAAATAAAGTAACCCGACCCTCAGTGTTATTTGATAGTCCACATACTAGAGATGCAACAATCAGATGGAAACACCGAGTTTGTCAGTTTACAGAAACAGAGTGCAGCAGGATGCAAAGTTACTAACATGTAGCTGCTGCTGGTTACACACACACAGACACCAGCTGTTAACCTGCACGATGCAGACGAGGTAAACATGAACAAAGAAAGGACGCAGTGTTTCACACGAAGCAACCATACACAATAGAATACCTTAAAATCACTCCAACGGTCCAGGCTGTCAGAACTGAAAGGAAACTGTGACTAATATACCAAAGTATGTATAAAACAGTATGTATTGAACCTTGTTGCATCCCTACTACATACCCAGATTTTCTTAGATGGAAATGGAAAAGGAAGTCATAATAATATAGCTCTCAAGGCACCAAATTAAGTTGACATGGCGCCCTTGCATGTATCACTAAGGCAGGTAGTGAAATAGAGTTGATCACGGCTCTCTTGTTCTTAGCTTTGAGAATGACGTGTGGAGGGCGGGAGGAGGCAGCGAATGACTTTCAATTAGAGTTAGACCAACACGCCTGACTGTCAACCATATTGGTCACCAGTCACAACAACTGAAGATGTTTGTCACCCGGCTACTGCAGCCATCTATTCTCAGCGGGGGGGGGGGTCTCGGTAATGATTCCGAACAAAGGGGAACTGCCTGGGTATCTGTGCTTCTGTATGTGATGGTGAAGTGGGATGTATTCTCTGTAATGATCCAGTACAGGGGATCCATTCTACAATCAATGTAAATTGGTGTTCAATAAAAAAAAGCAAATCAATCCAGGGCTTCTCTTGCTAATAGCCAATAGTATCACCAGGGTGACCTTTGGGTGTCTTGAATGATCCAGTTGGAGGGAGCTGATGATGCGGAGGGTCCATGGCTATATTAGTGACATCCAACCAGTTTACGTCAGCAGCTAAAGACTTTATTTCAAATTAATAAAGCTGCAAAATGGTTCTTTTTTTTGGTCTTCTCTTCAGACAATGGGCTATCGTGATTTCTATGTGTAATTTGGGATTCTGAGTAATTTAGTTATTCAACCAGTCAACTCTCTGTAAAGCCATTATGCGCCTGGTTCTTTGTGTAACGTGTTGGTTTGCCCTGTGTATTTTCAAAGGCTTTTGTGCGGACTGTGTGCATGTCACATGAAGTTTTGCTGGAGTTCTTTTTTTCTGGAGGCAAGCGTCAAGGTTTTTCTTTCAGGAGCAGTCTTGAAAGATTTAGTTAAGGTTGCGATGGTGCATAGTTTGAGAAAGTGTATCAGGCTGTGAAGAATTGTTTTCGTCGACATTATCAGTTAGCATATTCTGTTTTATTTATTCCCAGTACTGGATGGAAACATTTCCCCTTTTTTCGCTTTACACTTAAACACCCGTGACCGACATTCGTTTTAGACTTCTATCCCTTTGAAATATCTACTTAATTAAACCAGAAAATAAGTTGGAGTATGAAATATCAAGAGATCTTTCAGACTGAGAAGAGGCGGATATCCTTCCATGAGGACAAGATACTGTCCATTACGTCTATGATTAATGATAATAAAAGTCAGCTCACAGTATCTGAAGATGTTAAAAAATCAACCTTTTTAATCCCTGCTAATATAATGTAGGAAGTTTGTTTCCAAAGTTCACTAATCCTGATGGCTCCGGGGGTTTGTGGACAGCACACAGACTTGATTTCACTCCAGCATACCACAGTTTCATGATACAGACATGAATCCTAGTCAACCGAGACAGCAAGACATCCAATGTTGAAGGGCATAAGTAATCAAATTCAAGAAGAGGTCCCTTTTTTTTTTCTCCATGGCTTCACATAAACTGTCACAAAATTTCTTGGGAGTCAACCCACTTCTGCATTTAGACATGGAACCAAAAGCAGGAAGACGCTTCTGAGAGTCGATCAAACTCGTGACCAAAGATGTGAAGTTTGCAACACTTTCTGTGTCAAATCTTTTGGAAAGTAGAATTTGTGTGTGTGTGTGTGTGTGTGTGTGTGTGTGTCCGTCTTTTATGGTTATCCTACTTTGGTGTTCTTTCCCAACCCTGAAAACTTTCCATGGAAGAAACCCGAAAAGTAAAAAAAACTGTTGTGATTTGTGACCTCATCCAGTTTCTACCTGTTAATACTCAGAGCCTTGAAGAAAGGCACAGAAGAACAGCTGCATTTGCTTCATACCTGAGAAATTCTTCAACCCTAAGTTTTAGAAACACCAGGTTTTGCTTTTCGGGAAACAATAACGAGCAAACAAACTTTATTTTTCCTGCTTTTTTTTTTTTTTTTTTTTTTTTCTGTCCTCGCTGTCTCACTTCTCTTCTCTCACCTCTCCTCACCTACAACCCCTTCCCCGCGCCTCCATTCATCCTCACAGCCTGACTTCAAACATTAACATGGCACTTATATTCCCGTCTCTGCTCATCTCTGTGTGTTATACCGTCTCTCTCACTTTATTACTCTCTTTACCTCTCTGTGCCGCTGCCTCTCTGTCTTCTCCTCTCCCTCACTAATTGGTCTGCTATCAGTTGGAGCTCAGATACTGCTGTCATTCTCTGTCTTTGTTTTCTATACAGGCTATACCGCTTCTTGTCTAACTGCTTTCTCTCCGTATATTAGCTTCAAGTTGATGTGCGCCATCTTTCAGCTCCATACATAAACACATCGTTTCTCAGACGAGGGAATATTAGGCAGCAGCAGGACTGAGAGTTGGTGGAAAGTCACCAAAAGGGTAAAAGGTTGGGAAGGGTGAGGAGGAGATAAATGACTCTTGTTGGAGAGGTTTGTTAAGTGAGGAAACCAAGCAAGGTGGAAAAGAGAAATTAGCTCGGCGTTGAAAGGCTCAGGGACTTTCTGAGTGTTTTCGGTGTTAATACAAAGGCAAGCAATTGTGAAATCTAGTCCTGGGCCTACTTAAGGTGCCTGAGGATTTGGGCCATTACTGTGTTACAGCTCCTAAATGGGTTTAGTAAGTAACAAGGATCTTGTTCAGTTGTTAGTGGAACCACCTAAGACCTATAATAAAGGTCATTTCCCTCTTCGTTTCTCCACATCCCTTTGATTTTCATTCTTAATAAGTAAGCTGCAATGTACTGCAACTTTATAAAGAACAATTCATTTCTACAACATGATGTGCAAGTCATTTGTCATCTAAATATTCACTTATTCATGGAGTACAAATGTGACCAGGCTGAACAGATTTTTTTTATTGTTATTTGGACGTGCTGATACTTAACGAGTTTTGTGGGTTGAGCGTTTTGGACAAAAACTCTGTATTTTCTGTTTTTTGCTGGAGCGAGGCATTTCTCCTTATCATATAAAATTCACATTGTTGGATGTGATATTTATCTCCGTGATGAATAGCAAGGCACTGTGACAAATCCACTCTGACAAATATGAACACATTTTTCCTCACTGCAGTTCACGGGTCGAATAATCTGTCCCATTGTTTGCTCAAACCCCTTTGGTCAAGAACCCGACGGCAAAGTGTCCAAAATGTGAGAATCAGGGTATTCCATTTCTTTAACAAATGCTTTCTTGCCATGTTACACTTGTAAGGCAACTTCAGGTGAAACATTGAACCCCACTTTTCTTGCCATTGCGTTTTTTGTTTTGGTTTCAATTTTTCCCAATTCACAACACGCCCAGTAAACTTCAGGTTTGGGCCTCTGAAACCCATCCATTCTGAAGAATACATGCACACCGTTGGGGAGATCTGTTTGTCTGACTGAATTCCTGGAAAGTTTGCAAGTTAGAGAAGTGGGATTTTGCGACTTGAAGACAGCAGACTTGGCTGTGAGGATTTGTAATGTGCCCATTGCAGACAAACGCTCAGAGAAATACACCACTGACCTATTCAGCAGCTGTAGAGTTTCTGAGTGATACACTTCAAACGCTGTGAAATGAAAGGGCGCTGTCAACACGAGATGGTGATAGAAAATAAAAGAAGTACGTACAGCGGCGTTAGAATGACTGAAATTAGGATTCCATTAATAGTGACCCAGAATGAAGACATTGCCAATCACAATATGAACTCAATTTTGTATTATAGTACATGTTTTTGCGTATTTTCTGATAGGCAAGCAGCCAGAAGGAAAACAAAGGGAATGTTACATTATCGACACCAAGGAGCAAAAGAGTGGGAAAGAAGGAGGGAATAAGGAGGACAGTCGTGGTCCCAATCAGTGCACGTATGTGTCGGAGAGAATACAACACATGAATAATGAAATCATTCCAAACTGTGACTATATACAGAGTGGAAACAAAGGGAGATAAGACCCAAAGAGATGATGACATGATGAGAGAAGAAAGTGGAGTTTTCTTGTCCAACTGCGCCCTGGGCTGAAACAAGCGCTCACCTTGACTTCAATTATTAACACAGTGCTCGGCTTTTCATTCAATTCTGCCTGTAAAGATTCTCTATCTCAATTCTTTCCATTTGGCTACAAGGTCTTTAGTGGCACTGTTGGGCTGTGCGTCCTTGTTAAGCGCGAGATAAAGGCCCTCTCTCATCTCAGTAGGGTGCTGCTGTCGCACTATTCATCTCTTATCTTTATGCCCCCAAGCCTAAACTAATCAACTTCAAATTCAAAAAGGGCTCAAGCGCAAATCTACAGCCTGAAAGTGCATTATCACTCATTAGCACAAAGCAGCAATCAAATCAAAGACGATAATTGATACAGAAATGCTTTCACTTGCGGATAATGAGCACAATTGAGCAAAAATATTTTGTTTATTTGCAAATTCTCTCTTTTAGCTCTCGTTTAATTGCTCTTCAAGGCCACGCAAGACACTGAAAACTGGAATTTATTTTTCCGTACATAACAACCTCCGCCTGAGCGATTCCAATAACTGGGACTCCACTGCTACTTTACTGGGTTCCAGTCCAACTACGTATCCCAGATATATGTCTGTGCAGTAAAGTGTGACGGCAAACATCTGTCTTGCTCCATGTTTGATTAGTCTCCTGACACCGGAAAGACACAATCGTTTACAGTGAGGAATTCAATTCAGGAAAATATTGGTCTCAAAATGTTTTCTCTGTGGATGACTGTGTTGACATGTATTTATTCCGGCCTGCCTGTTCACTACCCCGTGCATTTTAAAACGATGCATATTTATGTAAATGATCTACAATGGTCTTGTTTCTTTGTCTGGATCTGATATAGTGAAAACACTGCCTTACAGACGACTGTGGGTATATTTAGAAAATAAATCCTCTAAAGGCCTTTTACAAATCATGTGCTGATTGGAAAATGTATTCAGCATTTTGTAAGATTCTCCTGAAGTCTGTTACTCAAATCCAGATGAAAACTTTCTTTTTTTTAAATCCCAGATGTTTCTTTGGTAGATATTCATTGTTGGACTTTTGGCTCCTCGTTCAGTTATGTTGATTTTGTCACCATAGAAACGCTTCAACTCTCTGATTGGAACACACATCTTTCTCTCACACATAGTCAAAAGCTCAACCAGGAAATAATAATTCAATGACCTACTTCAAAAACCTTGTGGTCTTGCTATGACAGGGCGATGATCAATCTGTCATCAGTGTGTCTTTTCTTTGCGGAGATGGAGGAGAAGCAACAATCAACTGTTTAAAATATGAGGCTGATGAGTTCACTGCTCTGTGGATTTACAGTTCTCACAAGTCCGTTAAATAATCCCCCCCATTTCCTTTTTTTGTTAGACTGTTAGTTTGTGGCATGTAATCACAAAACACAATGACAGCGTCTCACACACAATCACCCTTTTGGGCTTTACAGAAACTGTGTGAAGACCACCAATCAGGCCCGTTTTAATGAGTTTGGGCTTCTACAGATTGGCAGCCAATCAGTCGACATCTCTGGTTGGCATGGACAGCTCCCAGATGTGAAGCAGTATTCGAGGCTGTTTGGGAGTTTAATGGTTTTTAAAAAAAAAAAATAACTTAACTGCAGGACGAATACAAAGGCGAGGATGTCAGGGGGGGCAGACATGTCTTGAGATAGTTACTGATACTTCCTGTTTTATCTCTTCAAGTGGTTCTGTGTTGGCCGAAGGCAGAGACAGTTAGATTTTAAATGGGATGTTGATGGAAATGGCCTTGATGCTCAGTCAACTGTAGTGAATGTAAAGGCTGAAAGCCAAGAGCTGCATTGGTTTCAATGTGAGCAGTGTTTGTTTTTGTATTGTTTACTCCCTTACAATGTGAAACAGAAGAAACCCCAGGCAACCGTCCGACAGCCAGTAAGTCACTTTAACTCAGCAGGCAGCTCTAACAGATGCATCAGTCTTGGGTGTGTATGCTTGGCCTGCTGTGTTAAGGGTTGAAATGGAACAATCTTAAAATATGGTTTGTTCACAGTAAGGAAATATTTAATGAATTGAGGTAAAGTAAACAGAGTGTAGTTTTCCCAGGAGCATTTGCTCTAAGGAAGGTTGGCAACTGCCTCAAGACTACTGAGGAAACAAATTGCCCCACAGCTGGCAAAATATGTCTCATCCAGAGCGCTCGTAAACGTTCCTTTCATGAATTCAAGTTTACAAAACACTTTTATGAGCAACAGAGAAAAACCCTAGAAAGGAGAAATAGAGTAGTCTGTAAATCCTTTTTTTTTTTTTTTCAACCTACTTCCAGTTTCCTTGTATCACATTTATTGAGTACCTTATTTCACAATTGGAATGTTTTCCATGTGAACGTTTCTTTGTCATCTTTCTTCAGGAAAGTATTTAGTTTTTTATTTAACTACGATCTGTTCTCAGAGTCAATTATTTTATGTTCTGATTCAGGGTTGGGACAAAATATCAATTCAACTAAATATTGTCGAGTTGTGTGATACGATTATTAAAAAGCGTGGTGCTAAATATGGATATTAGAATTTAACAAAATACTGCGCTCTGAATAGATTTGACTCACTGCGTTACATCGTCATGACTACTCACTGTCATTTCCTGTCTAACTGACAGGACAGTATAATGTCTGACAGTGGTTCTATAGATGCTGTAGATATATATATATACTATATAAACTGTAATGTCACAACAGCAATCTTTTCAAAATAAAACTGAAGTTTTGAATTCAGAACACATTTCATGCAGAGTAGCTTTCAGAGTAATTCACATGCACATCATTAAACATGAGATCTACTTCAGTGACACTTGAAGTGCTGATGACCAGCCTCAAGCCTTTAAAATCAGAGGAGGAGTGGCGGGCTTCATGAAAATCACGACCTGGAAATTGGGGCTTTGAGCCTTGAAACGGGACCCTTGCACAGGTGTAGAGGAGGTGTGTTGCGTGGGCAGCAATGCCCATGACAGTTTCCTCTGCCTTCACATCTCTTACAGTTGAAAGCTTTACGAAGGCAGCCTCTTTCAACTTGGTCTCCAGTTAATGTTGAAAAAGATCCCAACTCCTTAGTGACGGATAATTCTGTGAACCTGTTCCAGACTTTGAATATTAAACCTCAATTAAAACCACTTTGATGTCCGTTCATTGCATACATTTAGTATTCAGCTTGATAAGAGCTCAGCAGCCATTTAATACCTTAAGTTTCTCTTTTTTAGAAAAACATTTAGCTTACTGTAAATCTGCACTTGGCCCTTTTTGTTGACTGTTTTAGAAGAATGTTTTTTGTTTTTTATGAACACTTACTGTGTACTCAAATATAGCATGGTTTTAATAGCAACCTGGTTATTGTTGCTCCGTTCACTATGACTGCTAAACTGCCAGCCATTTGTTACAGTACAGTAATATTGTTGCACATTATGGTAACGGGGCGAATTATACAACACTTTGATCATTTCAAGCCATTGGAGATGAATAGCTTTGAAGAATGGGTCAAAATCGCTCCAGATGGAATGGTGGCGCTGTAAAGAGCAAAAGCATAATGAAAAAATATTGTTGGTCATAAATGTTGGCAGCTCTGCACATCTAAATTGTCTGAAAATATTACCGGCGTGTCATCGCGGTGGCACGACATTGTTCTAATTATCATTTCTGCTCATTCTTGTCTCCCCGCCCTCGAGGGTCTCCATATGTTGCCGTGTCGGACAGTCCTCTCTCTCTCCTCTTCACGTCCCCTCTCCTCCCTCTCTGCTCTCTTGCCAAGTGCTGCTCAGAGTCGTGCGGCCTTTCTGTTTCGAAACTAATCTCGAGCTTGTTTTCTCCCCTCTCATCTCCTCGTTTCGCTCTTCTCGTTTACCCGACTGCCGTCGCTTCCCAATACAGGTTAATTTACTGTACAGGCCCCTAACCGATACGATGCTTTTGCATTCCTGCGTCTTCCTCATTACAATCAACTAACAAGCCATTAACACATGCTGTGAGTGATGTTTGACATCGACACTATAGGAATATAAAACCTTGCACCACTGCACTAGAATTACCATTTTAGTCTGGATCCCTGACTCCTGAGTAGAATGTAAAGTCTTCGCTTCAAGGGAGTTCTGCGGTTTTCACGTCTTTCGTTGACAGTTACAATTATTTGAAGTAGCAGAAGCAAATATTCTGACAGTGCACATTACTGACATAAATATTGTTAATTCCTGCAAAAGCATCCACTCAGATAACTAGCCCACGTAGGCTGAAACAATAATAACATCCCTAATGACAGAGAGATATTTTAAATCAGAAACTGTTAAGTGTTTTGTTTTTTTGTTTTTTTGCCGACTGCAGCAGAATGCACCTCAATAAAATCTACAGAAATGCTGCAAACATCCTTTAATTTCCTCTGCTCGGACTCCAAATTACATTCACTTGGTGTTAATGAACAATTATTCATTGCAATTTGCAGCCTCTCTCTACAGAATATTAAGTAAGACAATGTACTTCGAACATCATTTCCCTTTGCAGTTCATCAGTGATCTAATTCTAAGAGCTCAGTGTATCATCCACAAACAGTTGTAGACATCTTTTCTTTTTACACAAAGTCCCTAACTCGTTGTTCTTCTGCCCTCTTCCTGCCAGGTCTTCCGCAGCGGTGAAGGTATGGGCATCCGCCTGGACAGTGCCTCCGCCTTCCAGGGCGCCGTCATCTCCCCCCACTACGACTCCCTACTGGTGAAAGTCATCGCCAGCGGGAAGGACCTGCCGACGGCGGCCTCCAAGATGAGCCGAGCCCTGGCCGAGTTCAGAGTGCGAGGGGTCAAGGTAGGACGTTCTGCTGCTTGTGCCGAGCTGTGCCGCTGGTTTTCTGTGCCTAGTTCTTCCTCTTCCTCTTCTTCTTCTTTAAGTATAGTCAACGATTCCTAGATGAGAAAATGATTGCCCCTGAACTGTTGAAAACTTTCAAACATAGAATTCTCAGTTTTGAAACTTAACAGATTGCCCGACACTGAATGTTCGACATGAGGAGAGATAGAGTCTTGACAGCTGGGATGAAAATGTAACTCTGTGTTGGTCTGCTGGGAATCGCTTGACTAGAGTTTATCTCAAGCTATCCAATCCAGTCAGTCAGTCATTGTTTTGTGGTGTTAAAACAGAAAGACTGAGAGAGGGACATCTTTAAAGGTCTCTGTATAGCCAATCAGCTTGCAAGGGTAAAACAAGTAATTGTGGGTTTAAGTGCTCAGCTGTTTGAGACACATTTCACACATCTCTGCATGACCGGTCTGCCCGATTAGATGCTCTCTTTTAAACTTGAGTTCTGATGTTTTGCCTGAAAACATAATCTGCCCGTGTCTGAAGCTGATGGATGCATCCCTGTAAAAAAAAAAAAAAAAAAAAAAAAAGACGACAAGAGGCCTCTGGTTTTCAGGGAGATTGTGCTGAACATTATCAGCAGGTGCAAATGTTGTTGACAGACAGCAGCAGTGTCAGCAGAGCCAGTGCTAACAGACGGAGAAGGTGGAGGTAATTAAAAATAATGAGCTGGCTCTGTCGTTCATGTTGGGAGTCATATAACGGAATGATGTCATTAACACCCTCAGAAATCCTCTACATCTTTGAAGGACCTTATTTCGAATGTTTTGTTTCCAAAATGGCAATGGACATATCCAGATGTTGATTTACAACGTTCAGGTCAAGACATCTGCTCTTTAACTGTGTTTCCTTAGTTATAAAACATTGTAAACATATTAATGATGTGGCACACGGCAGTGAAAGAAATAAACTGTAATTGTTTTGTTTACTTACAGAAATGTACTCATAATAGACTCCACTACGCAGGAGCAATGGTCGTGTTTACCGCTCAAGATCTGCTTTAATAGGAGGCTGAAACCAGATATCGAGTTATATGATAGGAAAGTATTCTGATTCATTTGACTACACACACATGTAATATGCACCATCGCTGCTTCATGTTGCAGCGAAGATCCCTGCTTCATTTTTCATGGTGAATATGGATTAATGTTTGAACAGTGTCGATAGCAATTATGTTAATTACAGTACATGAAGAAGAGTTCGATTTCAAGTTTTGAGCAATTATAAGGCAAATCAAGTTTCAGTGACGTCTAATCCAAAGATGAAATGAGGTTGAAGATTTTCTCAATCAGAAAGCAGGGTGAGAGAAAATGAGCACTGATATTAATGTTTGTAAATCTACAATAAATGTAGTGTAGTGATAAAGTAGTGTGTTGTATATACTGAAGTTTGGGTTCATGATTAGCATCACCTGTCCTGTTTGTCTTACTCAGTTCTCCACCTCTGGTCAAAATCAGAACCATGAAAATCAGAGGTTGGAACTCTAAATTCTATCATCTCGATCACAGTTATTCCTCAGTCTGTTTTGAATTAGTCATGATGAGGTGAAATTGTAAGTCAAATTGCTCTTCTCTGCTCTAATTTCTCATTTAACTTGGAGTGCACTTTACAAACTGTCAGCAGATTTAATAGATAAATTTTCCCTCGTCTGATGGAGTCAGAAAGTGTTTGGTGTAAGCTTGATGGCTTTGTGGACACTTTCCTTTTGTCCTGATCGCTGTGGATCATGTAAACACACTCACCGGAACGTCAGCCTGACAAACATTTGTTAGAGAAGTGAAAATAGAAATCCATCAGTACTACAAAAACAGTGTTTTTTTTTTGTTTTTTTTCAATGAAAAGCACAAATTTGGTTATTTGTAAGGAAATGAAGACGGTGTGTGATGCAAACAGGCGGCTGTAACATTCTGTTAACTTGTCCTGATCAGGCTTTTAGTGGAGTTATTTCTATTCTTCACTTGCAGACATGTTCAATGACTTTGTATCACATTGACATCAGCGGAGAACAGAGCAGTTACAAGGCCTTGAATTAAACACCTTTCTCTTACTGTAAGTCGGCTGATAGCACACTGAACCAAGACAAAGATTCCTGAAGAAACTTGAGAAAAAACCGGCCTCTTTTCATAAACTCTGATAACACTGAATGAAGGTACGCCAGCTGTTTATAGTAGGCTTTGTTCCTCTGTTGAACAAATCCAAGTACCTGTGTCCTTGCCAACAAATGGTCTCACAGCCATTCACTGGCATTGTCATTGAAGTACGCTCCTCTTTTCCGTGCATTGATGTAGATTCTGTTCTTCACTTTTGTTGGTGTCACTGATGAAGACACAGCTGATCATCTCCCCAGTGTTTTTTTATGTTCTGTAGACGAGTGGCCCTGAGGTATTGTCCTTCAAGAAGTCTTTTTGCTCCTCTGCCCCAGGATGCCCAACTCACCGTCTGACACAAATCATCAGCTTGCAAACAAACTACTTATCCGTCTGTCTTGTCTTTCCCTGTTTTATAAGAAAGAAAACACGTGGTTATTGCTTCACACTGAGATCTTCGGTGTTCCATCATACCACCTACTTTACTGCGCCCACTGTTCAACAAGTTCAGATTAGTCTCTGATTAGATTTCTACAGTGAAAACCAGATCAGCTTTGGGTCATAAAAAATGATCTGTCTATTAGAACTTTTGAATATTTGGACTTATATTGAAGATATTTGGTTTTCTGACACTCTGTACACCTTTTTTGCTGAAGTTTATAGTTTATATGTCAGGCCAGTTTGAATGGACGCCCTGCATCGTCCAGAAAGTCATTTCTCAATTCCAAGGCTACATTCTGTGTCTTGAAGCTAAATCATTTCATTTATCCGATATTTTAAGCAGTACTGGTATAACTAGCTGGCTGAATCAAATCTTGAAGACTTGATGCATAATCTGTCTGTGGACACACACAGGACATAGTTTATATAGCACTTTCCTTAACATTGACAAACGGCTTCAAATACTTTACAGATAAACATCATACAGAAGTAAAGCATTGGGTAAAATAATGTTTCAAGATTAGATTTAAAAACAAAGACATATTTAGCTAAACAGATTTCAGGAGATTTTGAGAGCTGGGAATACAAAAGCCTGAAAACACAAACAGCTTATCAGTTTGTCAATGAAATACAGAGCGGCCTTGTCACTATAAAAGTTAGAAATACATTTTTTTTTTAAATCAATCAGAAAATAGACAGGGAACCAATGCAGTGATGAATCATTTAGTAAAAATTGAAAGCAGTGAAAGGAAGCCTGTGATATCCGTAGAGGGAACATTACAGAAGCCCAAACGGGACAAAAAACACAAATAACCTTGTGTAAGCCATAAGAGGATGAAAAGGGCATTTGGCAAATGTGACCAAAGATAATATTGTCGAGAACAAAGACAGTTTTTCGACATGTCCTTGTATTTTTTGAGCCGTAGCCTTAGGGAGTGTTGCTGCTGCTGTGTTGGAAAGTCACCACTAAGAAGCCAGAGTGTTGGCAACAATTCCAAGTCCTGTTAATGCTTTGGTCTGTTTACAGAGATATGACACTGCAGCTGACAGAACCATAACTCCCAAGTTTTTAAATCTTTCTACCGTTATGAAGACTGTGCTGCTAAAGTACATCTAAGAAAGACTCCACTCTGCTTCTAGGGTCATTTTCTGACTTTGTTCTGACTCTTACAGTCACTGCAGTTCCTGAGCACGTTAAGTGTAGTAGAACCTTTTATATTCAAGTGAAAACCAAACATCTGTCAACCAAAGTTTGTGTTACTTGCTTGACACTTGACAACATGCTGCTCTCCTCTGTTTTGGAGAATTATGTTTGGCATTTCAGAAAGCTGTCTTTATCACCTGCTTCTGTGTGTGTGTGTGTGTGTGTGTGTGTGTGTGTGCGTGCGTGCCGTTCCACAGTTTTGTGTTTGCGTGCACATTTGGGAGTGTGTTAGGAACGGAAGTAAAATGTCAAGCCTTACAGCAGCTGAGATGAAAATAAAAGAGGGAGAGTGATGGACAGGAGAGCGACAGGACGTGAGGCAGGCAGGTAAAGACGCTTACAAAGAGTAGCAAGGGGGAAATAAGAAAAGGGCAATCAGATGGGGAGACGGTGACAAAAAATGACAAGGAAGGTGGAATGTCCTTAGAGGCCAGTACACCTGTGGCTTGTCTTGTTTTGACTGCAATGCAAATGGTTGGATACATTTAGAGGTGTGAGGACTGAATTCAATAGTGACAATACCTTTTTCTAGGTCACTGGCAGGACATTACAGAAATCCAATTTGTCCTCAAATCATTGAGATAAAAACACACAATTCTACAGGCTGCTGAGCTTAGTTTACTGTCGGCATTCTCCCAATAAAAGTAGTGGAGAAAGCATAGCTTCACCTGCTAGCGAGGCTGGTAGAAAATAGCCAGTTGCTAACTTGAAATGACACATCAGCTTTTGCGCCCTCGGCCCAAATCAAGGAGTCATCATTACACCAAAATTAAAGTGTTTCAAGTGTTAAATCTGCCCCGGGGGGGGGGGGGGGGGGGGGTGTATCTGTTCCTAATTAGACTTATTAGAGCCTTTTGTCTCTTCTCTAAATTACAAACACACTAACTTGTTAGGTGCACCAATGCGGGTTTAGGACCATCTGTCCTGTGCAAATTGCTCGTCTCACAGGTTGATGGTTTGTCATGTGAAACCAACTAATGACTGAATAACTAACGAGCTCGGGACCGAACACAAACTCCCTGATGCTTCCTGCCGATTCCTGAACCCTTGTGTTTGCAACGGAGACAAGGGACAAAGATTTTGAGCAAAAGATAGAGAAAGACAAAATGTTGAAGGAGACACCATTCAGAAATAAATAATGGTGGCATTTCTCGTCGTGGCACCAACAAGACTCTATTCTGTCCAGATGGATGGGGGCCTGAACATACTGAGACATTTAGATGTGAGAGGGTTTGTAAGTGTGTGTGAGTGAGAATCTTTAGAAGTCATTTTTGTAACACCCAGGGCTTTGCTTTAGGCGCTCTGGCATCATTCCTTTTAAATTTTACATCATCTGTTGGGATGAGAGCGTAGGAGGTGACCTGTAGTTGTCTCTGTGTGTGTGTGTGTGTCTGTGTGTCTGTGTGTGTGTGTGTGTGTGTGTGTGTGTGTGTGTGTGTGTGTGTGTGTGTGTGTCTGTCTGTCTGGGCTCATAAGAAGCAACCACATCACAGCCCAGTTCCAATTTGACGATCTTGTCAAACTTGACCATCTGTTTCTTATCTTAATTTAATTAAATAGTCAGATATTTATTTATTTCACTCAGAACTCCTGCCCAGCATGATTATTCAAAGGGCACACAGACCTCGGTCCCTCTTATGAACCAGGTCACGGGGTCTCCGAACTCGAGGAGCTGATTTTAATGGTGAAAACTGCATCATGCACCATCTCTGCCTCCTGCTAAGGAGATAAAATCTTCATTAAAATAGTTCCTGCTTCTGCTCATCCAGACTCAAATTAATTTTGAAACGTGTTTTGAACTATTATTGCATGATTGATGCTACTGCGATACATTATACTGAACATGTTTCATTATGCTGCATAGCCTTGTGGATGAAGTATCTGGGCTGCACTGCATTTATTCAACTGTTCTGTGCGGTTAGTTGAGGGTCATTCATCACAACATTCAATAGATTCTCCTTTTCCTCATTCAGTGACAACTGTAGTGTTGTATCCACCCTGTACAGTCTTGTTTTGCCACATAAAGTGTTGTTTATCTTGTCTCTACTGTAAGTGTCTCTGTGTGTAACCTGTGTTTTGGTGGTCTTGTGAATGTCTGTTTGGCAGAGCACCCCATTTCACATTCCCTGCACTGTCATGTCTAATTCTCTTATCATACACAAGCTCTTTTCATTGCTATCTCTACCTGCCAAGTAAACAACTTCCCTTCTCTTTTTTTTCTTCTTCTCTCCTGTCATGCTCCTCCACCTCTCCACAGTTTGACCTCTGTCTTCCTTCACGAGGAAAGTTGTCCTCTGGTTCTCTCTTGTGTAGCTCTTGTTTTTCACATCCCTGAGCCTGCGGTTAACGGTTCAGTGATTTTGTTACATGTGTTTTCCCAAGGTCTATGACCCTGAATATGGGAGCATTTGGGCTTATGAAAACAATCAGTGTCATCTTCCAATCCTTTTCAAAGCCTTGATAAAGCCCCTGTGTATAAGATGACAGTGTGCTGTGAACAGGCCAATGAGGCTGCATCTTACAAACTGCATAATGCAGCATTTAAATAGCTCTAAAATGCTGCTCCATCCGGTATTTCTTTGCAATGCACCAACAATTAGCCTGATGACACCTCATTTAAAGAGCAACTTGACTACACTGTGTTAAATATGACCATACATTTTTAATCCAGCCTCTGAGGACTGCTTTGGTTTCATCCAGATTCAGCGCATTTTTTTTAATTCAATAAATTGCTTCATAAATACTAAATGAATCAGACCTTCTTTTTTTTCCGATTAAAAGAAAGAGGGCAGTCGTGCAGTGGTAAATAACTAATAGTATCATAGTAAAAGCCCACCTTATTACAAATGATGTTCAAGGTTTTTTTTTTACGAGAAACATTCATAACTCGAACCTGCCAACGTTATGGTGTCAAATTGCGTACAGCTGATATCGTGTGTGAGGTCTTCTGTGCCTCGACATCGCAAGTGTGGCATTGGGAGCTGACATGCTGAGTCACATCACCCCCCCCCCCCCCCCCCCCCCCCTCAATGCTCTATATTATTATCCACCCTGCACACTTTGCAGAATGCATGGCTGCTACCAAGGTGACTCAGGACTATAAACTGAAAAACGTAGATTGTTCAGTCCAGCTCTTCATTAATTTACAGCCGATTTTTTTTCATCTTCTGTGGTATTCTGTCCCGTCCGTGGTATCTGGTGCATAAAGAAAACAAGTCAGCAGGAGAAAGAAGTGAAGAAGTGAAGCCTCTACTGACTGATGGCGTATTCATTTCTGTAATTGATGCAACAATTTGAGGAAGTGCAGGGATTTAAGGTACAAGTTGATAAGGTAAAAGAAGTGCATGTTTGCTATCCACGTGAGTTCAGCAGTGTGAAGAAACACCAACACTGACATTGCCGAGACTACAACAGCTCAGCACATTTTTTTTTTTCCTCGGTTCTCTTTGCCTTCTCTCCGTCTCCTTGCAAGTCCCTTCACTCTTGTCACAGCATGATCAGCGCTAACCGAGTAACAGGATGAACTCTTCTCCCTTCTGATCTCCAGTTAGCCTCTTATGACTCCTGCATCATGTTAGAAAGCAGTGGAGTGAAGAGAGCTGATCCGGGATCATTCACTCAGCATTTGCTAACACGAGAGGAAAGACAGTAAATTCATCTCTTATTTGAATTATATATTTGAAGACATATTCTTCCAGCACATACACACAATAAAAGACACCGTTTATGTGACACCGTTTATGTGACACTTTCTCCCTGTCACCATAAAGTGAGTCCCTGGAGGCTGTTATCTGTCTATCTCTTCTTCCTTTCACACCTCCAACAACCACTTCACTTAATAACACAGACAGGCTGCTAATTAGGCGTGTGTGCGTATACCACCACTGTAAAAGAAAAAGAAAATGGATATATGAGAGAAATGACAACAACATGTTCACCCCTTCTTTTTTTAATGGTGATTGCAGAGACGCAGGCTGAGTCTCAAAAAACTCTGGGACCAACTGAGTGTGACGTAAATCATCTTAATCTAAGGCCTAGTAGGCATTACAGTGGTTTTTTAATTTTGTGCTGACAAGTTTATGTACTGCATGACTACTCTTAGATTAACAAAGAAAAGATGCACCGGAGTAAAAAATGCAAAAAAAACAACTAGTTTTCCATCATTAATTTTAACAAGCAGTTCCCTGTCCCTGAACAATAAATGACTTATTTTCTTTTGCTTTACTGCTTTGAACAGACACAAACACTTGACAATGAGTAGACCAGTCTGTTGTGTACATTCAAAGGTGCTCCTGTTTTGTGGCTTTGCCCCTGTGGGTCAGAAACCCTTTGTCTGAATGTTCGTTTTTAGAATGGGACAAGGCACATTCATCTAAACTGGGACTTTGGTTCAGCTAGTTTTAATCTGCAAATATTGGTAGATTGATTAAATATAAAAAAAAAAAACATTTCATATATTCAACAGCATTTTACACCCCAATCCAAGGTAAAGGGCCGTACACTTTATTTAAATCACGACAGCTTCAAAACATACAACAGAAGAGCATATCAGATTCACAGTTTGTTACATTGCATAAGACTGATAAGACTCAATTATGGTGTCCAATTCCTTGTTTTTAAATCACATGGCTATCTGAATTCTTATGAATTAAAGCACCTGTGAAGAGGGTTTTTTTTTTTTTTAAATAGGCTTTCCATGCATTTATTAAAATAGGACCGAGTGTTCTAAAAAGATGCTACATAGGTTTCCTACCTCGGGCCAAAAGGAGGACAAAAAGAGTCTAGAGGAGAAAGTCTTGAATGAATGGCAGAGTCAATGAGATGACAGACAGCAGAGAGCCTGGTTCTACACATCAACCAATCGGTGTATCACATGGACGTTAATGCACAAACAATCAGGAATAACAGCTGTTAACTCGTTGGAGTTTCAACACAAACATATCTTGGCGACTTAAACTGAGAGTCCAGCTTAAGACTGCTATCACTTAACACACATGTGGTAAAACAACATGTCGAAAGCATCCACAAACACATCCACTTAAAGTTAATCACATGACTGACACAAGACAGATGTGTTTATAGCTAGATTCAGCTTTGCTCTACAAAACGCACACATTCATAGTTAGATCAAGCTGGGTTGTGTCAACAGGGACTTACAAACCATAATTAGGATGAAACGTCTCAAAATCAGCTGTGACAAAGTGAAAGGGGGGGGGGGGGGGGGGAGGTGGGAGGCAGAGTGGGAGAGAACGGAAGAAGGAAATGTTCGGGGATGTGGAGAAAAGAAGTCAGCCGAGTGATGCTGGAAGAACATAGGAAACAAAATGAAGATAAACATAAAGGAGGAGAGAGTTGATACGGGCTGAGAATGACTTTTGGATGTTTTCCCATATGAAGTCCGATGGACTCTGGTGCAATTCAGGAGTGAAGTTACATGTTTTCATTTGGTTCGATTTGCTTCACCCTGAACCTTGTTAGCACCAAAGCCTGTCGGATGTTGTGTACCATAACCACCTGCCACTAGTTTGGGCTGTAGCTCCGGTCAGTGGCTACTGCCATTGGGCCTAATGCTGCACAATGACCCAAAAGGTAACAACGGTGGAAGAATGGCATCACATAGCACAGTGTAGTTTGTCTATGAAATGGATATAAAGTTATATGTGGGCTGCGTTAGGTTAAACTAGCATATCGACCTGTGGATGTTAACCTGTAGATGTTAACCTGTAGATGTTAACCTGTAGATGTTAACCTGTAGATGTTATCCTGTGGATGTTAACCTGTAGATGTTAACCTGTAGATGTTAACCTGTAGATGTTATCCAGTAGATGTTAACCTGTAGATGTTAACCTGTAGATGTTAACCTGTAGATGTTATCCTGTGGATGTTAACCAGTAGATGTTATCCAGTAGATGTTAACCAGTAGATGGTAACCTGTAGATGTTAACCTGTAGATGGTAACCTGTAGATGTTAACCTGTAGATGTTATCCTGTAGATGTTAACCTGTAGATGTTAACCTGTAGATGTTAACCTGTAGATGGTAACCTGTAGATGTTAACCTGTAGATGGTAACCTGTAGATGTTAACCAGTAGATGTTAACCTGTAGATGTTATCCAGTAGATGTTAACCTGTAGATGTTAACCTGTAGATGTTAACCTGTAGATGTTAACCTGTAGATGTTATCCAGTGGATGTTAACCAGTGGATGTTAACCTGTAGATGTTATCCAGTGGATGTTAACCAGTGGATGTTAACCTGTAGATGTTAACCAGTAGATGTTAACCTGTAGATGTTAACCAGTGGATGTTAACCTGTAGATGTTAACCAGTAGATGTTAACCTGTAGATGTCAACCTGTAGATGTTAACCAGTAGATGTTAACCTGTAGATGTTAACCAGTAGATGTTAACCTGTAGATGTTAACCAGTAGATGTTAACCTGTAGATGTTAACCTGTAGATGTCAACCTGTAGATGTTAACCAGTAGATGTTAACCTGTGATGTTAACCAGTAGATGTTAACCTGTAGATGTTAACCTGTAGATGTTATCCTGTGGATGTTAACCTGTGATGTTAACCTGTAGATGTTAACCTGTAGATGTTATCCTGTGGATGTTAACCTGTAGATGTTAACCTGTAGATGTTAACCTGTAGATGTTATCCAGTAGATGTTAACCTGTAGATGTTAACCTGTAGATGTTAACCAGTAGATGTTAACCTGTAGATGTTAACCTGTAGATGTTAACCAGTAGATGTTAACCTGTAGATGTTAACCAGTAGATGGTAACCTGTAGATGTTAACCAGTAGATGTTAACCTGTAGATGTTAACCTGTAGATGTTAACCAGTAGATGTTAACCTGTAGATGTTAACCTGTAGATGTTAACCTGTAGATGTTAACCAGTAGATGTTAACCTGTAGATGTTAACCTGTAGATGTTAACCTGTAGATGTTAACCTGTGGATGTTAACCTGTAGATGTTAACCTGTAGATGTTATCCAGTAGATGTTAACCTGTAGATGTTAACCTGTAGATGTTAACCTGTGGATGTTAACCTGTAGATGTTAACCTGTAGATGTTAACCTGTGGATGTTAACCTGTAGATGTTAACCTGTAGATGTTATCCAGTGGATGTTAACCTGTAGATGTTAACCTGTGGATGTTAACCTGTAGATGTTAACCTGTAGATGTTAACCTGTAGATGTTAACCTGTGGATGTTAACCTGTAGATGTTAACCTGTAGATGTTATCCAGTGGATGTTAACCTGTAGATGTTAACCTGTAGATGTTATCCAGTGGATGTTAACCTGTAGATGTTATCCAGTAGATGTTAACCTGTAGATGTTAACCTGTGGATGTTAACAAGTAGATGTTAACCTGTAGATGTTAACCTGTAGATAGTGATGTGGTTGAGTAATATACCTTCCTGGGTGTCCAGCTATCTGTCACAGCATCAACAGTTTAGGTCCACCACAGTTAATATTCTTCATTTCTTAATAATTTGCTCATGTATGTGCTCCGTTTATTTAAATGTAAGAACAGGAAAATAATGATCTACTCCGGTGTTAAGGTGTAGGCGGGAATGAATATTATTTTTGTTGCTGCTGGTGAATAACTTTGAAATATATCACACCTTAAGTGGCTTTGAAAGTAGTCGTGCCTGAGTAAAAACAAGAAATTGCAACATAGTTATGAAGTGCAAGTGTAGGCAGTAAACACACATGGAAACCAAAGAGAGCATTAAAAGGCTTTGATTGAGAGTAGGTGGCAGGAAAAATCATAGAATATGGGAAAAAAACAAGTGCAGACAGCACGCAGAACATGCAATATCTGTTCTTTTCACACATACGCTTCATCCCTGAACTTAGGTAGACATCTCCAGTAAGAGCTGTTTGCTATGTGAGAATACAAAGATCCCAAAAAGTTGAGTTGGACATTAAATGAAACTTTCAGATATCCAGGAATTCTTCAGTGTGATGTGAAGCTGAGCCAATGTGTGAGCAGTGCAGGCAGATTCTTCTTGTAAATAAATATATATTTCAAATCTCATTCTAAGGTTTAAAAATAGTCAGGGATTATGGATATGTAATACATTTCTTATTTCTAATGTCATGAACCACTGATTTAGTGGTTACAGTTCTTAAGTGTGCTAAAAGGATTTCACAGGTAGCAGGCAAAAATAAAACTGAGTGACAGTAGTTATGTTCAGTGTCATGACACGGTTTAATCAAGATCTCTCATTTCCACAAGTGTTTCCATTTTGTTCTTAGCTCTGTCTAGTCTGCATACATCGCTTTTCACACTTTTATTCATCACAATGATCAGTCCAAGAACACAGAGCTTTTATATGAACACTCATTACGTTACCACTGTACCAAACCTGTCTCTTTCCTTAACCAAAATAAAAAGTATACACGGATCATCTTCTGTTGTTTCTGCATTTAACAAAGGGAGCAATCTTATCTGGTATGTTGCCTTTAAGCGTTCATACATTGAGCAGGGTTAATGACTAGTCAAGCTTTCATTTCAAACATTTACCACAGGCAACATCTATGTCATTTTGAACACAAAGGGCAAACTGTATTAATTAAGCTCTACCTTGAGTTATCTGTGAAAGTCTGATGTGTAGAAGCTCCGGAGGTGGCAACCAAAACATGTTGATCACATCTTTGTTTTTGCCTAATCACAGCAGGACATGTTGGTTAAAGTGGGGGAAAAAAAAATCACAGTTGAATGTGGCTCTGAGCATGAGATGTGGTGTTTTGTAAGTTCCCATGCATAGTCATGAATAGCAAGATACAGCGGCAGTGACATGAATACAAATGCAGCCATTCTTCCACACCAACATGCACCCAGGAGGAGGGTCCAAGGGGAGGTGGGAGTTTTTAATTAAGGGTCGGTACACACTCTGATTAATTGATATGTTCTAATAACCTCACACACACACACACACACACACACACACACACACACACACTCTCTCTCTCTCTTTCTCAAAGGTGTTCAGGCTTAATCATCTATTACACACCCACAATCACACACAAACACTAATATCATCTACCATCAAAACAATTATCACACACTCAAACATGCTGGTTCTTATTAAAAAGGTTAAACAACAAACCAAATGTGACATTTTTCTACTGTGTTGGAATTAACAGGAAAACAAATCCTGTGGTTTTTTCAGGATTTGACATCCTGGTGTCTGAACGTTTTAAAGAATAAACTAATGAAGGTTATCAACTCTTTCAATCCATTTAAGCATTATGTAAACTCAGAGAACCAAACGTGTTCCTGAAAGTCACTTCAAGTGAGTATTTTGAGACAAGAGGGAAGTCTTTAATGACTGAACTTTTTATTGAAACAGAAACGACCTGTTTCCTCAGACACCTCCAGTAGCTTGTTAATCTTGTCGCTCAAAGTCAGAACACGAGTTGGGACTTCTTGGTACTACCAGAATTGCTGTAGCCCAATTTGAACTGTGCTGGTCAGGCATTCGTCTTCCAGTCCTTTTCCCAGGGGCCTCTGTTCTCTCCTGAGACATTTTCAAGTCTAATTGAACGGGCGTAATGGAACACAGAACTCGATTTCTCTCGACCGCCTGCTTGGTCGCCCGATAATTCAAGTCAGGAAGAGAGAGAGAGAGACGCTCTCGAAATAGTTCATCTTGAGGGCAGCGGTGAATGCAGCTGCGCTTTATTGTTCGGTGGAGTGAAATGTGATGACCACACCTGGGAATACATCTGCTTATTTTAAATGTCTTTAAAAATGCTTGGACGCCTTGCGGGCAATCCAATCTGTCAGAGCTACCAGTTCTGCTCATTAAAAGCAGAGCAGCCTTTTCTCTACATACCGGGGATACTGGAAATGTCCGCCTTTTTTATTTTTGTAACACTAAAAAGCCATCATACACCCTTATGAGTTCTGCTGGTTATTTGTCAGCTGGTCTTGCTTGTTTCCATTGCAACATCTGGCAACCCAGTAGCACTGACAGTTTTAGTGTTCGATTATTTTTTTTTTGTTTTTTTCCGCCTCGCCAGACTGAGCCTGAGGTATACCTGCTCTCACTGTGCACTCCCTAATAAAAAATTCCATTACAAGGCTGCACTCTCTAGCGTCTGAAAGTGTGTGTTTAGATTGTAAGGCTAAATGATGTATGCTTTGCTAACTTCTCAGCACAGTTCATCAGCAAGTTCTCTAAAATCTCTCACTTTCCTCTCCAAACACATTCCTCTCTCGTCTTCGTTCTTCTCCACACACAGCTACAGTACAATTACCCTTCTTTCCTAATTACAGTGAGCATACACCGATAACCAAGCGCCCTGCTGGAATTACAGGGTTGAAGAGCCAACTCTACATATAGTATACACAAGTCAGAAATAGAGCAAAGCGAAGGTACACCTGATTGTAATTTCTGAGCCAACGTGTAGTGTGTAATGTTCTTGTTAGCTGTAAAACCAGCCCGGCTCTTGACAGCCCTCCAGTTGAGACATTTACAAAGGCCTTGTTGAGTTGCTGCACAGCCAGGAGGCCGGCAGAGGTGACATGTTTACAGCTGTTTTGGACAAAGCCTTTCAGAGTGGCATTTCATCACCAAGTCTAGACTGCTAGCAGATCGATACGGAGGGAGATAGAGGAAAGAAAAAAAAAAGAAATCTTAAAAGGCAAAAACCCTTCCTGCTGCCGCTTGATGCCGCATTAATTATTGAGATTACAGTCTAAAAATGTTGTAGGACCAAGAAATTGCTGAAGAATATGTTAATTGTTTAAAAAAAACTTGAACAAATGTGTAGTTTGGATTCAGTCTGGTGCTATAGATCAGGTCCACTCCAAAATTAGATGTCATCATGAGAATATCTACATTCCATGATAATTCTATCTTTAGATTTAAAAAAAAAAAAAAAAAAGTAATGTTTAATTGCATCAACAGATATTTGGGCCTTATCTTGTAACTAAAAGAAAGAAAAAGGAAATGACTCACTAAAACCATCAGGAATCCTCTGTCAGCAAATCAATATCTACAGTAATGGTTTGTTCTTCGTGACTTTCACTCGCTGTTGTTTGATTCTTCCTGCTGAGCAAACATGCCCGCTTCGTGTAGATGCAGGCGAGTCGCTCCGAAGTCTGGACCGCATGACACTAAAGCACATTGGGTCCCACCACTACTAAACAAACAACAACATTTTATAAATCAACATATGTGGAGATGTGGAGAAGTACACACTATTTATATGGCAATAAAATAACAATGCTTTACACTATATGCACACCTCGTCTGTAACTCACTCACACTCCTTAACAAGCTCTCGATTGCAGTTACATAAAGAATAAAACCGTGTAGCATGTCCATTCTTGCATTATTTGGACCATCATACAGATCTACAGATGAATGTGTTGCTATCGAAGGTGTGGGGGCTCACTGTGAACAGCAGCGAAAACTGCTCCAAATTCGACTGTCTTTGCCACCATAAAAGTTAGCTGATAAGAGATTAAACCATTCTTTAACGGTGTGATGTGTGCTCAGCATTCTGGTGAAAGAAACTATCTCCGCTTTTCTTTTTGACATCCTGATTTAGTTTTCTCTGGGGAGACACGGTTCTGCAGCATCTTTCACTTGACTCTCTTGACTGCGCGATCAGATTGACCCTGTCATGTTGCGCAGCGTGGACTAAACTGTTATTGCACATTAAGAGGGGTGAGAGGGGCCTCAGAGAGAAAGTCAAGATTTTGTCCAGATGAAGTGTTAAGAATTGTGTTCATTTATTCAGCTCATTTCACTAAGCTTCTGACTGTTCCAACTTCGGGCAACAAAAAAAAAAGCCAACAAAAGTACATTCTTTTTCTTCTTTTTTTTCAAGATTATTTTTTGGGCTTTTTGTGCATTTAATGGAGAGATAGGACAGAGCCGGAAATCAGGGAGAGAGAGTGGGGAATGACATACGAGAAAGGAGGCACAGGGCGGATTCGAACCCGGGCCGCCCGCCTGGAAGACCACAGCCTCCATACACAAAAGTAGATTTTTAATCAAGAGCCCCTCCCTTTGTTTGGGCCCTGGTAGTCAGCCACCCCCCCCCCAGACTTAACAGACTTTAAGCCTGTGGGCCACAATGAATCAGCAGAAAGAGGGTAAAAAATGTGATGGTTTTCACCACTGGTCAGAGCGGTAGAGATGTTCCCCATCTGCACTTATAAGCTAAAATCTCATTCCCTCAAAAAGTACTTGAAATCATATTCACTCTATGAAACATTTTCTCTCTCTCTACATCTTCCACCTCAGCTCACTCTAATTTGCTTTTAACTTAAAAAAATAAAAAATAAAAAAAAAAGCCTCCCTCCTTCCTATCCCTTTTTTTCAATTTTTTCTAGTTATTTTGGTGATCTGGGAACCGAAGCTTATTCTACCACTGCCTTCCCTCTAAGTGGCTCCGGATAAGAGCATAAGGCAAATACATAATATACGAAATAGGAAATGTTCCCTAAAATGCTCTGAGAGATAGCTCTCTTTTTTTTTTTTTTTTTTTTTTTCCTTCTTTTTTTTTTTTTTGCACAAGCTGTCATATCTGTCAAAGTACTCAAATCATCCAGAAAGAGATAATTGGGTAAGTACTTGGCTCTAGTGTCAGCAGACTGGAAAATATATTTTAAATGGACCGATATGATCTAATTAAATAACAGAGAGTCTGCAAGCAATGCAGGAATATCTGCAATGACTGTATTTGGAGTCAGATGTGAGGCAGTTTGGGACAGAAATAAATAAAAAAAAGTGCCTCGTGTTTTCATCGGAAATGAACCGTTCTCCATGGTACACTAAAGATATTTTTGATGGAAGAGAAACATCTAATGCCATATTTGTGCTCTCGACACCCATTTTCTGCCCGTTAAGCGCAAAGTTGCCGATGGGAAGTCAGATGTCATTCTGTCGCTTTGCTCACAGCGACTCATGGTTTAAAGTAGTTCAACTTTATGAACCCCACATGCCCTTCAGTGTCACCTCTTCCTCATCAACCCGTTCAAATCAATAAGGGGCGGGACTCCTGATATCCGCTTGGCCAGCAGCAATGGCGTCTTTTCAAAGGGTACATTTTCCAGTAGTAGAGCTGCTGCATATGGACAAGATGCTTTCATATAGATTTGATGTTTTCATGATGGAGTTCCATTTAAAAAAAAAGGAAATAGTAAGCATTAGATGCAATTGAAAACAGACTGGTCACTACTGAGGGAAGCAGAAGTGCAGTGGGCTGTCTTTCATAACCTAGCTTGAATCAAACAAGGCATCACCTTGCAGATGCAGTGACAGAAGAAGCAGTGTGTTTTATGCAAAACAAAAGCAATTTATTTAAACCCACATCTCCATCCCTGGATCGACCCAGTGGACTTTTCATATAGCGATGACTGTTTTGGACATAAAAGGTTGCAGAATGATTTGATTCATCTTTAAAAAGTATTCTGATGTGTAGGATTTTAGTGTGAGTTACCTGGACAGTGTGTAGAGAATAGATCCATCAATTTGAAATGAGGATAAAGTAAGCTAAAGAATGAATGAAAAAGAAAGTTAAAGACATAATGTCGAATAAGGAGAAGAAGATGGAGAAGAATTAGAAAGTGTAAAAAGAAAACTGAAGGAAAACAAAAGAAGAGCAATAAAGAGGGTTAGCTAAAGGTATTAAAAGTGTTAGCAGGATGGATGGAGAGAGAAAGAGAAATGACTTTGGGAGATTGCCTCGTGTTTGGGCTGCTTTAATGACTGATTGAGAACAAAAGTCTCTTTTCTAATTCTAATGAGTTTAATTATGGCTCGCCCTCAGCCAGGTGTTTGGATCGGCTAATGTGCAGATTCATTAATTGTCAATTAAAACAGAATCAGGTGCAGCCTCCTAATCTCAGCCTCCTCTCACTGCAAACATTAAAAAGCAGAATAAATGTTTGTTGTGTTCATCTTTTAAATGACAGTCCTCAAACTAAGATAAGCCCTCGAGGGAAACTTCTGATAGGAAATAAAGATGGATTAAGGAGATGCCTCTCTAAAGGCAAAATGGTATTTTCTTATCGCTTTTTCTGTGGTAAGATAGGATTTGCACTTTGCATTTTGATCCTGTTGTGCTGCTCCTGCTATTGAAGAAACAGGAGCGAGGGAGGGGCTGAGTGACAAGAAGCAGGAGTGAAAGAGAGGATGCATAAATATGGCTCAGATCGATAGAAAAGCCAGGGAGGATTGTTTAGAGAATCCAGACTTTTTACTCTCCCAGATTTAAGTAATAAGGTGTGTGTTTCCACCCCTTTTGTTCCCACGCATGTGTGTGCAGAAGTGTGTGTTCTGGTGAGAGAATAAAGGGATTTGTCTCATTCTAAGTAGACAATGAATTTGGGCTTAATGCTCAGAGCTGCTGCTGAGAAAACAAACGCTTTCAAGTCGGGAGAGAAATATGGTAGACGGTGGGGGAGGTGACAATGAGGCAAAGGACAAGAGATGAGTGTTAAATACAACCTTTACTTTGTTTCGTCTTCTTTTTGCTCAACTGCCTTTCCTTTTCCCTCTCCTTTAGTTTATTTCATCCAAACCTCTTGGCCTTCTTTGTTTCTGCCTTTTCCCTTTCTGCAGCTCTCATCTGGAGGGAACATTTTTTTTTTTTTTTTTTTTTTAGAGACAAACAAAATTGCAACCAGATGCTTCATAAATGTTGTGGAAAACAAGAGTATTATCCTTGCTCAAATGTACTTCACACATATTCCACAACGCTGTAGTTATTAATGAATTGAGCTTGAGTCATTATAAAATATGAAAAACAAATGTCACCATCACAGTGAACACAATCTGACTTTCACAGGTTCTATTAAAATCAACTGATTTATGATAATGATATGCAGATAAAGAAGAACAAATGAGATAGTTCTTATTAAGGTTCTCAACCGGTTTGATACATTTCGATACCACGTTTTAAAGGATCCAATCTACGCTATTTTGATAATCGATAGTATCGAAGAGGACTGAACAATTTATTAACAGAGACTCATATTTTAACCAAAAGAAAGCGAAGCGGTGGTCCATGTAGACGTTTCTCATAGAGATTCACAAGTAAAGTTGATGTTTCCTACAAACAGATAACGATCAGAGGAGGTCCCACTGTCTAAATTGTACAAATAGCGGTACATAAGCAGCCTTACAGTACTGAAATGTTGCCTTGTCGCTGTACAATGAAGACAGTGTGCAGGAGAAGTTTTGTGGCAATTTTCGATAATTGAACTCAAGAAATCCCCCACTTTTAGATGCCTACGGGACTAGGGCTTTTGTTGCCATGGTATCAAAACAGGTAATGAAGTTTAAACTTCTGGTATCCTGAAAACGCCATCAGATCAAACTGCTGTCCATTACTCCAAAGATCAGCAAATTTTTTTATCACAAGTCAAGTGTTTGTGGTGTTTTTTTTCCCGATCGTACAAGTAGTTTCACTTCTTTAAATATTACTCATTGAAAGTGTTTTGTTCAGTGTTACAGAAGTCATTTTGAAACATTGAGTGTGTTACTATTTTTAAAGCAAGTAAAACAGCACTCTGCAGCACTCGAATACAAAGTCTAATACTTTAGTGTTTCTATATCACAGTGTGACTAACACCAACATGCGGCTTAAGCTAATAAAACTATTGATTTAATGCATTGTTTTTCGGTTGGAGGGATTTATCAGGCAGCCAATGCGTCCTTTCTTTATTTTGGGTTCTAAAGTTGGCACATTGCTGTCTTGTATTCCCAAATTGACACTGCATGAGTTCCCAGCGTCTCTTTATAAGTTGGGAACTAATGGACAGTAGATAATAAGAGTAGACCACACTTCCAGAGCAGCCGTGTGGCCCCTAAACTTTTAGAGGAGGCGAGATATTGTAGACACGCTTAAATGTCCTCAGTACAAATGTTCTCTTTTTGTTCGCTCCTCTGAGGCTCTTTAAGGGGAAAATTATGTTCAGTCAGGACTTCTCTGACTACAATGAGCGTGCCAGCATAGTGCTGGACTGTGTAATGAAATTGGTCAAGCGGTGATATTTGGGTGGTGTGCAGCACTCTGTTGGCGATACTGTTGGGGTTTATTCAATTTAAAATACACTTGAACTACCATAATGGTGACTGTGTGTGCAGAGATAAAAGGCTGTGCAATGAATCTGTCACGCTGCTGTTTTTCTTTGCTTTTCCTGTTTTACTGGTCTGTCACTCACAGAGTTCTCAGGTATCTTTTTGTTTTGTTCTTTTCAATCCTTTGTGTCTTTAATTTCCACTTCTTACTGCATTATTCCATTCCTTCATTGCACTCCACTTTGGTTATTCCATTTTCAAATAATGAAGCATTTCTCTTGCCACCAAGGTTTGCTTGTCCACAGACCTCCAACCTTCTATTGAGCGTGGGTGTCCAGTCGAGGGGTGGGTGGTTGACATTGGCTGACCTTTAACCGCCTTGTGTGTGGCCAGCATGAATTTTTGTCACGTGTGCAGGTTGCGTGCATGCATTTTGCTGGTTGCGCATCTATTTGTTTGTATCAACACTTCTCCACGTGATCGATCCCTTATGCAGAACATCTGCCTCTGAGCCTTTGTGTGGTCGGAAGGTGCGATAATATTCAGTGAGCCTCAGTTATGCTGCAGCAGGAACAAACGCAGAGTACACAGGAGGGACAGGGTCAGCGCTTGTGGGCGTAAAGCATCCCATGCGAGGTCACTAAGGTGAAGTCTGTGCATGGACTTTGCTGCTGTCCTTTTGTAGAATAAAAGACCCTGCAGATGTGTGACGACCTACAGTCCACTGCAGTTTGTGGATTTCACCATAATTATGGGATTACTAGCAGTAAACCCGCAAGCTAATGACCTGCTTACTGTAACGGAAATTCTCATCTTTTACTGACAAACTCCACTCAAGTGTGTGTTTAGGTGGAAACGGCTGTGTGGTTGTCTTTTTTTTTATGACAACAAAGAGCAATGGAGGCTGGATTAAGTCAAGTTTTTTTTGCGTCGTTTCTTCAGCAGCACAAATACTGCTTTGTTTAAGAGTTTAATTCCGTCTGGGGCCAGCCATTTGAAATGTGAGTCTTTAAGATGTTTTGGGTAAATATCCACCAACTGTCATGTGCTTAAGTTAAAAATAAAGAAGTCCTTTCTATCCTCAAAGGCTGAGCGTTTTATCCTGAAGGGGAAAGCATTGTTTAGTTAATTGGAGCCTTGTTACCAGCTCCACAGATTGGAGCGAGATGTGACATCTGTTTCCAGTGATAAAACAAACATTTGATTATTCATACCTTGCATAAGCAATGACACACAATAGGGCACGGATTCAACCTCACCTCCTATTGAACCTTGCAAAGATTAAAGTGAGCGATCAATTATTGTACATGTAGATGGCTGACCTTAACTCAGGGTGACACTAAATTATGTTGAGCTTTTGATCACATGCTCTTCAGCCTGTTGAAAATAACTAAGAACACATAAGGTCACTGCAAATTGGCTTTGTGATTCATTACTTCTTTGCTTGATAACTTGAGCTGAGTCACTGTTGACGAATTGCTGTCGGAGGCTGCTGCCATTCTCTCCAAAATACAACCAGTGATCTGAAAATGTCTTCATTTTTAATCATTTTAAAGTGCACTCAAATAGTGATCAATGACTTCTTAAAATGTAAGCTTCTTAAATAGGCATGTCTTCCCGGGAGAAGTTGTGTGGGAGTGCAGTAACAAACTATTCTGTTTTCCATTCAGTCGCATTTTTTTTTTTTGTGTTCTTTTCAGTAGTTTCAATATATTAAGCAAATATTCGGCGTATTTGTTCTCGCAATGATTTCAGAAGAACTTGTAATTTATTTTGTCACAAGGTCAAACTGTAATGTGTTCTTTCTTTTGTAACAAGCCCCATGCTGCTCTAAAAAGAGTGCCATCAGCATTGTTGAGTGTGCTAGTGTCTGACATCTCTGTATGCAGCTAAACTCTGAATCTTTCATGGAAATAACACATTTTCTTCAGCATCGATGTGCCGCTGCTCCTGCCAAGCAATAGGACATTGTTAAAGCGCCTTTGTTCTCCTTGTAGTCTCGGTGCCGCGGATGTATGACAGCACTTTGATCTTAAACAACCACAAGCTAAGCTGCGGCTTAAGATGAATCAGCTGACAATATGCAGCCCACATAGCTGGAGAAATCGTGTATACAGCCATAACCTCAAGAGACGGCGATGACAGCCCATTGTGTCAACAGATAGGACCTTAAAATACATTTCCACTGGTTTTGAAGGATAGGGATGTACACGGATGAATTTCCTTTTTATGGCAAGTTTTTTCCCCCCCAAACATCTGCAAAGTTTCTCTGCTGCAGAATCCTAGATGTAGTTTGTTTTCCTCGGTACAAAACCGAAGTCTTAGAAAATAAGACGACTCAATTCCAACCTGTACTTGCAGATATGAATGAAAGTTGGACTTCAGTTGGATCTGATTTCTCCACGCTTTCTAAGATATAGCTGCCTCAAATGTTTGGTTTGCGTAGAAAAATCAAATACCTATAAATTATATTTCAATAAGCTACAATTTATTTCAATTGGCATGCACTTTACACAGCGTGAATATCAAAAGAGGGCTCCAACATTTTAACCTGACACAGGCAGAAAGGGAAAGCCGTCTGCAGGGTCCAAACTTTGATGGTACAATTTTTAGAAAGCTCTTATTCCAGTATGCACCTTAAACTGCTTGTTAGGTGTCAAACATTACATTCAGCATGATAGTTATGTGCCAGACGGTCTAATAAACAAATATGTTCTTCCATCCACTGACAGTAACAACACTTTCTCTCAGTGTGTCTTCCTGACTCTGTTCTACTTTCCTCCTAGTGAAAACAAACTTTCAATGGAGTCCATTTAGCAGTGCTGAGGAACACAACGCACAGAGGTCCAAAATATCCACCAGCAGCCAAACCCCTCTGAATATTTCATAGTAATAATGTCCCCCAGTATTTGGCCTTTAGGCATGGCTAGATCAGAAGCAAGGTTAAATTACTTACCTACTGATGCCGTCATCTGGAAAGCTGAAGGACCTTTTCTCAGCAGTTAGTCCCAATTATAGCTCCGCTGAAGTTCCCAGACTGAGACATTCTCTCCTAACAATGTCTCTCCTGTATGTCTGGAGGAACACTGTTAGACTTACATCTTAGTTTGCATCCATGATGTAATCAAGAAGTACGTTGTAAAAGCCAAACACTGTATGAAATATATGTTTTGCGTCTTCTCTACAGAGTCAGACAATCATCAGATTCTTCTGCAGGAAAGAAATGTAGCGTTGAGAGATTTGTTAAAACATTTGTGTGGGTGTCGGTGTAACTAATTGGGAGTAGGTATTTGCACATTTGCATACAACTCTCTGAGGTTTCCCGTGATTGTTAATAGTGTTGGTTTAGAGATGGGAGGGGATTTACTGGGTTGTAGCCTCTCTAATTGAGAAGCAACGAAAGGCAAATGAAAGCAGTACGGTTCACTCTGAATGTATATTTGATGCAGCAATTTAGCTAGGGGTCATATACAGAAACCTTCAAGAGATAAACACTGGGAATGCAAATGATTCTGTTGTTCATCTACATCAGCGTCAATGATCTATATGAAGTGGAATGAACATATGTCTTTCTGCTTCTTTACCCTGCTTACTTAAGTCCTTGTTGATGCTCTTTAGAAAGACATCCAGAGCCTGTAAGTAGACGTCACACTGTATCCGTCTGTCTCTCTTCTTGTCTGACTTTCCAACACACATATGCCAAAATCTCAAACCACAGCCCTCCAGAAACAAAACCCTGGAAGATTACAAGAAGAGAAGAGCTCCAAAATGTCTCCTTCTCCCTCTGATCAGGAGTCTGCAGGGAGCCTGCTGAGGTGATGTGTCGAAGGAGTGGGCGGTGGCGTTGCTGCTCCGAGGACAAAAAGAGACAGAGGAGAGAAATATGATGAAAAGAGGACAGGAAGGCCCTGTGTCGTTCCTTGTTCTGTGGGGAAAAGAGAAGAAGAGATGGGCAGTGGGCGGGATGTTGAGAGCGATAATGATGAGCAGGAGAGGCCCTGCAGTGAAGTACTGAAAAGGATGGAAAAAAAAAGGCAACACCACATCTGGGACACAATGTGAGAAATCAAGGAGATGTCAGAAATAAAACAGGTGAAGAGGAACAAAATGGACGATACTGAAGGGAAATGGGTAGAAGGAAAGCAGCGAGTATAATGAAGAGTTCGATGGGTGAGAAGGCATCGGGGAGAGGCAGAGAATAAAAGTTGCCCGGGTCCTTCAAGGGACGCTGTCGGTGAAGTGGTGTGCTCCCAAAGCTGCAGCAGAAGACACAAGTTAAACGAGCCAAGTTGGAAGAGGTGAACGAGATCGAGGGAGAGAGTGAGAGGAACCTACTGCAAACAATCATACAACCATGGACGGAGAGGGAGAGGGAAAGGGACAGACAGTAAACAGGATTGTTACCCCCCCCCCTAACAACAAAGTCTACTTTTTCAGAAACTCATTCTCAAAAACTGAGAAACTCAGTATCCTGTCTTGACTGTGTGTGGATCTAACATTTTAGAACTAACCGTTGCAAACACAATACAAAACACCCTTCAGCAGGCCTAGAGAAAAGGACAGTGTTTTTGGAGGTTAACACTTTGTGTACGTTGTACTTTCAAAAAGCAAAATTCAAAAGAATTGGTTTGATTCAAAACTATAACAATATAACTCCCACATCAGTACGCGCAGTTGAAATGATTTCTCTTGACTTTGAGAATATTGAGGAATATTAAAAAACCAGTTGCCGAGGTTACTTTGTCTCTCAATAGAATGCTTAACATCTGAATGAAGAGAGTGTGCTTCAGATGGAAATTAAAGTAGAATATGTGAGATGGACAGAGGTGTAGGAGAGAGAGAGAGATCCTGTTGTTAGTCAGCATGAAAATGGAAAAGTAATCTTATTAGGTTTCTTCTTTCTTCAAAAATGTGCATGGATCAAAAAAATGTGTGTATGGAAACTATAATGATTCTCTAGAAGATAAACATATAGCATAAAGACATGAATATAGTCAAACCAAATAAGCACAGCCACACTTTGGAAAGGCAGTGATACATTGTTTTTAGATGCAGCTGCCAAGAGAAAAAATATAATGGTAAAATTAGATGCAGGAGTGGGGAAGACACGGAGAAAATAACCCAAAGGAATTGAGTGGATTGGGTCAAGGGGAATCAACCAGGGGAAAGATGAAATGTCTAAAAACATCTAGGTGAAATAAGGAAATATGTAGAGGGGGATTTAAATATGAAAAGTGTGGAGTAGGAAAGGAAGGTCAGGAAAGCATTTCCACTGACACCACAAAGGGAAGTGGCAGCAATAAAAGAGGAAAGGTAGCTAAATGGAGATGAAGAATTACAGAGCGAGAAAGAAGGTTAATAATTGTCAATTCAGGATGAGGCAGAGAAAATGTCCTCCGTTCTGGAGAGACACAAACAATAGGAGGTTTGAGCAGAGGAGCGCGAGAGTGCAGGTAGGTCAGGGAGAAATAGAGATTATGTGCGAAAGCAGTGAACAAAGGATTGAATTAGAAGTCAGTGGAGGTGAAGGAGAGAGCGAATTAGATAGAAGGCTGAATTAAAGATAGTGGAGAGGGAGAGAGGCGAGGAGATGGTGCATGAAGGAAAAGCCTTCCAGGACTCTAAGTGTTCTATCAGTTTAGCAGCTCTTTAGGTTGAACGTTAAGTCACTCTTCTTTTTTTTTGTTTTTTTGTCTCTTCTCAGCTGTATTCCTTTTCAGGCGCTCTGTGTAGCATGCGATCATCAAATTAACTCTCCTATCCTGGAAGTATTAAAAAACACTGAACCTGACACTGTTGAGGCTATCACATTTACATGATTGGACGCTTGCTTCCTGTTCCCGGGAACCAATCAAAGTGTGTTAAGAAAAGAAGCAGACTCTCTGTATCATGTATTTAGATAAGGCAAATGATCTCTTTCCCTTTCCCGCTGCTGCGGCACTCCACTTTCTCTTCCTCACTTCCTCCATCGATCTCTCCCGCCACAGCTACTCCCATCTCGCTCCTCTTTGCTCTTCTATATCCAATCAATCTTTTTATCTCTCTTCTGCTATCTCTCTTCTTCTATCCGCTCATCTTTCAATCCCCTTTCCTGACTCATCTTCTCCGCGCTATGCTGAGTGGTTGAGAATCGACACGTCGGGTTCAGAAGTAACCGACAGTGTGTGATGAAGTGGTGTTAAAACAGCTCCAAGTTCTCTTTTCTATCAGCCTTCACATTCAGATGAGAGGTTCTGAATGTTTTTGATTTAATACGTGAGTGTCCCGAGAGTCTCTGAAGTTCTCACATCAGGTAATATCTCATTTAGATCGACACTTTAATGCATGCTCTCTCTGAGCATTCTGCATCAACCTACATCATTAGGTCTTCTGACAATCTGCAGTCATCACTCAGACCTCATTACCCTGGAGTCTTGTTAGTCATAATTACAAACAGAAAAAATATTATTACACACGCGACACATACAGTGAATGAGTGTCTGGGTAGTAATGAATTCTTTATGTTTAATGTTCAAAATATGCATTCAATTTGAAGCATCCTGTCAACATGGTGATGCATTACTGACATCATAGTTGAATATTAGAGGGAATCATAGGTCCTCCTGACCGCGCCCCCTCAGTGGGACGGAGTTGAAAACATTTGAAGATACCGCTGCCTTGAGTAGGGGACACGACAGGAGTAAAACGGTCGACAATCTGCTTAAATCTAGACCCGTACTGTTCACTCCTGGACATGTTCATTTGGGCACATCGGGTTTCCTGATTTTTATATGGACATGATTTCATTAGCCTACGCAAAGATGAGCATGAAGACACGCGTAAACCCGGTTAAATCAGTGATGGATGTGAAACTGAATACACTTTGTAGTCAGGGTGTAGGGGTACACTTGTTTCTCTCCATTTCAGTGATCCATTTGTTTGTTTGAACTTTAGCTTTCAGTCAACTGTGAAAAGATCACTCATATGAACCACGACTTTCTTTGAGTTTAAGCTACAGCTCGATCTAACACCTGATAAACTGTCTGCCTCCGGTTCGTTTCTAACTTGATGTTATACATTTCTAATTCAACAACCACACACACACTGCAGATCGAAACCATGGTAATATTTCAGTCGTATAGACAGGAACTGTAATTTGGTCAGACACTTTAATTTATGAAAAATATGTGGAAATAACTTCATCATTTGGCCAAATAGAAGTGCAGTTAAGTTAATGATTTCAATAAATCTGTGATTAATATGTATAGACCACTCAGTTTTTTATTATAAATCTTTCAATGTAAAAGCAGCCGTGTTAATCAGACTCTGCAGGATTTATGTCCCATCTTAAAAACATGATCTGTAGTCCTCAGATGCCGAGTCATCGTTCTTTTACTGTATGACTGATCTGCTCATGTTTAAGCGCTTCATTTGCCCTGAAACAAAACGAGACGATGGAGAATGAAGGCGGGTTTCATATCATATTCATCACAAACTGAATACGTGTAGGCTCATCCAGGATTAATAACAGAAGAGGCCGGGCACCTTTCAGCTTGAAGAGGTACACTGCTCACTTCTTGCTGATATCTGACGCCAGTGCGAGCTTTCTGCCACTCGCTGGCTCAAAGTGCAGTGACCCCGCCCACCACGACATCATGTGCATACCCTCTATAGAGGTGAGGGATGGTTCATTAGCTCATACAGGGAAACATCTGATCCGTCTAATCCAGCAGCAGTTGAAGACGGTGGATTTTGTTTTCAGCTGGAGAAACGTGAAAATGGAACGACTTAATTTACTGTAAAGGTTTCTGCCGTGTTCCTGAAATTCAAAGTGACAGAATAAAATAGCACGGTGATCATGTACTCATAACCAGATGATATGACGCACTGTTAAAGAACCACCGTGAACTATCGAGGTTTTATTTTAAACAAACATAGAACACGTATTTTTAGCCTCTCAAATAAAAACAATTAGTCATGTCTTGTTTATGATTGGTTGCTCTGAATTTAACTGTTTTATAACTCTTAGTTCAAATAAATCTGGGTGACAGTTTCAGTTAAGCAAACTAATTAGAAGTGAAGTGTGTTGTTATTCTCACTGCCACGTCAGCTTTTCATGGGCTCATCGTTTTCTAAAAGTGTTGCATGCTGTTGGAGTTACTGCATTTAGTCAGTTCTGATCACACTCTGCTCGTTTACAGATGGATATTAACACCAGAAGGGAAGTCAATGTCTTCAACATGGCCAGCACTTTCTCTTGGCTCAACCTTTAAATTGTCCGCAATGAATTTGCTGTTTATGCCAAATAGAGATTCAAAAGAGCAGACAGGTTTGAATTGAACCATACAATCAGTAATATCCTATCTGCCCTTGTGTTATCATCAGCACAATTGCATCATATTTATGGTTCTGCATTATATATGATGTGTTGTCTTTCTCAGCAGTATATTTGTGCCCCTGAAAGCTACAATGTCTTCACTTATTAAATAGTTCTTGCCCCCGCCTGGTTTTATACGGCTGAGTCATGTTCGAAGTAACCCTTGGTTGATATCTCAGGGCTGAGGTCTGTTCTGCTGTTTTGCATGTTTCCTCCAGTGTACTGCTTCGAGGCCTTTTTCCTAAAACAGTTCAACTAATACAGATCAAATTTGTAGTTACCATGGAGATGGTGGTGACTGATGTTCAACTCTGTTACTATCACAGCAGAGTTGAACATCGGGCAAGAACTGGTGCCACTGGTTTCTGGGGCAAGTGGTGCTGCCGAGTGCTGATGCGTTCTTAGTCAGCAGTTACTCAGCAGACTGCGGGGAAATGCATCAAACCTTGATCATAACCGCAAATGTCAGGGGGGAAAGTTTGGCTATGGGCATGCACAGCCTTTTTAAAGACATGCCATGAGAATGCAGGAAAACCCGATCACCACTGCCAGCGTGCTACCTTGTAGTGTTTTTTTTTTATAAGCACTTTTTTTTTTCTATGCACCAGTCAAAAGGTGATTTTTATGTGTTTGCATATTACTCAGCAGTTTTTTAATTAGTCAAAATGGGCCAGGATTTTGCCTTTGGCAGAGGATGCAGAGGGAAGGGGGGGTTCTGTGCTCAGTTGTTCTTGCCTATCAAACATAAATGTTCACACACACACACACACACACACACACACTGACTCTCTATTTCTCAAAGGTGACTGTAGCATAGACTCATTCCTGCTATTAAGAGGGCCACTTACCAGTTTCAAGTCACACTGCCCTCTAACCTAATGTCCAGAGACTCACTTACACATGGTCTCTCTCTCACACACACACGCACACACACGCACACAAGCATACACACACTCTTTTTTTTCCCCTCCCTCATGCTTTCTTTCCCCTGGTGTCCCTGCTGATGGTCTCAGATTAGGATACAGTCTAGCACTCAGGGGGTGTCCGCTGTCTAAAGCCGGCGAGGCAAGAGAACATATTAACCCTTTTCACACATACAACACTTACCAAAGGACCTTCACCCTTCCTGTTAATTCGTTGTGACAAATGACTTGCGTGAGGAAGAATATCAACCAATTCTGAGAACACACTTAAGAAAATGAGCACATGTAGCCTTTGATATATGCAGAGGCACATGCAGGCTTTCACACACACACTAACACCCAACTCTGAAGCTTAACACATGACCTGCCCCTCCCTTCACTTCTCCCGCTCTCTCCATTTCTCATTATCATCTATTTTGTCCGTCCTTAGGTGTGTCAGCATTTTCACACACCCCCCCCTTCTCTCTCTCTCTGAGTTTCTACACGGTCACCTTAAGGCGTTGAGAATGACAGAAAAAAAGAGGAGATGAAAACATGTTAGGGTAATAGGTTTCATGTCTTTCCATCCTTTTCTGCTAGAATGTGTCTTTTTTTTCTAATCCAGCTGAAAACACCCGACCGTGATCTTAGCTCTGTGCACCATTTAGCCCCTTTTTATTCTGGCTACAGCCAATGGGATTAGAGCGAGAAGCCAAGCCAGAGCTCGATGGTTGAATTCTATTTCCCGTCTAGCAGAGCCTTAGGATCCCCCAGTAAGGCTAGATGTTGTGTCTGGGGAGATACGGTGGTCTTGTATTGTTCACCATTGTCATCAGCAGCAGGACAAAGAAAGAAAGAATGAGTTATTTTCAGCTGAGATTGCTGCAAGCTCATAGCTGCTAAGTAGTTGTATCACTGTCAGGTAGCAGCGGAGTGGTCTTGTAATGTTTATTTTTTCTGTAACCAGCAGATATTGTCGGCAACAACAAAGCGTCAGAATAATGATCCATTAGTTTGACAGCTACTACTTTCTGTTTGTTTTCCCTTCAGACAATTTCCCTCCTCTGTGTATCACAAGAATCTACAGAGTCTTTTGATTAGTCATGTCTTCTCATCTTTTTGAAAGCATTTCCATCTGAAACTATTGATCTGTCTCTTCATACGTTTGCTTCTCTTTCATGCACTCTGTTTCTCTCCTCCATCAGTAATCATGCCACACTGACACACATGTACTTTGTTGATTAACGAGTTTGCGTTATGCTCAAAACATCTTCAAAAAGACTCTCTCTAAAATCAAACTAAACAAAATATGATTGTGTAATTATCCTCTATATCCATATTATTCAAAAGAAAAAACTATCTGGTTGTTTATTCAAAGATCATTGGTCTTAAATCTGGTGTAGGCACTTTGTGATGTCACTCTTTCTCTCACACAGCCGATACACTATAAACATGTAAATAACATCAGTAAAAACACACAACTTACTCCTGTGTGAAAGAGTCCATCTCTGTTCCATACATGTAATTTTTATTATTTATATCAAGTCCAGAGAACAATATTGACTTTGGCAATGAAAAAAACAAAACAGAAAGGAAACAACAGTAATGGTTAAAAGTCATTATTCATGTATTGGCTCTGTGTTATAGGCATTTGCTTGTGTGTCTGTCTTTTGGGTTGTGTGCTTGCCAGTGTGTTTGTGTGTGTTCAGTGCTGTGTGCTTCTTCTTTTTTTTCCCCCCGCCTGGTTGTCATCAACATTTTTCTCTTCTAATCAGGACGATCTTTTGTCTACAACAAAAAATCACACGTTTTGTATTTTGTATTTGATCCTAACATCATTCTCCAGAAAACTTTGAAAAACGGTAACACATGGTGCAACAAGTAACATCATTTTATATATATACTATATATATGTACTTTCAAGTTTTCTCTTGTCATTTTTTCTCTTTGATGGACGTTTTTAAGAGTCTCTGGTTTGTGCCAGTGGAACATTAGTCCCAGTAATAGTTACACAATGTCTTCCATTGAAGAGTTAATATTGTCAGTGGCTTCCATAGTGGTTCTGTCATTTTTTTTAAAACCGCTTCCTCTCTGAAAACATTCACTGTTTGGATTTAAAGTGAATCCATGTGGCACAAAAAGTCTGAAATCACCAAAAAAAAAAAAAGCTAACGCTGATTCCCCTTTTTAAAGGCTGCTGCTTTCTGACCATGGGAATCCTGATGTCTTCTAGATTTGTAGAAAATGTCTTTGAACATGCCCTACGCTTTACCATCCATCGACCTTAACGCCACCACTTGGTTTTTTAGAAATTTAGGATATTTTTCCAGTTTCAACATGTCCAGAAAGCGCTCGACCTTTTTTAAACACAAATGGAGTCTGGTTGACAAACATTCAGATACTAGTCGCACACAAACACACACACAATCAAACATTCACACATCCTTGTCCCTGATCCATCGATGCATGCACACTTATGCAGCTATTAGCATTATTCATTGGTTTGGTCCATTATCATTCGATATTCCTATACGATCGTGTCTTTCAGAAATGCACAAGCGTACATGTTCCGTCGCTCACCACTGTCTCCATTTTGTAATCCATATCGACTCCCATTGTAATCCCAACGTCTTTCTTTTAATAATGTCTGCGCTCCGCTCGCTCCTTCCGGCCCGTATCGATTGATCATGTCCAATGCACCCAGCTCTGTATTTATGCTCCCATAATCCTTAGGCAGGGCGAGCCAAAAATCATTGTCCAGACACAGAGGACACATAAAAGTCACATTCATTGTGTTTTGAAAAAAGAGTCTGAAGATGGCCGTCACATTTGGAGTCAAGAAACAGGATAACAAAGCAGGACTATGCTATCCAAACCTATTTACCGTTGTATATATATTTTTTTAAGAGGAGCGTCTTTTCCTTCAGTATCACCGGTGTGTTGTTATTTTTGATCCAGTGTAAATCCTTCTGTTGCTGAGGGGGCTGAGACTCTGGAGACTTGGAAGTGTTTGCAAAAGTCTGGTTCCATTAATGTAAAGGATTTACTGGGATCTATGCTGAGCCCTCACCATCTCTATCGCCTCTCTCTATCCTTTGTTCTGTTGCTTTCTTGATGTTTTCCCATTTGATTATGCCTTTCCTTGTATGACTATATATATCACTCACATTGTCTCTTCTTACAACCTTCACTCTGTTTTTTTTTTTAGTTTAGTTTGTGTTCCTACTTTGTTTTCTACCTCGTATCACTCATGTTTTACTGATACAGCTCGAGCTCAACCTTGAGTATTTAATGACCATTTTAAAACTGTCACCTGTTATGTTTCTCCCACTCTCTCTCCCCTCCCCCCCCCCCCCTTTTTATATTTCACCCATCACTCCTCAGGTCAGCTATAAAAAGACTCTTCAAAGTCTTCACCTCACGATCAGGTTCACTTTCCCCTCTCCTCTTCATTTTTCTTGACTTCTCCTAAGGAATATCAAGGAGCTGCACAAATGAGACTCAAGTCTTTTACCTTTTCTGTCTCCTCTGAACTCACAACTTTCGCCTCCTCGTCTGCAGTCACTTCACCTTCAGATTCCTACACCCTAGGTTTCCTCACAATCCACCTCTGGTGCAATCCTGCATCCCTCTTGACTGTACTCTGTTCTACACGACACTTTCCTCCAGTTCTTCAGCACTCCTTCCGTCCTTCCCCTTTTCCCTCCCCCTCTCTTTTGCGCCGCTCGCTTTCCCAGTAATCCCACTGTTGGAGTTGGAGTTGGTTGTGTTATAAGCGTGGATGTATCCTCGCTGGAACCCAAAGCCCCCGGCACTTTCCGCCTCGTCGCTGTTCGTCGAAGATGCTGTGCTTGTCGTAGAGGCGCACTGCACGAGCATTCCATGAAGTGACTGGCTCCGCCTCGTCCAGATCACGCTCAACCGCTTGGCGTAGCTGACAGCGCCATAGTGCTTGGCAACAGAAGCCGCAGCGTCAGTTGCTAGGGCGACAGACGAGCCCATGTCCAACGAGTGCCGCCTTTTGCTGACGGTCCCACTTGCAGGACTGTTTGCGGGGGACACAGGACTCAGATAGACCTGTGAGGATTTCCATTTGTCCCTGCCGCGAGACGAGATTCTCCAGTCCAACATCTCCGAGTCTCTCAGGGGCGCAGCCAGAGAGAAACTGGCACGATTGGTCAGTTCCCGCTCCAGGCGCGGGTTTGGGCGGGAGTGCGACTGACGGGGGAGGGTGGAGGGGGGGGAAGGGGAGTAGTAGAGGGGAGTTCTGTCACTTTCAAGAGAGTACGGCGGCACCTTGTCCAGCTTCCTTTGCCTCACCACCAGTGCCATCTCACTTCCTGCCCCCGTCGTCGTGGAAACCACGCCTCCAGCCGACAGAAAGTGCTCCAGGTTGACTTTCGGCTTGGGCCTGGGCTTTGGAGGGAGCTTTGGAGGCAGAGAGGCGGAATCAGTCGCATCTTTCTCCTTCTCCTTCTCCTTCTCCCCTCCTCTTTTAGAAGGCAGGCCGTTGGGCAGGACCACCATCATCATGTCCCCTGAGCCATTTGATTGGTAGCACCCAGTGCCGTTCCCCCCTTTGTCCCCTCCTACACCTCCACCCTGACAGCAGGCCCCGCCTCCTGCTTCGGTGTTGCCGCTGTGACATATCATGTGGTCCCCGTGGTTGCAAACGCGATGCCGGACCATGAGTGCGACAGTGAACACGAGCAGAGTGACCACGACAACGCCGCCAACCAGTATGGTGAGAGTCCCGCCCAGGAAATGCGCTTGGAGAGAGCGGCACGCCGGGTAAACATCCTTGGTGGAGAATGTGGTGCAGCCTAGAACTTTGGTCGCTGCCAGGGATGTGGTTGTGTCGTCAAAAATGGCCAGCACACACAGGTTATAGTCCACACCAGCAACCAAGTTCTTCAACAGGAAGCGGTCACTGGTCGATGGGAGAATTCTAAACAGGAAAAGAAGAAAAAAAAAAAAGTAGAGGTCAGTTAAATAAAGAAGCGAGCTGGGCACTGGATCTGCACAGTGACTCAAAGCTGAGCCTGAATACTCAAACTATTGTGGTACTGGGGAGACAGGCTTGAATATTGGAGAAGAGGCAGAGGAAAGGGGGGTAAAAAAAAAAAAAAGGGAGGCTAGAAACAGTGCGAGAGAGGATACTGCAGTGTGGGGAGAGAGGGAAAATGAGGCTATTGATGGAGAGCGCGCCCAGGGAACATGAAAAGAGAACTCTGTCTACTCATTTGGAGCGCAGGGGTGTGTGTGTGTGTGTGTGTGTGTGTGTGTGTACTTGAATCCCTGAGAGAAGCAAATGCCAAGCCATTTTGTGGGACCTCGCATTTAAAAAAAGAGGCCATTTTAGGTGTAACAGTCAGGGCTGGGATTACAGTAACGCTGGGACATTTAGTAGAGTTCACTGGATATGAGTGCGTCCGTTTGTTTTGACATCCACAAGTAAAGGTGTGTTTCGCTTTATTTTGACTGCAAATGTGTTCCTGCATGGGTCTGTAATACATGAGTGCCTGCGTGGGAGAATAATGAGAGAAGAGCTTTGAATATGTCCTCGTTTAAAGTGTTTGAGCAGCCGTTAGAACGAACAATCAGGAGAGAGGTGAAAAATAGAGTCAGGGGGAGAGAGAGAGAGAGAGAGAGGGGGGTGGAAAACAATGAAACGAGGTGACGAAAAGAACAGAGCGGCATTCGCTCTGCATAAGTTTAGTGTGTGCATGTGTTCAGTGTTGTAGCTATACATACAGCACACTGTGTAGAAAACCTACTGTGTGTATTTTTCATGGCAGTGTGTTTGTGTATGTGACATGCCAGGGTAAAGAGAGTGTGTGTGTGTGTGTGTGTGTGTGGGAGATGTAGCACAGCTCAAGTGTCTGTCGCTGATGGGTATGACTTTGCCCTCTGCCTTCCAACCCTGCTGTGTGGGCAGTGTGTGTTTGTGTGTTTTTTTGTGTTGATACCATGAATATTTTTTGCCAGTGGTTTCTTTCTTCTTTACTCCCTTGCATTCAGTATCTCCAATTCCCTCTTTTTTTTCTCTCTCTCTCCCGTTTCTCACTGCGTCAAAGGGCTTATTTGTATCGTCTGTTGCTAACCAATGCAGCTCCCTTCAGACGTGAGCCACATCCTATAAATGCCATCCAGTGTGACTCAGACACCGAAGGAGCATCTGCAGAAGGCCCCTTACAATAGCTTGTTTTTAAATGCTTTCAAAATATAGAGACCAAGGACTGCAACTATTCATTTTTTTTCTTGCATCTTGAATTGTGGCTACTGTTACAAAAGCGAGTTACAAATTAAATTCAGACCCAATGATTGATGTCACATTATTGCCAAGAGATGTATCTGCTTTTTCAGGTTTAAACGTGAACATAGTGAATTCCCAGCAGTCGACCTTTTTGCATATGTTTAATTTAAGAATAAAAATACTTCACTTTTTTTTGCATAGAACAGCAAATTGCAAACTCAGTTACACTGCCTTAACAAATCTCCAGTGATTCGAGGAGGGAATAAGAAACTCTGGCACAAACGTACAGCTCCAAAAGCAGCAGAAGCTGTGAAAGCTGTGTATAGTAGTACACTCCAAGTTCTACTGTGATCTACAGACACATTGGGGCGTTTTCATTAAGAACAGCCTCATCCAGTGGTCATTAGGGCACTATAGATGTCTTTCTGAAACTGTCACAAATTCACCAATTAGCTCATTCTCAGTGCTGGAGCAACTTTGGGACCAGGTGTTGTTACCATGGCAAAGTCTCATTATTCAGCTCATAAGAGCAGTTCTGCTTGTGAAAGCATCTCTTCATGCCCACATTGAACACTCTATTTTCATGACCAGCCAAACTTCCCGGATTTCATTTACAAATACACTAGTCATGTTTTTTTTTTTTTTTGGTTTTGAAGAGGCACACGCCGACATGAATTGCCTCGTTGGATCGCAAAAGACGCGAAACAAGGCTTCTAAATTCAAGACGCGGGAAACGTCATGTGTTGTTGTTCCTATTTGGAAAAAAATAACCCAGAAAAAGCTTCTATCCATTCTTGCGCTTGTCGTGGTTGAGTATATATCCTCTAACTGAAGAGGAACGGTCAATAAAAAAAAAACTTTCAACCATAACAGATCAATAAAAAGATACACATTGGCTGTATTTCAGGCCCAACACATCACAGCAGCAACTCAACTTTAAAACCAAAGTGGCAAGATGAAGGTTTCCAGTAAGAAGAAGAAACATGCATCAAGAAGAGCAATCGCACCGAAGAATTAGAACCAAGTATGATGAAAAAGCCTGTCTTTAGCAATCAGCCACAGTGAAGGGGGGTGAATCGCCTCTGTAAAAGTCCACTGGTAAAGACAGAGGGTGCTCAATCACGTTTTCCCACATGAAATATGCAAGAAGCAGCACTCATAATACTGCTGCTGCCTCTGTTTCGGAATAAAAAGCCTTGGTCATATAATAGGCTTATAAAAGGCCTTGAGAAATATTACAGCGGTGTCAGTTCCTCCGGAGCCTCTATATGTGTCTGTGTATAATTGATAGAAGCCCCTGGGCAGGGATTTGACCATCACTGTGGGGAGCCGTGTACTCTGCTGAGGGGCCGGCTCTCTCTTCCAAAGGTTATATTTTAATGGGCCTTCTCTTAACTTTGATATACTGATTTCTCTTTTTTCCCCATCTCCTTGTCTCTTAATGACTCTGTTTGATTAATACTGCCATCGTACTACTGCATGCTTTAAAGGATTCATTGCAGAATAAGAAGCTTTAATGCCATAGACTCTTTATAAATACAATGCTTCTTTTCTTTCTACTTCCTGACATGTTGTTGCTTTATGATAGCGTAGGGTTTTTTTTTTTCTCACAGTCCATACAATGTGAAATTAACTGGGACACTGCTACAATCCACCACAGTTGGTCTTAACGTTGCATGACCATGACGCACGCACACCTTGACTGACTCCTTGACTCATCTTTTTCTAATCCTGCCATTCAGTGCACCCTTCCTTTATCGCCGCCATCCTTCCCGCTCTCCTTTTTTCTTTTCGGCTCATTGTTGATCTTCCCTCCTTCAGTCTATCCTCCTCCTCCTCTCCGCTGTCATCGTTTAATGAACAGATTTCCTTCTTTTTCGCTGATCGTTCCTATCCTCTCATCTCTCCTTTAGAAATCACCCATCCTTTCTTTCCATTTACCGTAACCAGCAGTCTTTCTTTCCTCCATGTTTGACCTCTTTTTACCATTTGACTTACATTTTCAGTTCTGCTGAGTCCCTCTGCACATCTCATCTCCTTCTTTGTCTCTCTCTGTCTTTGTTACCTACCTCTATTTCCGCAGCCAATCAGCTGTGATCGCCTCAAATCCCTCTGCAGCCCTCACTGGGCTCCACCTGACCTGCTCGCCTCTCTGCTTCTTTTTTTTTTTTTCTGCAGTCATTGTACTATGTCTCTATTAGCCACAGAGAGATATATAACCATGTACCATTATTTAGCATCCAAGGTCACTCTGTTCCTTTCCTCTCCTCTTCCCTCTATCTGCCACTGCTCCTCCCTCCTCCTCATACTCTACACTCTTAACTTCCTTTTTCCTGCTGTCTCTCCTTTTGCCCTCATCTTGTATTTCTTTCTCTCTCTCTCTCTCTCTCCCCCCCCCCTCCTCCTCCTCCTCTTTCCTATATCACCACTTTTCCCATTCTCTCATCCACCGCTTCCTCCCTTATGAGATCGTGCATCACCTCCAGTTGTTTTTGCTACGCTGGCAGTGAAAGAAATGGGCAAGCAAACTCACTAAAATATACATAGACGACCCGGACACGCACCAACGCATGCATCTTTGATATGCTGATGCGCTGCAAATCGCTGCATCATGCATTTTTAACCATATTTGTATGCCTGTTGATATATGTACATGCAAGTGTGTAAGTCTGTGTTCTGTTTGTAAACAGTATGGACACATGAAATTATCTTCTCTAAATCCTTGGTGCTCTGGAGACAGTGTTCATGAATATAAATTGGCCCGCTCTAACTCGGACCACCAGTCTGAGATGCATGAATTGATTGATACAATCAGTTCTGTCCCACAGCCGGGGGGGTGCTGTTCTCATTAACTGAACCTGTATTTGCAGACATTTGCGTTGCGCTTTGTCACCTTAAATAGAAACGTGCGTCTGTGTCTCTGCCTCTAATTATTGTTAAAACCTTGCAAAGCCGTGCACGCACAGCCACACAGATGCAGGGAGAAAGTGAAAGAGACAAGGGAGCGCTTTGTTCAAGCTGGTGACACGGAAACAAGGAGTCATTAGAACCCTCGAGAAAGGGAGTAGAGAAGAGAGGAAAAGAGCGACTGAAAGAGGATAAACTAGACGTGGAACCCCTCTTCTCTCCAGTCTCTCCTTCTTCTTGTTTCTCCATCACCTCCTCTTTTTCTGTCCATCTGCATTACCAAGTCTGGTGGTCTGACACCCGACAAGACCGGGCACAGAGACGGCGCAAGACGAGAAGGAACAACAAAGCAATTATCTCCTCTTCCGGCTGACATCTGTACTGCCCTCGTTTCCTTTCTTTCCCCATGTCACGTCCTTTCTTCCTTCACCCTTTCCTCCATTTTTAGTCCCGATTCTTCGGAGTGTTTACTGTCTCGTGGGCTGTCTCCTTCAATTTTTTTCTAACCTCTTCTTCTGTTTTCCTCGCTCTATCTTTCTGTCAATCTCTTGGATCTTGTTGTGTCTCTCCTGTTGTCTTTCTTCCTTTCCTTAATTTTCACTCAGCTTGCCATCATTTGGACTAATTTCCCCCCCCCCCCGCCGCCTTTTTCAGTTGTTTTCACACTTATACCCATTCTGTTTTATTACCCCCTTGTCCCAAATTCCCCTGTATTTGTTTCCCCCCACAGTTCCTCTACGTCTTATATTTAACACTTTAAAAAAAAAGCAGTATGAATAACACTCTCAGTCCTTCTTTTCTCCTGTCGCTCTCTCCTCCTTCCTCTGACCTGCAGTATAATATACGGTGACATATGTATTGAATGCTGACCTCTCTCCTTATCCTTCCTCCCTCTGCCTCTGAAGTGAGTTGACACATGTATTGACACAGTAGTTTAACACTTAATTACATCTCCCCCTGGGGTAAAACTCTCATCTCCCTCTCTTCCTTTTATCACTTTTTCCATGTAGTCCCACTTCTACTTCCCTGTCTCTACATTCCTCCTTCTTCCCCAACGTCTATATATTTCTCTTTAAACCTCATCTATCGCTGTCTCAGCAGATGCCATTATCTTGTTTCTTGCAGGATTTCTCGTTGGCTCATGCTGGCATTCTGGTATATTTTTAGATATAGTTTAAAATCAGCTCCGTACTCTCTGTCAAATATTTAGTCAAATGTGCAGCATAGTTAGCGGCTGCAAGTGAGTGGTCTTGTCATGCATCTTATTTTCAGGTCCTATTTGTTTAATCCTTTCATCTTCTTCTCTTTCTGTGACTCATTACCCATGCTCCCGTCTGTCTGTGTCTCAGCATGCTCCTTCCTATGGTTGTCAAGCTCTCTCTCTCTCTCCCTGTCTCATTTTAGCTGTTCCTCCCGTGCCTGACACTCTATTACACTTTCACCACCATTTCTTTAAACATTCATGATTTTCTCTCAAACTTCTCCCGCTCTCTCTGTTCCTGTGATTGTTTTTATGAAACTGTGTTAGAGTGGCTGGTAGGAAGATTGTTAGGGTGAGACGTGGTGGGCTTACAGTCCTTACACGATTGTCTGCAGACTTAGAAGACTTCAAACCTAATCAAAATTGTTTGTGTTTCAAGTGTCATACAAATCTCCCCACTGACATATCTCACATAGCTGTGATTCATAAAGTATTGAAAACTTCTATCCCAACAGATTACCCTTTTATTTTTCTCAAAATACCTCCACCAGCACAACAGAAAGCTACAGGCTGCCTCTCATATAATTCAGATACATTGAATAATGTATTTCAGTTACTGTATATACACAGAGATTGGACTCAACGACACCTGTACTGAACAATTGGATGCAATTCCAGTTGCTTTGAATGGTTATGCCCTTCTTACTGGGAGTCTAGTTTTCAACACTGTTACAGATTTAGGACTGTATTTCAGCTTGTTGTCTACCATCTATTTTTTACAGAGGGTGGAGAAACACACCAGAACATTTTTACAGTATTATTCAATACGGACTCAAAATGTGTCTGACACATCCTCAACACAAAAAAAAAAAAAACTACACACTTAGTTTCAGGGTGATGCAATGTTTTGTAAGGCCTTTTTTCGACTGTGTCCGGTCATGTTTGCTTTCTTTTTCAGTGCCGGTACAACTGAACAGTTTTGCTCAGGCCTTCATGCATGGCCTGGTTAAAATAACACATTCTCCTACTTCTCCTAACAGATGGTACCACTGACGAGGTGCTCTAAAACTTGCCTCATTATCACGGGGGGGCCTTCAGGTAGGCTGTACCCATGTGTGGGCAAGAAAAGAAAGACATGTCCGTTTGGTTAACACTCACATTCAACCGGGAACCTTCGGGGATCCTTGGACATTCTTTAGCTGGTATTCACATTAAGTCATCAAGGAATTTGTTTTGCATTTAAATCAAAGTGGGGAACTCAAGGTAGGAGGCTCAGTTGATGGTTTCAGTGGAACTAAGGATGACAAGGTCATTGGTGCCCAGCTGAGGACTCCCCACCTGGTCCTGTCACAGAAGCCGTCAGAACAAGACTACATTTGGTGAAAGTGGGACAGGTGTTGTCCGGCATTCAACTGATTTAAAAAAAAAGATTAGATCTGGCAGCTCTGCTCTTCCATATATGATGTCTGTCTCACTTTGTGTCTGACTTTTTACATTTGTTTCACCATAAGTTTTCTTGTCCTCGCCTTCCATTCCTAAATCCCTTCCCCCCCCCCTCCCCTGTTCTCTCCCTGTCCAGCGCCTTCCCTTTCCTCAGCTCCACACAGCCAGGCGAAGTGTCTGCCAAAGCACACAAACAGCCAGCCACAACAACAAAATACAAACACAAATCCCGGATAGAAAGCATGAAATCTCGCTCATCCATTCTTTCCCTTTTGAATATATGAGCCAGACTCCCTTTGGCTGGCTCCTCGCTTCACGGTCTTGCTAGCTAGTGTGGTATTGTGCCTGGCACTGGCACACTGATAGCATGATAGAAATCCATACTGGAAATCCTTAGCTGCATTGTGGTATGCTTCCTTTCACATGCTGCCCCCCCCCCCCCCTTCCATTTCCTCTTTATCTCTCCTTTGAGACCGATTTTCCCTGCTTCCTACCTCAGAGCCCTCAGACTTTGTGTCTCCTCTTTGACCCTCCTTCTTCTCTTTTCCATCAAGTCGAGCTTCTATCTCAATTTCACCTTCAAGATAGCCACTGTGGCCCTATCTCCCCTCGGAGTCAGTTATCCCCTGCCCCTGTTTTGTTGGCAGAGATATTTGTTTAGAGTTTAGTCAAACTTTAGATCGCTTACTCCCTCCTTGCGGAGTTTCAGCATCTCTCCTGTGAGTCTTTGTGAGCTTATCTCTCCTCTATTTTGCTTCTGTGCGAGCTTCTTTGAGTCTATATTGGCATTTTCTTGTCTCAAACTGCACAGCTGAGCCTTCACCTGATAGTGCTGTTCCATTATTTCTTTGTGTCTGTTCCCCTCAGAAGGACATTCCACCTGTACCACCCGTTGTTCAGCCAGGGCTGCTGGCAATTGAATACTATACGCAGCTGTTGAATGTTACACAATCCATTACAACGAACCTGCAACATAAAACGGTCTTTATCAAGCTCAATGTAAATGTTTAAACCATTTCACCTTTTTGTTTTACTTTTGTATGAGGCGGTTCTCGTGTGTTTCTCTGAATTTCTTTTCTTTGTTTTCCTGGAACAATACACTTTTAACATCCACTAGCAAGCCAGCCTCCTCTATTATCAGAGTGTTTTCTGTCGAGGTATTAACACAGATCATCGGCGAAGGAGCGAAGATCTCATTCGGTTCATTCAATTCAATCATGTAATTAGTTCTCCATGTGTAATTTGCCACACGTGCGTCTAGGGACTGTGCACAAATTGCGCTCGTCTGTTTTGATATGGCATTTAAGTGAGACACCTCTTCACCTCCATCCTTTTCATTCACCAACCCAATCTAGAAGTGGAGGCTTTTGTCAAAACACCTCGCCATCTCTGTTTTCCCTTGAGATTTTATTATTATTTTTTGTTGTTGAGTGTCTTACTTTTATTTTAAAGTTCTGTTCTCTCCCAAACTTTTTCCTTCGATTTCCTTACTCATTTTTTTATCTCTTCATTTATTAATGTGATGGGTTTAAATACCGTGTATCTCCACCCCTTGCATTTTTTCCTTTTCCTTGATGACCCCCTCTCCCCCTTCCCCCCCCCTTTTAGGCTGCCATTCTACTAAATCTAACCCATCGTTCTTTCATCTCAATCTCTCCCAAGGTGATTTGGGTAAAGCCCATCTCTGATCTTCCCCCTTCTCCCTCAATCCCTTCCCTCAACCTATTTCTGAAATCTCTGAGGCATCATCCCTATCTTAAAATTCACCAGTTCCCTTCTGGCTCTATCCATCACTCAAATTATGATTTTTTTTTTTTTTCAGCTTCACCTTTGGCTACCACCTTCCTTACTTTCCCCTCAATCCTTGTGATTATACCGGCACACAGTTTTTCATATTTCCAATCATCTCCGGATCTGTTTTTCTCCCTGATCTGCTTCATTCTTTAAGGTTAGCTCCCTTCAACCCTTCTCAGTATCACTTACAGCGCAATACCATCTTATCTAAGGCAAACGTTATTCCATGCATTAATGCAGAGGGATTTCGAAACCAAACAATAACACCATGATTTAATTTCCTTCCTATACCTCTTCTCTCTCCGCTCTGTTACAGTCACTGTATATGGTTTTAAATATATGGTCTTAAATCTTGAGTACACGTCACCTTAACTTATGTACAATGAAGGAGTCTTCTATATGTAGGAACACTAAAGACAAGCAACCTTGTCTTGTTTGAACAAAGAGAATGCATCCATTCAGTTCAGGCAGGTTTACTCATCATCTGCATTCTGACCTTCCATCCATACCTTTGTTACTTTGAAGAAACTGGTTTTCCATTCAGCAAACTTTTTTTGTAATCAGAGATCTTTACAGTAGGAACAAAACTCAACCCCGCACTCTTAACTTTGACCTCTTACTCAGATAAGTAACACAAAAAGCTTTGTTTCATAGGCACTCTTCGTTTTGATTTATTCCTCCTTCCTATCGTTTTGCTCTCTCCGCCTGTTACAAGGGTCTACAGTGGTATTCCTCCACCTCCTTTTTTTTTTTTTTTGCAACACCCATAGGTACTGTCTTCAAATTGGTTTGAAGCAACACATTAGAACCGTAACTAAACATTGGCAGTGTTGCAAAGCATTTTTTTTTTTGGCTTGCACAAATTCATTTTCCCATTTCCATTTTTTTCCCCACTCAGACATTTTTTAGACTTTCAAGGCAGGGTGCGTCAGTAATTTACAAAACAGCATTACAGCCGTTAACTGGTGAGTCCGGGTCTCTCCATCAATGATGTTCATTTATATGGGAACAAGCTACTGCTTTATTAACCCAATGCAACATCAAGGGTCAAACGTTATATAATGTATCTATACCTCCCCCCCCCCCATACTCCCCTTTATTCCCTTAACATTCAGCAAGTTCTATTCCCAATCGGCTCTCATCCTTATGCACTGACTATCTACCACATGGATTTGAGTGTCAAACAGCGATGGAGATGAATTATTTACTACCTTCGCCCCTCTATCCCTTCATCTGTCTCCCCATTCATCCTTCCCTTGAGCTATCCAACCATCCATGTACAAGGTGAACAGTTGCACCACTACTGTGTCATGCTGTAATGGATAAATATTTAAGGAGTTTTGCATGAAATCGGGATATCAGCATTTTGGGGAAGGGGAAGATATTCTATCAAAAAGTGATTTGAGGTTGCTGCTACTGCACGGATCCAATCTACCACTAAAGTAAGCTTTCACAGTTGCTCCTGCAATTCAAATAGTGAGGAATGAATAGCAAAGTTGAACTGACCTGTAGATGAGGGTCTCGTCGGCGGTGCAGTTGTATTGTATCTGATACATCCAGACAACATAAGCAGTGGACAAACGCCCCAAATCCCATCTGACTTGTGCTGATGTTGAAGTTACTCCTTGTACTCCAATCATCCTTTCTTCCTCTTCGTCCTCCTCTACCTCCTCCATGCTCCCTCCATCAATCCTCTCTCCTTCAGAGGCCCTGCTGCCATCACCCTTCTCGTCCTCCCCTCCAACATTCCTCCCATCATCCATCTCTCCTACACGGCCTGCGCCATTGTTAATCCCTCCGTTTTTCCCTGAACTGATATCGGAGGATCCTGGATCTGTCCGTAAAATCCCATTTGTCGCGTTCCTGTTGTTTTTGGTGTTCACATTGTTATTCCCTGTGTTTCCACCTGTTCCGCCCCGGTGAGGCAAGGGGATTATTTTCAGATCGACAGTGGCAGTCGCTTCGCCCGCTGCGTTTATTGCAATACACGTGTAAGCCCCATCATCCCGGGCAACTGTAACTAACATATCCAAGGTCCCGTTGCTGAAGGAACTGATCCGAGATGAATTTGCAATTATTCGGTCATCAGGTGAAACCCAGTGGACCACTGGCTCAGGGTCCCCGATGGAACGGCATTTTAGCGTGGCTCGCTGGCCCTCCAGCACCCATAGCTTGTGAGTGTGACGGGTGATGAGAGGTGGCTCACATGTAAATTCCTCCTCAGGAATTGACCAGAAATACCTGTGGGGAAAAAGAAGGGGGAAAGGATCAGGCCAATGAGAGAAACTCAGGGAGTGATATATCACCTTTTGGGGCTAAGAGCAGGGACTTGTCTTGTTTACTGCCCCTGATATCGTTGGCAGATTAATGAAGTACATTAACCTAAAGATCTAAAGTGCTCTTGTTGATCAATTTAAGAATAAAGGTCAACAGCGCACCACCGTCTGAATAATTTGAATTGCCACTCTGCAGAAAACAGGATGTAGCAGGGAGTAATTAACGGTGCCAGCAATGACGTATAACAACAACAACAGATGCTCATTTTCCTTCTCAACCTTTTGAGAATGCTTTTTGAATGACCATAGCTGTTTCAAGTCATGCTTTCAGAAAGTCATTCCTTTGGGCCCACCTTTCCTTTGAATTCAGCTCCAGCTCTATTCTTGCAAACATGATGGTCCAATAAACGATTCAAAATCTTGAGGCCTGAATTTGGATATGTGCTTAGACAGGGCCAGATAAAAATCTGTAGGTATGACTGGCCTAGAGAAAGTCGGAAAACATTGATCTGTGTATATTAGTTGTGAACTCATTGCTGAAATGTCACTACTCCTTTTCTTCACGAGATTAAAGATGGGTTCATCAATCGGTGATATTCACCTTCCAGCTAGGTGAGCAGGTGTGGCACAAGTTTCCATGTCGTCACCACGGATGAGGCGCCTTAACCACAGCAGTTCGCAATTGCAGTGGAATGGATTCCCTCCAAAATTCAAGCTTATGATAGTGTTGTAGGGGGTGGGGCTTATTGCACCTGTTTGGGACCTGAAGGGGAAAAAAAAGAACATCTTGAATTACACAAATGAATAAGCTTCAAGGTAAAGTTTGAGAAGTATTTCATTTCTAATCAACGGAGGTCTCAGGAGTTGAAAGACACAAAAAATAATTTCCTATTAAATACTGTCCTTGCATCAGCAAGACTTCAGTGCTCACTGCCTAAAATTAGTAAAACAAGTCATCATGAAAATGATCTAAAAAAATCAGTTGCAAAACTAACCAGGAGGAATGCTTGGGAATAGTGCCGTTATATGCATCTCACAGCTGGCCTCTGCAAATTACAATTAGGATAAAATGCAAATACAAAGGTATAAAACAGGACTGGGTAAGGTCAATTCCAAAGTAGTTTTTTTAAAAGATGGTCCCTGACAGTGGTGCGTTAATTCAATTTAATGAAATGTGTGACTATAACTACAAAATAACTCAAGCATCTAAACCTTTGCAAATGCATACGCACTGTTAGAAACTCACTCTTTTGGCTCTCTTTGTAACACAAAGAATAATGAGATAACAAAATAGATAGTGAGCGGAGTGACACTAACAATGTCTCCCTGTGTTTCAAAAGCGTCCCTGTTAGAAAAAAACACTTTGGTGTCTCTGTGTTAATGTCTGCAAAAGAACATTTCCACTGAGCCACTTCTTAGAGAAACATAAAAGACAAAGCTTAAGAGCTACCTTGCAAAGAGGGGATCAGGAGGCAGGGTTCGCAGCCTGTTGGAGGTCATATCCAGCCTTGCAAGCTTATACAGCTCTCCAAAGACTCCTTCGGCTATGTGGTCTATCAAGTTATGGTCCAGGTTGAGTGTGTGCAGACTGGCCATGTTCTGTATGGACTCCCATGGCACCCTGTTACAGACAGAGGAATGAATCAAGAATACTTTGAGATATTTGACTACGTTGATCATCTTTCCTTGCTTAAGTGTGGAACATTTAGAGAATATGTCTTTAAAGAAAAGCTAGCTGTGAAGATAGATTGAACGATATGACGCTTCTCTCCCCTGAGACACTGCAAAAATGAACCTGATGAAGCAGTAAGTGTGCTGCTCTGCGACATTCAAAGTTCACTCTTAATGCTCTAAGCATCTTACTCTGCAGAAAACATGAATAAGCAAAGTCTAATTAATGGTGACGGCAATGACAGACAACAACAACAGATGCTTCTCAATCCGTCTCCTTTTTCTGGGTTTCAACAGTCCCATCTGCGACCCATTGCTGTTGTCATTAAGTATTCATTATGTGCAGACATTCTCTTAAGAGCTGTTTTGGACTTATGAGTGAGTCAAAGCTGATGACTGAGAACCAGCATAATAGAATGCATTAAATTATGTAACAAAATAATACAGTACAAAGCTTCCTTACGAGAGACAAGCAACCTACAAGAGTTACAAATGATTTATGAAGAGTAGACTTAACTGAAGTTTGTTTTATGTTACTTCATCAGTCTTACACACACACATTGATACAGAGTAGTAAAATGTGGGAAAAACAGATGCCAACAAAATTACACACAGTACCCATCATTTTTGCACGTTTTTCTTTTTAAGGAATAAAGATTCAAGTGGGCAATAACAAATCTTGGCTCATTGCTTAACCACCAGTGTCCCAGAATATTCCCCATGTGAGCTGAGTTCAGCTTCCAGAGCTGCTCTGCAAAACTCTGCTAAAAGCTGCATTGGAACAAATCTAAGCTGCAGGAGGCGCCAGGTGTTTCCACTTTCCTCCCTAATTAAATTACACAGGTGGGCCTCCCCACCTGGAAAATCTCTTCCTCTACCAGAGAATAAAAGTTTCCTGATGAAACGTTCAGCACAGTTATTTTTGCATTTTACTTTCACTTTAATGAGAAGGAATCAGTGATGCAAGGCTCACTTTGAATATCAGTTTGTAAAGACTCCTATATGTAACCTGGAACAAACGCCCAATGGCAGTTACTAATCTGCATCATTAAAACTACATTTCTTTGACCTGGTGAAGGTTTGAGTGAGGCCAGAGAGCTCCTGTAGAGGAGACAAATGAATCACCTGAATCAAACCTGACAGCCAAAAGCTTCTGAATTTCTCAGCACAGTGGGCCACTACAAGAGGAGATTGATAAGAATATCCTCATTATTCTGATTTATTTTATACAGAAGCAGAACTAGTGATGCTTTAAGAGTCTTGCCCCATATGTAGAAAAGGGAATACTTCATAGGGCACTTAAAGACGATCCATATAGAACAGCTGAAGCGATGCACATTCTTTCACAGTGGGCAGGTTCAGGTGGGCACTCATCGAATCCAAGATCGAAGTCAAAGAAATTAAGAACTTCATCAAAATTGATTCACTTTGAATTTCCTAAGCTTTTAGTCCTCCCGCCCCGGCCTCAGCAGTGTGTGCTGGTTTCTCTTCATTGTGTTTGCTGATGCTTGCAATATCACTCGAGACACGTCCACTGTGTCCTGAATTTAGGGAGCTGAGCTGCGTGTCTGCTGCGCACACTGCAGACTGAGACGTGAGCGTGGGAAGCTCCAGAGTATTACTGCGCTCCTACTTAACAAAGCGGAACAGATGCTTGTCGGGGATCACAACAGAGGCGGACGCTTTTACCTCCTGAGGTTATTGTAGGACATGTCGAGGTCTTCTAATGTGAGCAAGAAGTCATCAAAGGCCTGGACGGAGACTTTGACCAGCTGGTTGTTGTTGACGATCAGGTGTTGCAGATTGGCCAAACCAGTAAGGTCCCTGGGTCCAATTGTTGTCAAGCGATTACCTGAAAATATAAACATTACTCAGAGGTTTCACTTCAGTGTTGCCCAGATTTGATTCATGTGAATATTTTACGATAGTGTAATTTAGCTGCTTTAGGATAGCAGCATTATAGATTTCAAATAAAGGGATTACTCTTTCGGCTCACCATCCAAATGAAGCGACCTCAAGCTCTCCAGGTCGGCAAAGGCCATGGGTTTGATGAGGTTGATGGTATTCCTGGACAGAGTCAAATCAACCAGTCCCGACATGTTGACAAAGTCTATCCCTCCCACCTCAGTGATAAAGTTATCCGCCAGTCTCAGCTCGACTGTGCGCCGGTCGACGTGCGGCGGGACAAACAGGAGGCCCTTGTCGGCGCAGAGCGTGCTGAGTGACTCCGAAAGATTCCGACAGACACAGTGGAAGGGACAGGCTGAGACCATACCCCAAGTCTCCCCGGCTCCGATCAGAGAAGGCAACAGGCAGCATGTGACCAGAGTCAGCCAGTGAAATGCCGGGAGAGGACCAGAGTCGGGGAGGGTTCTTTTAGTAGCTCTGGGGCAGGCGCAGTGGAAGAGATGGGATGAGGAGGACAGAGATGAGACGAGAAGAGGGGGAAGAAGAGAGAGCGAGAAGATGGACGGCGGGAAGAGGGAAGGAACGGTGGCGCTTTCTGCCCTTTGTTCCGTATGAAGGTGTGCGTGGGGCAGGTGTTTATGTCTGCTGGGATTGAGGGGTGGGGGGACAGGCATGGTAGAACGCCTGGCAGACCACAGACCTAGAGGGAGACAAAGAAGCAGAAGGCGAGTTTAGTCCTGATCCCAGCTCAGACACGGTTTTAATAGAGGTGTGTGAAGTGTGTTTTTTTTTTTTGTCTGGTTTCCAGTCTTCCTCCTACTCTGACTAGACAGACCTGGAACAAGAGCCTGTTCTACACATGCACACTTGTGTGGGCCAAGGCCTTCTCTTAGATGATTACCACTCTGCACTTATGCCCACTTGGTGCTTTAAAGCATGAAAAAAAAAATCCATATTGAAAAATGGTCGACGCCCGTGCAACATCATTCCTGCTGTACCTCCCACATGTACACTTGCAACTCTTCACCACTACCACACATTGCCTAGCAACAACATCCCAAAAGACTGAGCACAGCCAGTCACCATAGAAACAGTTACCTAGAAACCTATAAAAGTAGAATAGTCAAATGTTAAATTATCAGACCCTTTTCTTTAAGACTGCAGGTCAGGGAATCAAATTGGATCACAAGCTTAGCAGTCTTGATTACACAGCAGGACTTAAGTCACGCACAGTAACACATACTAACGTCCCACTGTTGTCTCGGACATCCTTAGCGTCTAAACACAGCTATGCGACGGCGCTACAGAGGTGAGTCACTGCCAGTGATTGCCATGCATATTAGTTGGCATAGCAACTGTAACCTAGATACAGAGAGAGTGACAGGGAGTGTTGATAACAGTCACAGTGACTATGGAAAGGAGACAAGAAGAGGAGACGGTGAGTCAGAGGCAGACACACACAGAGCAGCCACCGTCGTTGTAGACAGAGGGGTGCATTTTCAGGCGAGGCAATCTGGGAGCTTGCTCAGAAAGGTAGAGCGTGGCGGTTATAGTGATATATAATGTATGCAAGCTGATACTTTTGAGTAACGACCAGACATGAGCGTATATCATGCTGACTGTACAGGTTGACGCAAATTGCTGGCTCGATATTTTCCATTAGTTGCTAGCTTTGCTCTTTCTGCGTGAAACTAGAAGAGGGCTTCACCGTTTAGCTCAGATCCCGAAGCCGTGTCGACATCAAAGCACGGGGGGGCTTTCCAGACGCATTTTTCATTCTCCTCCCTACTACATGCTTTGCTTTGGTCTACTTCCAAAATGCGTGCTCCATTAGCTCCATTAGACCGACTACAGTGTCCTATTTTTAAAACCTTCAGTCTACATCAAAAAGACAGAAGAAACCTCGTGCTTAAAATAATGATTTGTTTTATCTCTCGCCTCTAAATGTTCCGAGTGTTAAAGCAAGAGGAGGAAGGAAAGAAGTAGTATCCCTCTTAGATGATGGGAATAGATCACATATGGATTACCTTAGGCTCCTACCAATGGTATCATTACTTCCTTAATGTCGTGCGTTTCCTTTTCAAACAGGATGTTAGGGCGGAACATTAAACTGATGGGCAATTAGTTAAGGAGAGAAATGCAGTTAAGTTTGAAAGGACGTGCAAAAAGACAGGTTTGTTCCCATTCATACGACCTTTAATGGGCTGCAGAGCCTCAAGTGTTAGAAAACACAGCTTTGTTGTCGATTTTTTGCTTTTTTAGTACTCAACACTAAATACCCGAGTGGCTCTTGGCTGCTCAGAAGGGCTGTAATGACTACCAGAACCTCAGTCCCTTTCTCAAGCCAAATCTAAAAATACAACCTCCATACACACTCCAGCTTAGCGATGGTACCACAGACAGTTATTGCCGTATGTCTGGTGTCATCAGTTTCAAAATCTGAAGAAAAAAAAAAAAACTTGCTTGCAGAAAGGAGACGGTTGATTTGTGTGTGTGTGTGGGGGGGGGGGGGGACACAAAGTCACGAATGCCTGCAGTGACAGCCTGTCCCCAGGGCCGTCGATGTCGGGAGTCGACTGCTCCTGAGCTCCTGCGGAGGCGTGCATACTAAAATGTCAGAATGCCCCGAATAAAAAAAAAAAAAAACCGCGGCCACTGAGAAGGCCTCACATCAGGTGTTGTTGTAGAATGAGCCGGGTGCTTCTGTCCTGTGCTGTACCAGCTTAGCCTGTACTTTGCTAATACTCTCTTCAAAGTCGGCTTTCTTTCAGCGGGGCTTGCTGAATATCAATACAATCCTGCTCTCTCCCCTGTTGTGCAGTCTGTGTCTCCACTCCTACAATTGACCTTAATCTTTCCTTGACTCCCTGTTTCTTATCTTTCCTAGTCTTCTTTCTCCTTTACTTTCTCTTTCTCTGCACTCGAGTAATAATTTACTCCCCTGCTTCTTCTGACACTTTCCTGCTCTTTTTATTTGTATTTTCACCCTCTCTTTCTCCTCATGAAAGCCTTCACAACCTTCTCCTTGGGTCATGCCTCTTCTGCCTCTGACTCTTCTGAGGAATCCTTCTCATGTCTCCTCGCCATCTATCCTCGCACCATTTACCTCACACCGCACTGTGTCGTCTTCTATCCCGTCTCTCCATCCTTGCTCACCTCCCATCTTTATAAACATCTCTCCGCCTCTGGCTGCTCTGTAACTTTCTACATTTTCTTTCTTCAAGTCTCATTCCCGCTCTTTCTTTCTCTCCGTCTTGTCTGCCCTTGAGGCAACCGGAGCACGACAATGTTATCAGTCACAGCTTTACCTCGACACCTTCGCCCCTCTTTCTCCCCCTCCTCTGCCGGTAGTCTTTTTCTCTCGTATCTCTATCGCTTGCTGATTCTGCTGCCCTCCATGTCTCCTTGCCTCTCCTGCTCAAACTTCCAGTCCAAAATTATACACACACACGCTTAGATCTCACTTTCCACACACACCATATAAGTCTATTTTCTGCTGTATTCAGAAACACAATTTATTTCTCATTTCTCCTTTCCTCCATCGCCTCCTTCATTTGTCTAACTTTTCAACCCATCCTTCCTTGCCATCTGCTTCATCTCTTCATTTTCCCCTGCCTCCATTTTTCTCTCACCTCTTCCTCACTCCTCCTACGACTTCCTACCTCCCTGACATCTTTCTTCTTCCACCACTGAATCTCCCTCTCCCCTCATCTCCGTGTATTAGAGAGAGCCGATCTCATTTACAACTAGAGCAGTGCAGTCTTGAAGCTTTCTAACACACACACACACACACACACGCACACACACACACGCACACACAGAAGTTGGGTGTCACCGATCAGTCCACTTGGTGATCGATCTGACCCTAAGAGATGGATAGCACCCTGTCCCATTCGCTTACATTCCTCCACCTGCTCTCAATATCTCTCTCAAGCCTTTCCTCTATGCGCTCTCTCTACAATAATCTTCAAGTCTCCCATTTGAAGTTACCACTCATTAATTCATGAATTAATTATTTGAACAGATATGAAGAGTGTTTGTTGGTAGGATCACTGTGTATAGTATATCAGTGTATACTCAGCTATTTCAATAGTTAACAACTAAATAAAGTGGAAAATAACAGAACTGTGAATTTAATTACCTATAGGTCATCTTTAACCTCTTTGGTCTGTTTCTTGTGCTCCTGCAGCTCTTACATTTCCTCTCTGGGGATCAATAAAGTCTCATCTTCCACATTGTTCTGATGCAGCATACAGGCTTAGTACAGCGTGTGAGTTTCTGCGCAGGTCTATGCGAGCACAGACTCCTCCGTCGGCTACAATTTACACTCGGTGTGTGTGGTTGTTGATGTTGACTATAGGCTACTTTGTGTTTGTGTGTGTGTGCAAATTAATGTGACATTTCTCTGCACTTAGAGAGCTTTACTTGCATGAGTCTGCTGCTGAATTCGCACTAGGAAGGGAATACACAGATGTGAGATGCACGCACACAAAACCTCTCACTTTCTTACTCTCTCTCACACACACACACACACACACACAAAGCAGCAGGCCAGTCAGTGTAGCAGTAATGCAGAAAACCCTTTAGAATAAACCCTGCAGAAAAGATGGAAAGTGTGGAGATTAATAACAAAAAAGCAGTGTTTATCTAGGTGTGAGTGTTTTTAGTGTGTATGTGTGCTCTTAACCAAATGTACCATATGTGCACCCTTGGTCCATTTGCTTTGTATCTTTTATTTTGGGAAATGTCTTGCTGCACTGTCTTGCATGAACCCTCCACCCTCCAGGGAGCACAACACAGTCAGGGTGGAGAGAGCAAAAAAATGCAGCATGAAACAGGCGAGAACTTCAGATAAAAGCTTCAGTGTAAGGAACTGAACCCCCCACTGTCGGAGCACGACTCAGCTGCACGGCTGAACCTAACCTCACCCTAACTTCCAAAAAGACGGTTTTTTTAAACACCCACCACGGCCCCAGAAGGGTGCATCCAAACCGACACAAAAATGAAGCCGCTAATAGCTTTATAACCATGAATTTCCATTACCTCTGGTTTCTGGTGATACCACTGTACCTCGACATAAACCCATGCAATTAAAAGAAGCTGAAGGCTTCATTCCAAAGCTCCCTAATGTGCCGATTTGGGAGAATCTTTTTTTTTATTTCACATGGATGACCTATTGCGCTCACAGGCGTTACTCCATTTCAGCCCAGTCTTTAAATCTCTGTGGACTATTATAAATGTCACGCCTTCTTACATGCAGACCATAATTAAAACAGTTGACATACTCTTGAGTGCGCGTGTATTTGCATTTATATTTTCCAAATCTGCCTTATGCTGTATGTATTCGTGCATCCTCTCTGGCAGGCACAAATGCCATTAGCCTGTAATCGACTTAGGGAATGTTGCAGTGTTTACAAACAAGGGGATTTGTATTAGCTCTCAAAAGCCACTTATCACAAGCACAGTAATCCACAGATCTGATTGGAGTGTGAATAGGAAGGTTTCAGTGACAGGCAGTCACCGCGGTGCCATTATTTAGGTTGATGTTTTGAGTGCAGGAAGCTGAAGGTGGGGCGACATGAAAGGGGGTGACCTCACGTGACGATGAATACATATTGCTGACGAGCTGTTTGACAGTGTTACATCAGAAAATACACACAGATCCAACTATTGAACGTAGAGGCATCCCTTCACACAGAAATCATTTCAATCACACTAAAACTTCCAAGCATGCACTCTTACTCATAATCCAGGCCCTTGATATTAGGTGAGTGCTTGCACGGAGAAACAACTGCATACCAAAACAGTCTTCCCACGCAATCATAATTATAGGGAGGCTGACGCACACACACACACATTCATACACACTTTCTCTCTCTAGGCAAGGAACAAAAGAACGCCCACAGAGCCTCTTCGTGCGGCAGTCGTGTGTACTGCAAGCCCACTCATCCTTTTGATACTATCACTCCTCTGTCGTTCCTCTGTCGTATTCTGTCCTCTTCAGTCATCCAACATGTGTGGAAAGCACAGGGAGACGGGTGTCAATATTAGATATGGAAACAGCAAGAAACTATTGTGGGAAGCAGAAAGAGGCTAACTGCTTCAAATCAAGTGAGGGGATGAGAGAGAGAAAAAAGAAGCAAATTGGGAGAAGAGCGCAAAAAAGAAATGGTGGGAGCAGAGGAGGAAAATAAAACCCACTGGAGATGAGAACGAGTGGGTAAGATGCTAGAAATGAGCAGGAGCTTGAAGAAGATCTAAAGGAAGAGGGATGAAGAGTCAGTGTTTATGAATGTGTGTTGTTAACCGGATGGGCAGAGAAATATGTAAAGGCGATAAACGTGTGAAGGCCACCATCCATCTCTGTCAGAGAGAAGGATGAGGGAGGGAAGAGTGGATTTGATTAGGGAACGAGAGCTGTTGGTGAAAATGAGTTTGAGAGGCACCACTATCTTGATGGTGAGAGGAGGAGGAAGAGAGCAGAGAGTGGAAGGCCTGGCTGAAGGATGGAGTGACAGGTGATGAGGTTAAGAGCTAGAGGAGGAGGAGGACAGAGGATCGTGGGTCAAGGCATGGGAAATAATGCACAGGTTTGACCATTCATTACCAGGATTGAGCCTTCAGGGTGGTCGAATCAATTCCAGCTTTGAATTCTTTACCCTCTGATATGAGATTGACTGTGAGATTGGGAGGAACTGTTGTGTAATTGGATTTTGATGTTTCGCCTTGAGGAGTATTTAAGATAATTGTTTGAAAAGATGTTTTTTTTTCTTTTTCTTATTAGCAGACAAGAACTTAAATATCTGCAATGAGGCAATATCAGCCAAACTATTTCTGATTGTAGCCCTGTGTTGGTCAATACTTATCTTAGGACCCATTTACTATCATCTGACAATGATATGCCACTGAGAGTGACGGCCATCTTCCTGAGTTTCTGTTTAGCCATTTGTTTTGCAATAATGGACTTCTGGATAAAATGTCCTTTTCCATGTTTTGTCCATGTTTAGAGTCTGACTTGTAACTTGGGAAGCCAGAATGAAAGTGGTGTCTAAAGGGTCTCTGAATGTGTTGGTGGGAGTTTCAGCTGCACTTCTGAGGCCAATGCGTAAGTGCGAGAAAGTGTAGTTCCTCGAGTGTCCACTTGAGGCTGGCTGCAAAAACCCCAGAAGCCGAATACACGCCCAGCCAATGCTGCTAAATGTTATCTGACAATACCCTCGTATTACAAAAGGACACCAGAACACTTCTAGGACAGAGTAAGTCTAGGACCTAGATTCTGCATTTAGAGATTAGGTCGACCCGATACAGGTCTATCTTTGATACCCACACCCGCTGAAGAGACGCCATAGTTAGTTTACAAAAGTGTCGTATTTAGAATTTGGTCCAAAGTTTGGCTAAAATCAAAAGTCATAGTACTCAGTCGCTCTGTAGCACTGACAAGTACATAAGATACGTACAAAAGAGAGTTCTCTTAAAAACAGAAAAGCTTTTAATCCTTATGACTGTTTTGGGTCTGTGTATAGAAATTTTTTTTAGGGAGCCTTCAGGCGTAACATGTAGAAAAAACTGAATTTGTAAAGTGTCAGTCGTTAAGTGCTTGAAATGCACTTCTTTTTGAATCTGTCATCTGTTTTTCCCAGCTGCATATGAAGGGGGCACTGTTGGGAAAAAAAAGCTCACACAACCCCTTAGCTAAGAAGTAGGATTGAAAGAGAAGAATGGGAAATCAGTGAAAGACTTGCAGTGTATTCTCTGTAAAATAAAAGGACTGCAGTCTCTGCACAGTGGGGCTTCAAAATAATACGCTTCTTCTGAAACAACCCACTCAACTAATTCCTCCCAAACCGCTGTGCTGTTTTCCAGAGAGGAAAAAGCAACATTGTGTGTCTGAGTCTGTGTGAAGACAGCAAGTGTCTGTATCCGTGTGTACACACATCTGTATGCACGACCTTCTCCGTCTTAATCCGTTTGGAATCCATCCTATTTGGAAGATTTTGATAATTGTTTCTACTTCTGGAACATTGAACAGTCAGATTTTAAAAACTGTTTTTGTTTTGGTCGGTTTTTTTTCCCACACTCTTGGAGATCTTCCACATCTGAATCAGTTGGGTAATTTAAATGTTTATATAATTGCTTTTTTTTTTTTTTTTTTTGGTCTTACTGATGCAAATTTCACAGCTCTTGCATGAAAGTAATAAAAACTCAGGTTTTTGTTATTTGCTTCAGCAGGCTGAGAATCACGCCTTCTTCGCTCCTTATGTCCAGAAAATTGACTTTTAGAGACATGACCGTTTCATAGGAGCTGAGTGAAATTGTAGCTGAGTGCTTTTGGCTTCTGCACCTTATCTTTAGTAGTTCTTAAAAGTATCTATAATCTTTTTGACATGGCAGCACATCATGGAAAGCAGGCCATTCTGCAGTTTGGAGTAAAAGCACGACATTATTGGTGAAAGGCTTTGAAGTTTTTTTTTTTATATTTATAAAGGCTGTCACACTTACCATCTAATTCACAAAGATAAGCAACTGAGTCTTATACAAACTAAGAAAAAACGTTGGTTTAAAAAGTCAGAAATAGTTGACGCAAAATGTTTCTTGAGAAGCACTAATGTGTAGAAAAGCTGGAGCACAAGAAGTGCCTGCCAGAGTTACAAAAACCAGGAGGCAGCGTTAACCCAGTGCTCCCATTTACCACAGGCTGTGAAGTGGTGAACTGTGAAGACTTGTGCAATGGTGGACAAGAAATCTGAGGCACTGAACAACAGAATTAGGCCTTGCTCTTGTCCTATGAGTGCCCTAGAAACTTGTACTGGATGTAACGGCTAATTCCTGCCCCCGAGGTTCCCACCCCCAATTGAACTAGAATACATTTGGAACTTTAGCGTCATTTATGTTGAGCTGAGTAATATAGAAGTGCTTTCAGGAGTTGTCCATTCATTTTCAGGTTAATAAAGAAAGAACCTATAGCATTGGATGCAAGCTGAATAAATACTGCTGTGTCTCCCTTGTTTGTGCTTAGTCATGATTTTTTTTATTATATTTTAATAGGTTTAACATTGATATGTCATGAGAAATCTCTTTTGCAGCCTGGAAGCACATTCCACCAGTATTACAACCAAACAGCTCTGAAAGTTTCCTCTGCAATTCAGTAACAGAATTGTGTTATATCTGTGGCAGCCAATCTCCCACTCCTTGCTGAGCTTTTGTAATTTTGTTTCCTCACTTTGGAAAGCCCGCACGGCTGCACAGCTTGGGGATTATATTTTCTGGGAGGTAAATTGAATTGGCAAACAACGGGGGTGACAGTGATTTTCTTTGGCACTTCATCGGCACAGATCGTGCCAAGAAGCAATCTTAACATGCTCTGTTATGAGGCTCTCATTTGAAATTTTAAGTATGATCCTCGATCTAGTGCTCCACTATCAGTATGGGTCCACTTTTATGGAAGCAAGAAGGCGCAGGCTTGCGTTGCGTGTTCATTCTCTTTCACAGGGTTGGTTTGTTTTCACCTATATTGCTTCAGAGCTAAGTGGGATCCTAGTATTATACGTTTGGAAAAAGTCCTTTTGTAAACTGTAGCAGCAGCTTCATTCTGTACATCTGTAACAGTCTTACAGACCGATCCAGTTGAGCAGCCAAAATGACAGGAACAGCTGGGCAAATGAGAGACGTAAAGTGCTGAAAACAGCTCTGGCAGCTCCATTCCACTGCTATACCAGGATGCCTTTTCACTTGGAGAGGATTCATTTTTCATTGGTGGATGGCTGTCATGTCAGTGCCAGGAAGGCGGCTCAACACTGCTCTGTTTTGATGCTTCCTTACTCCAGATGGCAATAGCACAGTTGCATCTGATTAAATTGCACAGTAACATTGTTTAAGATGAGGGCCAATAAAAGCCGATAATTAACAGCTGACAGTTTTTGTTTACGCTCCTTGCTTGTCAGTTGCGTCAGATTCCATATTGTACCAAAATTGCAAATGCATGATATATATTTTTTAAATGTTTTAGTTTTGAAGATACATGGGGTTCTATAATGACTAGACTCATAGAGAATTCATCCAAATTTGCAGTTCCCTCGACTTTCCATATCATTTAGCCAGTTTCAGCTTATTGTTGCTATATATTGCTGCAAAATTATTGCAAAATGTCCAAAAACTTCTGCACATCAAACAGACAATGAACATAACAAAGCATTTACTAACTACAGAGTGATTTATTTAGCTTACCAGTTAATAAAGGACAAACAGTTTAAACCATGACATGCATTCAGTAAGTGGCTAGAGCTCCCAGTATGAATGATAAGGTTTCTCTTATCATAAGCAACATCTGCTTAAAGTTTGCTCTTAAAATTGTATCTGTTGTATTTCAATATCTCAATGTGGTGCCACAAGTGGCCAAAAAGAGACGGTTGGTGCAAGTTTAAGGATTTACGATTTAACTAATGCCATACACGATGGATGGATGGATGCAGGGAGGGAGGGACAACTCTTCTCACAGTTTCACTAGCACTTCTTTTATGGCGTGAATTATACTTCATTTGTAATTACTACTAGTATTAAATGTCTGTCAAATTTGCGATAATGAAATATTCATAAGTTTATATGCCATGCTTTTAATTGCACTTGTATCCTACTTTTCTTTTCAAAAATCTTCAGGTAAGTTTAAGATGTTTTGTCACCTCTAGCTAAACTTTGGATGGGAATTGCTAAGGGCCTGGACCAATTAGTGGCATTCCCACCTGAAAGAGTTTGGAGTCGGTCCCACCGCCTGCATCAGCCTGTTTCAAACGGAGTCTGATTAGAAAATGAAATGAGTAATTATGTTCCTGTCCTGTTACATTAGATAGTGCAGTTTGGGACCTACTCCAAACCTCTGAAGGATGAAGTTCTTTATGTGTCTGAGTCCACTCTCACTAAACAGTCCTCTGCAGTTTGAAGCTTAAGGATTTTGTGTGAATCTTATATGCTCGTAGGTGGCTGTGTGTGTGTTGGTACTTGCAGTCATGGACGGGTCAGCCAACAGAAACTCTTCAACTTCAGTATCTAATCTACATTTTCTCCACTCACAGAAAGCTCACCCTCACAAGCTCACAATCCTGCAGACACACAAGAGCTTAAATGCACTTTGCTTACACTCACACATTTGACTACGCAATGACACAAACTATCACAAGTGTTGCAAAATAACTGACCTGCCACTCACCCTGAACATAATGTGCTAGCACTTTTCTGTCCCTCCCCTCCTCCACCATGTATCACCCTCTGTTTCTCTCTCATCCCACCTTCATCATCCTCCCTCTGTGTCTCTTATAGCTCAGCTTTTTGTCCCGTTGATATCTTTCTTTTTGTGTTTCTTATTTCTCCGTCCTCACCTTCCTGCATTTTGTGCCTAATAACACTTCTATATCAGCATCAAGAACCGAGCAGCATTTCTAGTTTTTAAAATAGTGTTTTCATAACTTGGCTAATATAGTATAGAAGAACTGCAAATCAACTACAAACAAGCAATCCTGAGCAACGTCTCCTGACCAATCAGAAAGCCTGTAGCTGTGGTTATTGGGACCCTGATTGGCTCTGAGGATGAGCCTTAAGTGCTACTGGGTTTTTCAGTGTGTGTGTGTGTGTGTCTGTGTGTGTGCAAGCAGCAGTTTGATGATTCAGCAGGGTTTCCAGCTTTCTAAGGGGAAATCCTGTGTAACAGGGCAATTACCAAATCAGCACTCTGCATCCGGCACAGTAGGTCAATGACATGCCAACAAGCCACTGAACCCCAGAGCTGTGTGTATTGATTAATCCAACACACATACACATACTATAACCTATCTCCAGACATTTTTACCTGTTTGTTGTTTTATGTTTGTGTCTGGAACAAATGAATGTAGACAAATGTGAGAAGTAGAAGAACCCTGGAGATACATGTCGCATCAGGATAAGAAAGTAGCAATGATTACTAGTTTGAGGCCTGTTTGCATGACGCATGTTTGATCACTGAGGCTTCTCTAAGCTGTAAAGAATCCCAGACTGCTCTGTAACTCACCACAAAGAGCTTTTTTCCCCCTGATATAAGACACTAATAAAGTAGAAACAACACTGCGCTGCAATGAGCCTGCAGGGGAAACTGCTTTCCCTTGAGTTAGTTGATTACATCATCTCACATTCTTATGCTTTACATTGTTGGTACAAGTAGGAATCCTCTGTCAGACTTAGGCTGTACGTGTTGCAGATTACTAGCTGCTTTTTTTTTTTTTTCTTTCCCTGACAGTCATCACCCACGCCATATTCTGCTCCATGATTCACTTGAGCAACTACAACCTCCTGCATCTGTTGAGCATAGTGAAGCACACTAACACCTGCGAGTTTGCGGATTTGTAGTAGCGTTGGTTTTTACATGCTGTTTTACAGCTTGTCAGAAGAGGGGATGCTTCCAACATGCACTGAGGTGCAGGACATCTGTGGAAGCTGCAGGGCGATGCGAGTGCGACAAACACTAAGAAACTCACCATAGAAGGTTTCATATCACATTACTGTTCAAAAGACGCCCTCATTAAACCTGATCTCTGCTTAGTTTTCACAGCCTTCAACGCCTTGATTAATCAATCGTAAATTACAATTGTCAAAACATTTAGAATTGTGAACCTGAACGATAATGACAAAAACACTTTTCTTGTTTTTTTTTGGGTGTGACGTCTTCCAGTGTCATGCACAGAGATTCCCACGTTTAATCGAACTCAAAAATAACTACCTTTGGGTTAATGACTAATGTTGAAGATGTCGTATTGGTCACACTTTGTTGATTTTGGGTGTGTAAGTGATGACACATGGAGTCAGTTTTTCAGAAAAAGACCATGAATCAACATTTAAATGATTAAAGACGCTAATCAGTCAGCCCTGGTTTGATAAATGCCAACCGACTTTTCTTTTAAGGGTTGAAGTTATTCCATGAAATGTTGTGTTTAATGACAGGATGGGACACGTCACACTTTTCTGATGGCACTGAACACATCAAAGTTTTGTGACTGTGTTTAAATCCATGCTCCTTTTCCTGCCTTATCTCCGGAGGGGGTTTTCACAAAGCAAGGATTAGCAAGTTAGCCAGATATCTTCAAAAAGGTACTTGGGTTTCAATTCTTACTCTGCAGGGCTGAATCTGATTACTAAACCGCTTATGATAATAATGTCAGTGTCGTTTATCAACTCGTATCACTACTGCTAAGAGATTGGACTAATCGTATACAGCTTTGAAGGTAACTTCCAAATCTGGACTTGTGAGATTTCCTGCAGTCGCTCATTAGTGAAGGTTTATCCGTTTCTGGTAATTCTTGAATCTGCCAATAATTTGACATCAGGTCAGGTCTTTATCATCCCTCTGTCCTCACTTGTATCGCTCTCCTTTCTTCTAATCCCCCCCCCAGTCTCTCATTCAAAAATTGTCCTTTCCTTCTCCCCCCGTAAACCATCCCTCTGTCAGTCTCCAGCGGTTGCCTTGGTTACAGTTTGTTCTGCTCATCAGGCGCCTGCTGTGCCTAACCAGACTGTCAACAGTTTAATTACTCATCCTCTCATCCCTCCATCCTCTCTCGCTTCTGTACTACAGTTTTCTGTGTTGCCTCCACCTCTGACTGGGGAGCCTCTTAGTCACTCCTTCACTCTTTTGCGCCCTCTCGTCGTTTTTTTTTTCTTCCTTTCAACTTTCACACGCGTCGTGTTGCGCGCCGTCTTTTCATCCGTCTCTCCGTCCCACCATCCAATCCCCCTCTGCAAGCCAGAGCTTTATTAGTGCAGTTTTTCTTCTCCGACATAGTTATTCCTCTATTCCCTTATTCCCACTCCTTCTTATCACCCACCTCTCAAGTGTCATCACAAGCCATTCCATTCTTCATTATTCTCTCCCACTCCATCATGTGAGTGTTACTCCCTCTCAAACAGTCACTCTTCTAATTACTGCTCTTCGTCGCGCTATCATTCTATACCTCTCCGTCCATCATTTACCACTCGGTTCTTTATCTGTTGACAGCGTGCCTGACGTCTCCTCCTTTCTTTTCCCCTCTCCATTTCTCATCCATCCATCTGCCCATTCATCCATCAAGTGCCACCTCCTGACATCGACAGCATCTCTCTTGTTTCAGGGTTTCAAGTCTTACGTTGTCTTACATTTGAAAGGTGGCTGTATCAGAAAGGTGTGTCCTTCATTTATCATTCATCATCATCTGATGTCTTTTTATCCATCTGTCTCGGTCTCTTCCAGGTATTTGTCCTTAATTGGCAAATACATGAAAAAAGAGGATTTGATTGGTCCTTTATTCTTTTAAACTTTTTCTTGTCAGTGTCACTATTTTCTGTGCTCTGTAGTCCTTAATTGACAGTTTATTAAACCCCTCCCCCTGCTCCCCAGCTTTTAGCCAATCGTAGATCAGCAACTGTAACCAGGCGAGTTAGGCCTTGAACCTCTAAGAAGACCACTACCTTGTTTTCCAACTCCACAAATTCCAAAATTAGCGTAAAAGTGTAAATGAGCAATTAATTGATCTGCATATCTCTAACTCACTCTCACTAGGTGGTCCACTCCATGTCCTCTTTCTTCTCTTTTCCTTCATCTACTTGCCGGTCTGTTCTTCTTGGCAAGGCCCCTTCTTTGAACAGTGAGCATCCCATCTGCTCACGAATCTCCATTTAACGTAGCCTCAGAAATGACACACACCCTCAGAAACAAAAGAGCCTCCACAACGAAGCAATAACAAGATCATTTCAAAAATCCTCTTTTATTCCAGTTTGAACCGCATGACTCTTACCTGCTCTGTATTCTTAAGACTGTCATTAATAAGACAGTCAAGCCAATAATAGAATCAGGATTTGGGTAATGGATATCAAAAGGCGTCTTATGTTTGGATTTTAAAAGACTCACTCATTATTTTTTTACAGAATTAGCGCTGCCCCCGTTGAAAGCCGAGTCAAAACGGTTGTAAATGATCAACAGAGCAAATAATGAACCCTTTGTCACTTATCAAGAAGCTCGTTGTTCATAAAAATAGTTCCACATGTGATGTATTGTTTTCAACCTGGATCTCTTTTGTTTCCCGTCATAATCAAAGCTCATCTGAGAGAAAAAAAAAAACATTTTCCCACCAAGTTCTGCCTCATAATTGCCATGTTGTTGTTGTTGTTTGTTTTTTTTCCATAGAAAAGCCCCATGGTGTAAGACATTCCCCTTGTAGTTCTTTCTCTAAATAGCTCATTACTTGCGTTAGCCATCTTCTCCCAGTCTTTTTGGGGTCATTTAAGACTAATTGTAGCCAATGGTAGAACAGTAGAAAGCCACATAATGACAACCATCTGTCATTTCTAATTATTTCTTCCTCATCTCTCCATCTATTTTTAGCTCTCTGTTAATTCATCATTTTAGCCTGAATGTGCCTCTTAATAACAATCTCATCATTCATCCTACTTAAAATCGGTTTTTTTTTTCTCACTTATTTTACAATGAACTCTACAGTCATTTTTTTCCCCTCTGATTTATTTTCTCCCAACACTGATGTATCAATCTTTCTGTTCTAACCCCTCCCCCGTCTTATCTGTTCCTCTGCTGCCATGAACCCTTTTATCATTTCATTCTTTCTTTTCTAATCCATCCTACCTTTTTCCTTTTTCTCTTCCCTTCGTCTGTCTTTCTCCCCCTGTAAGTTAAGGGAGTCGATCTCTGCTTTTCACTCTCCTGCTTTAATCCTTCCATCTGACCTCTCTCAGCCCTCAGTGCCCATCACTATGTGCTGGCTCACCGCGCCCTCCACTTCTCCCCTCTCCGTCCCCCCTGCGTCGCTTTACCATCTCCCTTTACCTCCCTTGTGCATTTTTTCCCCCTCTTCTCCCGTCTCCATTTCTTTCTCATTGCCCTCCGATCCTTCCATACATCCACTCAGTCGGTCTGATCTCCTGTGTCAGTGTGCCAAATCTGTGTGTGTGTGTGTGTGTGTGCTGCAACATAGCTTACGTTAAAACAAAGGGAGGATAGATTGTGTGCTGCTGCTGCTGATGCCACCACACACACACACACTCACACACACACACACACACACACACACACACACACACACACGACACGCCAGGTGAGATTACATAAAAGCGAGGTGATGAAAGCCAAGCTCAGACGCACCTATGAGTAATCTGATACAGGACAGCTGGCTGACACACGCACACACACACACACAAAGCGAGGGATAGCAGGACTCTCTGTGTGGCTATGTAGAGCGAGGAGGGGGGAAAAAAAAGAGAAAGGAGGTGTGGAAGGACCAGAATAGAAGGATAAGAAAAGAAAAGCAAACAATCCTCTTGTGCCATGTGGGAGATTTGTGTTTTTCTTCTGTGTGTACTCTGACATTTGCCTCTTGTGTTTTGGTTGTTATGAACGCACATCTGTTCATTATTTATAGGCCTGCGTGAGGGTGTGTGTGTGTGTGTGTGTGTGTGTGTGTGAGAGAGAGTGAGAGTGAGAGAGAGAGAGAGAGAGAGAGAAGGAGAACACATAGTTCCCAGTCCAGCATTGATGTGCTCAATGATTCAGCACAAGAGAGCTAACCATGCAAACATGGATCTACCTTTACTCGCCACTTTATGACAACAGTGTGTGTGTGTGTGTGTGTGTGTGTGTGTGTGTGTTTGTCACTGCATGGACGTTACCTTTTCCGTCTGTGCGGCTCTATAATCCGAATCAGCTCCACATGTTATCCAGGTTTGTGTGTGTGTGTGTGTGTGTTTGTGTGTGAGTGGTTAGCACTGATCTCGCCCCAGGTGTTTCTCCTTGTGTCGGGCCAGCAGTCGGAGGTGTAAGGGGGAGGGGAAGGGGAGGGGGGGAGGGAGGGGTTTGTGTGTTTGTGCGGAAAAACCTGTCCTACTCCCCCTTCGCACACGCGCCTCCCGCACACATTCAAGAGGAGTAGGATGTAGGTCAGTGAAAAAGCCGAGAGAGAGAAAGTCACAGAAACTCCAATCCCCACAATATCCTCTTAGAGGTCTATAGATGAAGAAAACGTGGAAAATCCCGAATTACTCGCTCAATCCTGGTGTGGTATTCCAAAATAGAGACCTCAGTTTGAGAAAAAATCCAAGGATCCACTTGGCTTGAAATCCTATTCAGTGCGTTTTCATACGATTCCCTCATGGCTGTATTCAACTTTTCTTTGTACTTCAATCGACGGAGAATAAGAATCCTGGAGTTGCTGCCGATCTTCACCTCTCCGCCTTCCCCCCTTTTTCTCCTTCTCTCCTTTTTCTCCCCTCTCTCTCACTCATACAGCCAAGTCTCTTGTCTCCTTAATAATTCATCTGGCTCTGTGACGACTTTTGTTTTGCTTTACTCTTTCACACTTTCGGTTTTCCCCCACTCTCTTCTTCTCATCCCTTACTTCCTCCACTGACTTCCAGGGTGTGTCACAGGGCCTCTGTGCACCCTTACGAGCTCCCGCATTGAACTAGTCACTCTTTTATGACCTTGGAGGGAGAAGGAGAAAAGGAGGATTGGGAGTTGGATGGAGGGCTTGCTTGAAACCTGCAAAAGAGAAGAAACAATAAGCGAATTAACTCTGTGAGAAGTACATGTGTTCTATTTCTGCACTCACATAAATCACACAAACTCTGGAATGAGTCCATTTTTTTTTTCCTCCAGCAATCCCCATCCATCCCTCCTTTAAGTGTCCATCATTCACTCCTCCTGTCGGGCCTCTTAAAATCCCCCCTCCCCATCTTGCAACCTCTAATTTTTTTGTCCTCTCTGACTCCCCCCCCTCCCTCTTTCCCTCTCACCTGTCGGTCAGGGAGAATCAATAGTTCTGAGACCCTCTTAACACCTCTCAGCAGGCTGCATTGGCTCGCTCTTGAACACACACAAACACACACACACACGCATGCAAAAACCCGCACACACACACACACACACACTCCAGTCATGCAGCACATTCAGGCATGCTACCACACACACTCCTCCAACACGGTCACCACCATGCACACAGACCACGCATACGCACGCATCCACTAAGTAGTCATGCAGTGATACTCTCCTGCAAGCACACACAGCCTCTGCATCTCTCTCTCTCTCTCTCTCTCTCTCTCTCTCTCTCTCTCTCTCTCTCTCTCTCTCTCTTCCAGTCACACATACAGGCACACACACACACACACACACACACAGTCTAATGAAACAACACGGCTATTGATCAGCACCATAAAAGTCAGACAGTTCAGAAGTCATCCCCCCCTACACTCCCCAGCCTGTCAATCAAACTCCAAAAGCCGACACCTTTAAGAAGACAATCTCATTATCTAGCGCTAAAGCTGCGGACTCACTTTGTGTGTGTGTGTGTGTTTCTGTGCGAGTGTGTTCCTTAGAGTGTGTTTATGCACATTAGTGCAGCAGCTTTATGTGTGCAGCCTCTCTACCTATTTTCTGCCTCCCTGACTGCAACTGGAAACCCCTGATTCTCTTATTTCACTTCTGTTTATCTGCGTCCCCCCCCCCCCCCCCCCCCTCCGGTATTCACTTTGCCACTTCAAAAGCACAATACTGCCACTGTGTCTCTTTTCTTTTCTTCCAATTTTTTCCAATCCTCCTCCGCTCCTTTCATCCTTATCTTATATGTCGTTTCCTCTTTCTTGCCCTCCGCTTGATGGAAAAAGGTGGAATTACTAACCTTGTGCTCCGGATCATTCCTCCACGACCCGTGGAAACCGTCACATCTCCACTGTCCCTGCCGCTCGCTCTCTGTCTCAGCTCCGTGGAAAAACACCCATCTCTCTCTCTCTCTCGCTCTCTCTTTCTCTCTCCTCTCTATCTCTCACTGTCTATCCCCCCTCTCTCCCTCTCTCTCTCTCTCTCTCTCTCCTCCCGCTGGTCGTCCCCTCTCTCGGTCTCGACAGCTGCAGCGCTCTGTCTGCCTCCTCTGTCGCTCTTCCGTCCGACTGTAGGCTGATTGAATTTTAAGTCATGTTAATCCCACAGTACAGGTGCTGAATGAAGGAGTGGACACAGCAAAAGAGAAGCATGAGAGAGAGAGAGAGAGGGAGAAAATCACAGAATGCAGGGACTAAGCTGGCTTGTATTTTTTTGAAATCTCTTCTTTCCTTCAGGGAGGTTTTCTTTTTTCCTTCTCCACTTGTGCTGCCTTTACTCAGTCACTTCTTCTTGATTCATCCATTTATCGGCATCTTTATCCTCTGGCTCTTCCTTGATCTTTTTTTGGCTTACTTTGTCCTTATCTCTTGGTGGAGGAGTAGAGGGGAGTGTGTGATTCGCGTCAAGACGCAGAAGAGAGGATTGTGATCCGTCTCCGGCAGCATCGAGCATCGGTCTGAGCAGGAGAGAGAGAGAGAGAGAGAGAGAGAGAGGAGTGAAGTTGAAGAGCAGGAGAGATTGAGGATGGGTGGGTAACGCAGAGGAAAAGGAAAATAGGAAAGAGAAGAATAAAGATGGAATCCTGTGGGAGAAGGAAGAGGGGAGAGGAGGAATAATGAGAGACATGGAAGAGAGATGAGGAGTGAAAAAAGGAGGAAACCAGGCTAGAGTGAAGATGAGTAACAAAAGGCAGTAATAGAAAATAGGCAAGTTAATGTATTAAATATAAGCTAGACTACTACAGTACATATATTAGATACTTGAACGTACTTGAGCATTTCCATTTTGTGTAATCTGATTATCTACTTTATTGTATCCCTGGATTCAAAGGATGCTTGTCAGATTTCCACACAGAAAGTAGTTAGCTTTATAAAAAGGCAACATTCATACATTGAATAAAGCAGTTCTAGTAGTTTCCACCTTTAGCAGCTCATACCGCACACTATTCTAAACCTTTCTGATTGGACCTATTAATACGACCAAAACAAGAAGGACCTCTTTGTAGGTACATGTGCTGCCTTACTGCAACAGCCTAGCTATGTTGTAGTTTCTTCCTCTGTACAACCGACCTCCAAAACCCATTAATAATGCAAACCATAGATACAGAAATGCCTTATGCAGCATGTTCCTTACAAGTGAAATTGGGGACTAAAGATTATTTCTAATCAGTCCCATAAACTCTGTCTTGAAGCTGTAAATACTCTAAATGCTGCACATTTAAACAGTAAAGTTTAAAGTTACTCTCGAAAAATCAAACTGCTATCACCAGTTTTTAAAGATGTGCTAGGTGCCAAAACAAGCGAGGACAAGCATGGTTGATTATGGTTTTGTCCTTTTGATGTACGATCAGAAAAAAACTGGTTTAAAAAAAAAAAATCTGACATATTCCCCATCGTACGCTAGGACAGTTGTGTGATTGTCAGCATCTTGAAAACACAGCTGAAGAAATCTAATGACAGCGCCTTTCTACTTTTATAAAAAAAAAAAAAAATCTTACTTTTTTAATTACAGTTGAGTCATACTTCACTGCACACTTATACAGAATACTTAAAGCAACAATAAACAGGAATTTGGTTTGGTGCACTTGGCGCCTACTGAAGGTCTCTGAGTGCAACTGCAGTGTCATAAGACTGATTGGTCACATCACCAAAGTTAATTTATTATGTTAATTTAACAGGTTTGTAAGGTTCCTTATGGATAAAACTAACTTGAAGACTGACATGGAAAAAGACAACCTTTTGGCACAAGATGTATTCATTCATTTATTTGAATGCCGACCTGAGACGTAACTTGGGTTAGATGACTTGTTGCTTTAAAGCTGTGGTGTTACTTACTTTACATGAGAAGAGGATCTGATGACTTCTCCCACCACTGATGGAGGGTCAGGGGGATAGAATCAGGAAAAGGAGATGAAGGAAGAGGAGAAGATCCACTTCGTCCTTCATGACGAGTGGAAGCAAAGCTCTTGGCGCTTTCAGCAGCCCCGGGTCTGACCGGGATGACAGGAGGAGCAAAGGAGGATGATTAAGAAGGAGTAAGCACAGAGGGGGCCACATGTGAGAAAAGAGGAAGGGAAGAGAGGGGAGGACGAGGATCTCTGGGGGGCGTCGGGGAGATAAGTGAGGAAGAGAGGGGTTAGTGAAGGATGTAGGGTACGAGCGGAAGGAGTGATAGCATGGCGATAGGAACAAGTGTAGCTGATACCACTTCAAACGGTGGTCGAGAGTTTGATTTCCCCACCGCGCAGATATCCTCTGGAAATAGCTGTTTAATGGAAATGGTCTGTGGGATTGAGTGAGTGTGTGTGTGTGTGTGTGTGTGTGTGTGTGTGTCCCATCGCTCAGGCAGAACATATAATGCCTGAGATATTGGATGTTGGAATTAAGTCGCTTTCCAACATTCACATACATGCAGGTCCATTTTGTCAACACAATCACACACAGGAGATGAAACATAGAAAGATGGGAATAAAAAAAAAAAAATGATAAAAAGATGCTAGAAGGAGATTTGGTTGTGCTATGGCTGAATTGGTTTTTCATGTCTCCCATTTTCCACCGAGGAGTCAATTTTGTCCTTAATTCACATCTCCATCTCCTCAATCGTCCTCCATCTGCCCCTCCTGCTTATTTATCTCGGCCTTTTCAAGCATCAACTTTCTTATCCCATTTCCATTTCTCTTTCTTTGAGTTATTTTTATCCCTCTTTACTGTCACCCTCATTTCCCCCCCCTCCTGTTGCCTGGTGTATTTTTAACCGAAGCAATGCCAGACCTCCCTCAAAGCAAGGTCCTCGAAGGGGAAGTTTGATATATCTTTCCGGCCAATCGTACCGCGTTTACAGCGCTCGCCTTTATGGCTCGTTGATTCACAATTAATCAAACCTCGAGTGGTTTGGCACCCGGTCCTCTCGTCAGGCAGAGTGACCTTGCTGAATGAAATAAACTAACATGACCTACTGCTGGGTGATGGATGGAGTGAGTTCACCAGTCAGGAGAAAATCTCATTACTGACTGACTTTTGGTTTACATATGAAGAATGTATCCTGCACTTTCAGCTAGAGTAACTCAAAATCAGTTTACCTGCTGATCTGATTTGATTAAATTAGTGTCACGGAAATATAAATCTATAGGGCGAAAGGTCAAAGACTTTTTATCGCAGAACATTTCCTTTGACCACAGATCAATTGTGATAAAGTGGAAAAGCCAAGAGTGTGTCCTTTTTTCTTTCTAGGACTGGGAGCTAAACAGAGATTGGCAGGATCCTTTGCAGTTCATTCTGAGAGATGCTGCAGTTAATCAGAGAGAGGGCCTCACCAGCTCTGCTGCGGTCAGGCCAAATTAGCCCTCAAAGTAAAACAGTTGCAGGGAAGTTGGCCCACTGACCCCGGGCTGAATTAATCTAAAATGTTTTTTTTTTTTAATTTTGTAATGCAAATTGGTTCCCTTGTCAACTTAAATGTGATGTCAACAAACTGGAAACAACTCTGGGTTGAAGTATTTACTTTATAGATGCACCTTCAAAAACGCTGAACTGAACTACCACTCTTAAATACCTTAAAAGTTCATCTTGGCTACTTTTTTATCGGGAAGAAATACATCCAAGATATCTGAAGACCTCTATAGAAAAGTTTGTAGTGAGTTATCTTTTGTTTCTTTGACACAAAACTCCACAGGGCACCTTTAACCTCAAAGTCTTTGCTTCATTTGAATCCAATGTGCTGGAATATAAAGAGACAGCCATATATTCTTTTAGCTATATATGTATATTTGCCCTTTTAAAAGTAGGAATGCATAACATATTACTTGGCCAGATTCCAAAGACTAAAGGGAAGCCATACAAAAGTATTGTTATTTCTGAATGTTCCCTTCACTGTGTGTTTGATGCCAACCATCAGAAAGCAGACAGGTAGTAACACGGGGTGTTTAATCAGAGGATGAAACCTTGAAAAGATCGTTAAGAACAACAATGATGTCAATGTGATTGTGTGTCTGTCTGTGACGGAAAGAGAAAATCAGCTAAACGAATAACGTGAACACCTCTCCTCCACTTATGTTCATCTGTCATTTGGCCGGTTCGCCATCAAGCGAGCGCAAATGTGTTGTCTGTGTATGAGTCACGGTGAGTTTGAGGCACAGCCGCTAAATTTAGGCAACACTGAAACGCACAACAACACATACACTCAGTGAACGCCTGTGCACACAAACATGTCGTACATAATCACCAGTGTGTCAACTGCTCCCATTAACACACACACACACACACACACACACACACTCACACACATGGACACACATGGAGCATACATTTCACACAATCTATTTTCAACACAGGCACAGTGTTCCTGAGCATGATTGAGCACGCACGCTCACTCAGAGATCGGCATGATCGCATGATTGCACACACAAACGTACAATGATGTCACACAAATCAGGACATGACCAGCACACCCTGCAGTTAGACACACACCTCTTCAAAGGCTAAATGAACCTCGCACGCACAGACGCTCACACCCCTTGCTCAGCTGTGATGTCAGGGGTAAATGGTGCAGAGGTTTAGATCGAAGGGCAGATCCCCCCCACCTCTATTTGTCTCAATATAGTGATAATGAGAGACAAGGGCAGACCCACACACACACACAACTTCACCTTGTGTTTCTGCTCTTGAAGCCGTTTACATGTCATTGTGCTTTTATTTATTTCCCCCGCATTAGCAATAGTGTTTCCAAATGATTTCCCTGTTACTGCTGCCAGAGTTTTACCAGCCATGGGCAGCAGTCAATGAAGTATGAGGAACGCATGCTGGGCCCCATTTGTCTATATTGCTTTAAGTGTAAAACCTTGACAAATCCACTCTGACTTAAAGGCACAGCGCAGAAATTACTTCAAGAGTATGTTGTTTTGAAGAAAAAAATAATCTAGTATGCAAGCCAAATGTTTCACGAGTGGGTTACTTTAATGCGATAAGTGCTGCTGGAATTCACCATCAGAGGAAATAACATTAATGGGTAAAAGCCTTTTAAGATGACACCCTTTTTTGTTTTGGATTTTTTAAATCAATACAAATCTGTAAGGAAGTGAAAATGCTGTCAGAAAAGTCTTTTAAATGCTGAAATCCAAAGTTAGGAAGTGTAGAGAAGATTTTCTACTGTTGTATAATTGTTTCCCTTAAAACATGCAGCAGTTAATTTCAATTAGCTCGGGAACTGCTGGGTTGTTTGTCTTTGTGAATATATCTCTAAAAGATTGCCTGCACCCTTAAATGTAATATTAATATTTCACAGCACAGATGCACAACCTTTTTCTGCTGTCACCACATTACTACGATTCCTCCTTGTGGCTATTTTTCCTTTGAACAATGAAACTCTGCTTTCAGCATAGTCGAGCATGTTTAGAGACTTTCTCTCCAAAGAAAGACGTGCCACTCTTTAAATTGCACTTGAAGCACGCAAGGTTTGTGGTGTAGCCGAGAGAGTGCTCGTCAACGCGATGCAGAGTCGAGTGTGTCTCGGCAGCTGACATCTTTGGCATGTGTCGTCAAGCAGAGGGAATGAATGTGCCGCAAAATGCTATTCAGTATACAGTCATAGCAGGATTAAGGTGTTGAAATGACTGAAATGCTCTTTAATAATGACACTAAGTGCAAATACCTTGGTGGGATTATGCTTTTTTTTGAGAATACCTGCAGAAACATAGTCAGGGTTTGTTGTTTACACCGCCTTAATGGCATTATGATTGGATTATTTAGTATGCAACTAAACATAGCTAAATACTCTACTCACAGTAGGACATTCTGACCTGTTAAACACAGGTGTAACTGATGCCATTTCTAAGCAGCCTGCTCTCAGTTCAAACGTGCCAGAGCCCTGGCGTTGCTCATGCTGACTCACTGGCTGGACTTACTGGCACACAACTTAATTGAAGGCTGCCAGGTTTCACATGCGCTCTCTATAAAAGTCTGTAACTTTGTCTGAGCTTCTTCTGCCGGACAGCGATTTCAGCACCACGGACAGCGCTCATGACAAGCACCCAAACACAGCACGGCAGCAGGAGGATCGGGGGCTCTAAATTAAACAGCGTTAACCAAACCAAATGTGAAAAAACCTATAAATACTAAACTAGAAAAAGACAAGCAACCTAAATTAATCTGTAACAAAAAAATATTGACATGAATAATGCATGATGTTCTGTGCTGACAGTTTTAGCACATTGGGTAAATAAGAGGCGGCTATTAGTCATGTGGTGTTCTGGGCTCCCCTGCTCCCTGAAAATAGAGACTGGTTGTTTCGGGATTAAAGGCATCCTGCTGAGCCATAGCTGGAAAAGCAACGATTGGATGTGGTTGTGCTGGTTGAGTCAACACTTCTATTTTGGTTATCTATTTAAACAGGAGTCCAGCTATTTGCTCAATATTTATGACTGTGGGTACACGGATAAATCTTTTCACCGCTGACAGCAGTCATTGAAACGGCAAGATCATTAGATGAGACCAAGGCCATTATCGAGATGGTAAAGTGGAACTGTTTGAGTTTTTCACAGACATCTTTCACAGTGTGATAAGGGGGACGCTGTTTACTTTGATCTTTCTGAAGAGACATCTGACTCACTGCATCCTGTCTTGCTCACCCTTGTAGTCTTCTCACCTTTATGGTGCAGCTGGAAAATGAGTTAGTTTAACAAAAAAAAGTTCTTAATTGTAGATTTTTAGAAAATGTGTTTTTCATTTCTAATCCATTGAGTCATTCTCTGATCATGATATTAAAGTCGTTGTGTTTGTTTTGTCATTGTGAACACTCCTATCTGCTCATGTGGGGTAAAACATTATTTACTGCCATGATTGAAACATTCTGTAACATTATTGACCCAAAGCGAACCAGAGCTGGTGTTTGAAAATAGTCTTTCAAAGTATTTCTTTAGGACTTGAAATTGAAGGTCATAACTTCAGAATTCATCTCTAGCACCACAGTTAACTCTTCTATGCTTAATTGTTAGCTACAAATTCTCAAAGCTTCTTCCTGCAGTCGTTTTGCCTGCTAGTTTCACTCTAATAATAAAAGTTCAAAATCTTAGAAAGTGTCTCCGAAAAATAGACGTAAATCACAGAAACTTCAGAAGTCAAAGTTAGAGTTACAAACAATTCAGATAAAAAGAAAAGGAAGAGGCTCAGAGAGCATTGGAGACAAACAAGATGAGAGACAAACAAGAAGAAAAGCAAGAAGAGTGTAAGGGAACACAGCAGTTTCCTCAGGGATCCAAAAGACGGAGGAGGCGGGCCGTGTTCAGGGGCCACCTCTGGAGTTTAACATATCCATCCCTTCATTTGTCTACTATCCACCTGTCAATCATCTCTTAATTTTTCATATGGTTTATTGAATCAATTTAATTCCTGATGTTCTCACGTACAAAGTCACATTTCTTTTGTCACTAATAATAATCAGAATATGTAACACAAACACTTTATTAATCCCTGGGGGGAATTTAGGGATAACAGTTTCTCCTACACAGAATAGAAACCTGAAGATATAAGATTCATAAATTGTCCATGCTACAACGGTAAAATAATGTCTTTTATGCACCAGAAGTAAGATAAGAAAGAGTTAAGTTTAGTTACTTAATTTAATTGACAACTCTTTTAATCTTTGCTTCAATATATTCAAGCAGATATGAGCAAAACTTTGACTTTTAATCTTCCATTCCCGAGTTAAAAACATTTTCAAAAGCTTTAATCTATCCCAGCATGCTGTGAGTTTGTTCATTGAAAATACACCGGAGAAGCTTGCTTGAGTTAGAATTCAAACCACATCCATGTAACCTGCTGCTGGTGGAGCAGATATTAAACTGCACATCAACCCTAAAACTCAAATTCCCTCTCACTTCTGACAGGTTAACAAGTATCCACTGACATGAGTAAGAGTCCATCAGAAGACCTGCCATTAAAACTTTTCTTCCTTTAAAACCCAGCGCCTGAAGCTCATCTGCCGACGCTAGTCTTAAAAAAAAAAAAAGAAAAGTGGACTCGAATGAGCCAGCATGTATATCCAAATTAAATTCATCGTACTGCCAAAAGCTGCAGAGCTGAAAACTCTTGCCACTGTTAAAACCTAATCTGTTTAGCCGGCCTGTTTTGTTGCAGAATATCACTTTATCCTATGATTTAAGGCCAAATAGGATTCCATTCTGCTTCTGGTGCGAGTCCATGTGATCGGGGTAGTAATAGGGTTTATTGAGCTGGAATCCTACAGTGAAGCTATGAATTCCTAATGTTCTCCACAGGCTTTAAAAGGTTGAAGATCTCCTGCTGCTTTTATGCTGTCTGAAAACTCTCTGGACTACCCTGGGCTCAGCCCGTATGTTTTTTTTAAAGGGGGGTTTATGTGTTGATTTTGATTTTAAAAAAAAAGAAACTTTAATCGAGAGTCTGTGGCTTTATTTTGGTAGAGAGATATGCAAACAGTTCAAAGAGGAAGGAAACTATGGTGTCAGTTCTTACAATGTCCTACCACAAAACAAAACAATTCTACTTGATTTTATTACATCTTGGCAACAAACTACTGTATGAAACAATCATTCACAAGTTCGAGTTATATTAGCACGTTAGACCAAACAGCTGCTATCAGTCTGAGACGGCACACTCTGTGGGTTTGGAGTACAGCACAAGTCGTTTAATGCGTCACCGGCCTACTGCTTAAGGATTCCCAAAATACCACTAAGTAGCTATCTGTTTTAATAAGCTCACATCCCAGGGTCCCAGCCAGAGACTGAGAAGGCCTCCTTTTAACTAATTCAACGCCTCGATTGTTGATCGCAGATGAGTCTGAGTCACACCGTTCCAGGAAGCATGGCTCATGTTAGCTGTCCCGGTGCATGTATCTCACCTGGGTGTAAGGAAACCGCCCGATTCTTTGAAGAATATTTCAAACTTAATAGGGTATTTTGTGTCTGCTTTGGGAATTTACATTTATTATCTCCACTTTTATCACCGTGCCTTATCATCAGCTTCAGCTTTAATTTCAAAGATCTACTCTTACTGGTCCCTAGGGAATAGTATGAACTTCGGCAACCCTTATAAACTGTCTGGGATTGAAATGTAAGTGGTTACAGACCTCGATGTATTTCAGAGCGTTGGAGGAAAACTGTCAGTCCCTTTAACTCAAAACACAATATTTGCTTTTACACCAAATGGATTTCCTGTGAGTTGTCAAACATTGAAGCAAATTAGGTTCAGTGACAAGCACTTTCCTTTGGGAGCAAAAAGAATTATTTATTGTTCAATCAAGTTCAATGTTTTAAAAAACAGTGTATATATTGAACACTGTATGCTGAAGATAGTGTGACATCATTGCTGTTGCTTTCCTGCAGTGACATCCTTTATCTTGGAGTTATGGGGAGTTCAGCACCATGGACAGAGTCGCAGCCCACTAATGGATAAAACTGAAACACATTAGAAAGTCCTCACCTCACTTACTGTCAGAGTATTTTAGCCTGACAAAGTATTTTGGACAAATATAACTTTCCTTTCCTCTTCCGTCATGTCCATTGCTTAATGTAGTGATTAAGAATTACACATAAGAAGTTAAAACCAGATTAAAACGGACTGTATAGTCATGAAACCTCAGGAGCACAGATGCATGTATGCACATAAAGCTGCCTGTCATAGCATCTATTTGTATTATTTTGGATTTTTTTCAGACTTTATCAGCCTATTTAAGGTGGAAATATTCCTGGGCCCAGCTCCCAAGATGAACTGTAAGGTGAAAATTGCTTTGCCGCGGAGCAGTGATAGCGGTTATTACTGGAAAGATCACCAATCACATTCTTTATTTCAGTGGGGAAAAAGCCCCATGGCAAATGTCAAACACTGAATCCAGATTTAATTTTTAGGCGCACAGCCATGAAATAGTCATGCACAGATCTGTTATCTTTGTAATGAGTGCGGGTAGTAAGACGGGGGTGAGGGCTGTGGTTTGTCTTTCCTTTTGGCAGTAAAACATTTCCGGTGTATTTCAAGGATGTAAAGGCCACTTGAATTAGATGAAGTGGGTTTTCACGATGAATTGTAATCAGTTTATTTTAGTAAGAAGAGAAGACGTAGGAAATGGAGAGACAATTAGAAACTGAGCAGAGAATTAGGGGCAGGACCTTGAAGAGGAAGAGGGAATGGAAAAGAAGCACAGAGGGTGGGGTGTGGTCACGATTATTTGTCATGTCAGAAAAGAAAATGATCATCAGTGCTGTTACCTTGACCTCCTCATTCCTCCTCTGGAGACATGAATGGTGCAATCAGATACGGAAAAGACGCAAAGATGTGCTTTAAAAAAAACAAAACCTTTCACACATTTCCTTCCAACATGACATGGGTCGGTTGCAAGGCCACAAACTAAAATCAAACCATCTCTTTTGAGAATTAACATTATGTCCTTTATCAACACATGTACCAATGTGTGTTTGTGCGATTGTCCATGTGTGGCTTCATCATAAATATTTGCTGGAGTTTGTATGCTAGTCATGACATGTATAAAAGAGAGAGGGGTGTGTGTGTTTATTCTGGGTTTGTCTTGCCTTCTTCAGTAAATTTGTAGCTGATATGAGTGTGAGATGTCCCCCACAAGCCTTTTCTGTGCTCACTCCCTAGTGTGTGTGTGTGTGTGTGTGTGTGTGTGTGTGTGTGTGTGTGTGTGTGTGTGTGTGTGTGTGTGTGTGATGATCTTGTTTACGTGTCCAGGCCAGTGGTTAAGGCGTGACGGATGGGGATAGGGGAGACGGAGGAGGAGAGGAGAGAGCGAAAAGACGAATGACCTGACAGCTCCCCTATTCAACTCCTAATCACTGAGGGAGCGTGGAGGCTTGTGTGTGACAGAGAGAGCCCGTGTTTGTGTTGGGGGAAGACACAGCGTGTGATGTGCATTTGTGCGTAATACTGAGAACTGTGAGACAAGCTTTAAAACCCCAAACTTAAAATCTCCTCCTGTGCTGTCTCTGATACTGCTTTTGAACCCAGTGTTGTATAAAGTAACTCCATATTTGTGTGTTGGAGGGACTCACCCCTCGGAGCTGTATGAAATGTCTCACGTGTCCTTGACGTGCGATCTGTTTTCTTCCCCGACATGTGACTAAACACAGAAGATTTGTATCCCATTAAAAATGCATTTTGTATGCAGGTAATCAGCCTCCTGCATGAAAGCCAAAAACAGGAGGGAGCTGAGATGGCACTTGTGCTGCAGTGGGAAAAACAGCTCTGCTTTTTTTCAACCTCTTTGTAATGTTGCATGTCTTGTCTTGTGACTTTTCTTGTTATCTTACGCCTGTGAGGTACGGTTGTTTGCTATGACGCTGACTTCTTTTATGTTGACATTTGCTCATCTTAGTTTAAAGCTACAGTAGGCGGTCGGCCTGTGAGTACCCGCCCCTTTGGATTTAGTTTTAGTTAGAACCCATCAGGTCGAGGTCAAAGGGCCACTCGGGGTTAGCTTGCAAGTTACTGGCCAATAACAGCGACTCTTGTGCTGACTTCCTTGTGCAGCTCTCTCTCTCTCTCCTTGCTCTAACTCGTCCCCTCGGTGGTGTTGAGATCACAGCAACTGTGCTGCACACACTGGATGCTACCTTTGAACTTATTGGCATCAAAATTGATCAGTAGTCAGCAAGTTTTTACTTTCTTACAGTGACAACGGGCGGTGTGCATGTTTGATGTGTACTTTGGTGGGAGGGGCTAAGCGAAGGGATGCAGCAGAGGGAAAGGTTTTTTGTTGTAAATGTTGCCAACTGCGACTCAAATTGTTTTAATGACATTAACAAACACCTATAATATAAACACACAGGACATTTAGTTTAGAGTTTGTTTCTTTAATCAATAAAAACAGGATGTACTTGACTGCTCACTGCACAGGGTTCACAAAATAAGAACCCTCTGTCTTTAACTTTTCTTGTGCCGTGAATAATCTTTTACGTTACATTTGCTGAGAACCGTGGCCTTAGTGAACTTAGACTTAACGGGAGGATGGTGTTTGACATTGACCCTGACCCTGAAATCGACCTGTCCTGTGTTATAACTTCAACAAAGACAGTCAGCCCAAAGGTTTAAAATAGAGAAATAGAAGGTGTGCCAAAAAGCATGATATGAAATTGAGGATGATGAGTCTAAAATGATGTGGTTCTTAAAATTTCCTCCTGTACCTCAGGTTGTTGTTCTTACAGTAATTTGGTGTCCATTATTGCAGCAGAAAAGAGGATTACACAACGGGAAGCATTGAGGTCCAGATTAGTGTCGGTACAGGAGCTGGTTTAGCTCAGGCGTGAATATGAAACATAACTGTGGTTTTTAGCAGCACTCTAAAAGCAAGAGAAAATTGCACGATGTGTTAGATACTTAAAATGTGTTAGGAAAAACATGCACACTCGTCTTTTGCAGATTGTAACAGATCCATCAAACAGCTGAACATTCTCATTCAAGTTCCATTCTGTCTGTTTACATTAAGTTAGATGATGCCCATGGGATAAAAAAAAACATGACTCAGCTTTTATTTCCAGTCAATTCAAGAGTTATAAAGTTTTATATACACAGGAAAACTGGGAGCAGTCTGGATGGTAACACCTGTCTGTTATTTGCTGCTGTCTACCCCACTACTCGCCTGATTTGTTGAGTGAAAAATGACTTCTAACCCCGGCGCTGACAGATTGTAGACAACGAGAATACATAAAATAGCAGGTGATATTCTGCCCAACAGCCCGTCCTTAGAGATAACCAGACTGCATTTTACTGTCAGGTGTAAATTCTCTGCATATCACCCACATAGAAACTTCTCATGAACAGAAGAACCCCACAAAAATGTGATCTTTTTTAGGGCCCGACCGATATGGAGCCGATACCGATATTGATACTGGGGAGAAGAAAAAAATCTTATATCGGCCGATAGCTTTCATAGATCTATGTTCAATCTGTAGAGATAGATAAATATAGGTTTACACATTTGTTGCGAATCAAACACTTGTGAAAAAGATATTTAATGAAGACAGGATGGTCGCTCAACTTGGAAATAAACGCGCATGTACGTGCATCAACGCTTGACACTGAAGAGTGATAATGCTTGTTGTAATCCATATAGCACACTGGTGACAACAAGAAAGAGAACTGCTAGTGTAATACAATGATGCTCAAATAAAATACAACTTGATTTGTGAATAAATCTATTAATATCAATGTATATCCCCCTATAAAATCAGATGATACTGATAGTCACTTGATAAGCTGATATCGGCTGGCTGATAAATCGGTCAGGCTCTAATCTTTTTATTTTCCTCATCCTAAAGTTTTACTTACTCTAGCTCTACCTCGAAGTTGTTTTATGTTGTTGAGTCCTTATGTTAGCAGTCAAGCCAACAGCCCATGACATCAATACTTAGCTCACTATGTTGCCCTCACAATCACCAGTAAAGCTGATTGCATCAAGAGTGATAACAACCTGCTGTGAGCAGAGGAGCAGTAAACGGACTACTCTGCTGATCGACAGAGCTGCTGAGAGAAATAATAGTGTGAGGAACTCAGGATCCAGTGTCATTTTTTTTGGTGTATTAAACAAGTGTTTTCTTTTGCACCAAAATGAGGCAGTGACTTCTGACACTGAGCCCTGTGTGACTAAGTAGAATTGTGCGTAGGTGTGTGGAAATGAGAGCCTGTTCCTGCACTAATTTACATTCAGACGTTTTTTACTTTCCCTCTAAACTAATACATCTAGTAGGTGTGTGTTTATGTTCTTGTTTGTAAACCGAGAAGTGTTTTTGGAGCCGGAGACATAATCCTCAGCGGCAAGAAAGTGTGTGTACATGCATGTGCTTTGCATGCCGTGTGCATTGCAGTGAAAGCTGTAGCCAAGCGGTTGTTACAGGGCATCCAAATCAGGGATGGTGCTCTAGCCACAGGCATGTATAATACAGATCAGCCTGATAATGAACACATTGATCTGATACAGCACAAACCTCCATGGATATATGGTGTCTATCATCCCTCTCTTTATTCATAGCCAATGTTTGTGCATCTGCCTTTTTCCTTTGATTGCTTACCCCCTTCTGTGCATGCATTAGTGTGTTTGTTTACACACATGAATCATATATGATGGTGATGTTAAAGGAGAGGGAAAATTTCAAGTCTGTGCAGGTGAAGCATCAAAGTGCCCCAAGGCCATAACACTCCCACACAACTCACTGCTACAGACAACAAAAACACAAGTTACTCATCAACACTCAGATGACCAATCCAACACCTAATCACCCATGTACATAAATCTACATCAGTTAATGCAAATTACATTCATTTGACTTTTGAGAGTTATATGATGTGTTTTTTTTTTTATCACAAAGTTCACAAAGCACATTCCACATTGCTGCACTCCAGCATTGACAATTTTAGTTATCTTCGCACACCGAGGCCTCCATTCTGACAACATGCCACCAAGGAAATCCAGCAAGAGGGGAAGCTCCGCTAGCCGTCTACGAGGTGCTAGAGGACCTAACAGCTGTTAGCACACTCCACCCTGCCCTTTGACATTCAATTCTACAAATTACCGATAATATCACAAAAGTCTTTGAGGAGTCCTCTATCCCAGACACTTCAGGCACATAACTTTGTGCTGCAGAACTTTGGACAGAGCGCAGACAAGGTGGAGGAAAGAATTCCAGGAGTAGAAGAGGTTACTGACCGAGCTAATCTCTGGATAGTTACAGCTTAAACCAGAAAAGTTCCATTACTCAAGTGGTTCAGCTACAGCCTGAATGAGAAAAGAAAAAAGTATTTTTCATGTGGAAAGAGAAGATCTGCTCCTACTCTCTGTTTTTTTATGCTTTTAGGTTTTATTTACCAAATGGTGAGTACGTCAAGAGATATGGTAATCTCCTGTTTGATAAATAGGGAAATCCCTACAGAGAGCGCTGTTTGCACTTCATTAGTATTATTTTAGTTTTGTGTTGCTCAGCTACAATCTTTAAAAGCACACTATAAATGACATGGCTTCATATTTTAGGAGACTTAATAAAAAGAATACAATGCCATGTTTGGTCATTAATAAAGACTGTGGCTGTTTTCGAAACCGCGTACTACATACTACTATCTAAATCAGTATGCAGTATATACTGTATACTGAGTTCAACAGTAGTATGTAGTATGACAGCCAGTCGTCGGTTATTTTTACAGTATGCTTGGCACGGTTAAACTGCTTTTACTCAGCTGTGAATAATTTGTAGTAATAGAGCAAGCAAAGCACCCTGTAATTGCAGCTGCTTGTCCAGCTGTGACACATACACTGTACAGCCTACAAAGCAGGAAAATACGAGGTGGTAAGACATATAAATATATGGACATGTCATATTTGTTATTGGTTCATAATGTGGCAAGATAATCAGTCACCGCCTCCGACGAGTTCAAACAGCTGCGCTCCGGCATTTTGATCTCTGACCTGGCACTTTGCATTGTGGGAAACAGTACGCTAGGTAGACTGGTCCGATGCATACTGTACATTTTTCCCGAATCAGTATGACATCCTGGTGTTTTTGGCATACTGCGGATCTCGCAGTTGTTCGCATACTGCATACTGCATTTTGGCCAAATCAGTATGTACTAGTAGTATAGTATGCGGTTTCGAAAACAGCCTATGTTTGTGGAATATTAAGGGAGGTCACTCACCGATTAAGACTAAAAAGTTACTGCTAGCCTTGAGAAAAGTAAGTGTTGACCTGCCAGAGACCCACTTAAATGATAAATAACACTTAAAGTGTTGAACATGTGTGTCTTTATTTCTTCACTGCTGAGGGCAGAGGAGTGTCTTATTTTAGTCAGGGAGAATCAAATGGCATAGAAATGGATGATTCAATTTGTTTTAACAGCCCATCAAACAGTCTATAAAATGGAGAGCCAATAAAGTGTTTTGTTGTAAGAATGACATGCAGTGTACCAAATGGCATGTCTGCGTTAGGCTGTCCTTTTCTCATTGTAAAGGAATGTACAATAGGACATATATTTAAATGGCCGGCTCAATTTTTAATGCCCATATTTTGTCAGAAACTCTAAATGGAAGAAATAAGATGTCCCCAGGTTTCTGAAGTGCTACAGTAGTTTTAGCATCGGGCAGGAATCTCTTTCTGTTTTGCTCCTTTGCTCGGGGCTTGGCAGTGCAGCAGTGAATCCCCCAGCTCTCCTCTCTTTCTCCTTCCTGTAGCAGCAGGCTGAGAGCACAGTGTCATTTTGTGTGTGTTTGTCTGTGAAGATGAAATCCTCTCCCCTCTCTGTACTGTGAATGCAAACGCCTGAGGAGATGTACCTAGCTTTGGCTCCCACTTTCAATTTGTCACTATTCATTGCACTTTATTGCTTTTTTAAGATTGACCAAGCAACTCCCTCTCTGGAATTCATCGTCGATTGTCGTATGAATTAAACATAGAGATATATATATTCCTTCTCTCCGTTCCTTTACCCTGTGTTTCATTATTACTGTGTACATCTCATTCTGGCTCTATTGGTATGACCAACATGTTTTTATTTGCCCGAGCTCGTTGATCTTTCTGCTACACCTCCCTCTCTCTCTCTCAGTGCTGGTAATGAGGTGTGTGTCTCTGTGATTTGTTTATTGCTCAACTCCCTTCTCCCAATTATGGGCTTCCTCAGTGATTGTGTGCAGCAATTATTTGAAGTCGCTCTTTATTTGACTGTCAGCTAAACGCTCAAATTGTGGTTGTAAATGTAGACCATCTGAGAAAGTTTAACTATTGTGCTTGCATTTTCTTTAAATCTGTGTTGTGTTCTAACTTCTCTTTTGTGAGTGAGCGATCTATTTATGGGCCTTTCAACCGACCGTGATGGGGATGGTACATTTGTAGGCTTAGACGGAGCTGCTTTATTCCCCATACCAGTGCGGTCTTCAGGGACTCTGTTTCTGTCGAAGTTCTGAGCTCCTGTTGTACGTGTTGTGCATTTCTAAATGAAAGGCATACTTGAATGCTCGGTCATGAGTGGCAGGGGTTTTCTTCTTTTTAAATACCGCTTATGACTCGCTCTCTGACATTTAGGGTCTCGTGCAAAGACACTTATAGCAGACTTTGAGAAATAATCCTTTCACACTGTTTACATTCCTTCACTTTTCTGTCGTCCCTCTGGGACATTAAGCAGTGATGAACACATCCAAAGCTGCTCCAAGAATACATTAAAATATCCTCCTTTCTCTCGTTCCTTCCACGAACGCTCCTCCACCTATTTCTGCCTTTTGTTCTACTAATCCCTCTTCCTCTTCCTGTCAGTCTACTTCCTCTTTTGCCCCCTTCATTCACTTCCTCTGCCTTTTTTTAACAATTTATCAATTCAAATCTGTCTCCGACATGGTTCAGAAAGGCTTACAAGAGTGAAAAAAATCAGAAACAAATCAAGTATTGAAATTAACTTCAGCAATTATGTCTCTCTCTGTCCCTCTCTCTTTCACTGTCTTTGTTCATTTACAGAGCTTAATTGGTATGATAATAGTTCTGAGTCAAACAAACAACAACAAAGTCGAAATAGAAAGTAATTAGTTTTAACAGTTGACTTCCCCCCTCTTCCCCACACGTGTGTGTTTGTCTCCTGAAGCTGAGATTATGCAGTGTTTAGCATGCTTACTTATTTGCATTCGGTGTTTGCGATTGCAGTATTTGCGTGTTTGGAAATGAGTGTTTAATCTTTGTATGCACTTTCACAAAAGACTGTTTAACACCAGCTCTTAGGTGAAATGTTTTCTGCTGCTTTCTTTTCTATCAAGAGATTGACTTGCAGAGTAGGACCTGAGAACGCACTAAGTGATTGTTGTCTTCACTGCTTCTTCTGTCTTCTTGTGCTTGTATTTACTCTGTCTGTGCAGGAGCTATTTAAGACGTCTAAAAGAAGCAGCAGAATGACACTCTGGGTTTTTTTTTTTCATCTGTTTCTCCATTTCTAGACCAACATCCCGTTCCTCCAGAATGTTTTCTCCAACCACCAGTTCCTCCACTCCACCGTGGACACCCAGTTCATCGACGAGAACCAGGACCTGTTCAACCTGAAACCAACGCAGAACAGAGCCCAGAAGCTCCTGCACTACCTGGGTCAGTGCATACGCGGCACACTCACACACACATCACACACATTCAAACAAAGGCTACTTTCAAATCATCTAAATCAGTGATACTCAACCCGATGTGGCTCTTTTGGGACTAGTTGTGGCTCTTTTAGGTCCTACTTGGAGAATAAAAATCCAAAGTAATTATTTAAAAAAAGGGAAACATTGTCAGCAGAAATTATTCTTTGCAAGTCATGTCACTGTGTTTCCCACACATATTTTAGGAAAGAAAGTAGCTCTAATCTGATCTAAATGAGCCATACACTTTCAATCAGCAGTGGTTATCAGACCAACAGCAGCCCAACTACCACATATTGACTATCAATTACGAATTGTTTGTGAAGCTTTCATAGTCTTCTGATGAGCCTTTAACCAGGAAGTAAAAGTCTGTAAATAACAGCTGAGCTGACCGTAGGGGACCTCTAATGAAAAAGAATGATGAAATTCTGGCTTTGGTGTAGAACAAGAGGCTTACTGTGACCTTTTTAAAGCATATAATGGATCTAATAACAGCATTGACATTAGAACTTATATTACATTGTTAATTGGGTTAGTAGCTTGAAGTGGGATGGACATGACCCCAATTTCTAACCTGTGCTGTATAACATAAAGGTACTAAAAGGAGCAAAAATGACTATGCTCTTTAAATACATGCAACAAAAAAAAGAGTAGTTACACACAGAGCAGTACCAAAAACAGACTGAAGAAGAAGATAGGTCTGCACACTTGCTCAAATGCCACAAAACGTTTTTTTTCGATCACCATGTTTGGACAAGATGAAACGTCTTCTCCAGTTTTGAACCAAAAAAAAAAAAAATGCATTTCTAGCTTCTTGGCTGTTTTTTTTTTCTTCTGACCCCCACTGACTGTATCTGACTGTCATTCTCTGTTTTTGTGACAGGTCATGTGATGGTAAATGGACCAACCACACCCATCCCGGTCAAGGCTAAGCCCTCCTCCATAGACCCCGTCATTCCTCCAGTCACCATGGGTATGTCAATCAAATGCACCTTAGAGCATAGTTTTCACACAGTACTCTTATTTTGCTGAACCGGTTACAACTTGAAACAGCTTCTTAGTATATGGTTCATCGCTGCACCTAACCTTCAAAGGCGTTCTGTTCCACTGATCATCAGCAATGCAATAATGAAATAACTGTATTTTCACAGAGCAGTTCTGTGTGTAGGGCAAGGTGTCAACGAGACCAGTAACCGATAATCTAACCCTACATTTAACCCGTTTAAAAAAGAAGTGTTGCATCACTACAAAATGCAATCGACTTTTGCCTCAATGATTTCACAATGTATCATCCTTACTGCATTTATTACATTTGGACTAATTTAGCAAGGCGCTCCCACTGCAGGGGTTAGCGGTTCCATATCCCCCGAGGCACCCATGCTAAAAATGTAAACACTTGTGGATCCGTAGGGCACTTTGGATAAAAGCACCCGGCGAATGACAAATGGGCTGTCGAACAGTCTGATAGCTGTAGGCGGAGAGGCCTTCCTAAATGGCTCAGTTTAGCTCTCGGGGAGGAAAAAGGGCTTTGGCCCAGAGTGCTCTGTTGAGCTGTGAGTACAGTGAAGAGAGGGTGCAGTTCATTGTTTGCGAAGGCTGGGGTTCTGTGATTCTCCCCCTGCTCTGCACCAGCACCCCTAAAGTCTCACAGGAAAGGCTAACGGGCAGACTGGGCTCTTTGACGAGCTTGTTGAGCCACTTAGACTCTTGTGTCGAGCTGTCTGGGTGTTTGTTGTTACACACACACACACACACACGCTAGAGTGTCTTAGTGAATTATGAGCGTTAAACTAAAGCTGAAATATTCATTAAGTACTCGCTTATAAAATTATGAAGAGATGTGATCAGTTTAACTATTAAATATGTTGTAATAAAAGCTTGAAAATATATAGAAAAATGGTCTTGTTTGACTTGATGTCACAGCATGTCTCTGGCAGTTTTTTAAGGGTAAACCTTTTGTCCTTTTCCTCTGTACTCTCAGATTTTTTTTGTTGGTGGGGGGGGGGGGGGCAACCTGTAGGAATGTATGCAGC